>NC_041407.2:78398865-78722615 GCF_900747795.2 Erpetoichthys calabaricus
AATAACAGTTCCATATGCCTCAAATTTACATTTGTTCCTACTCTGCTTCTATGTTTTGCATTTTCAACACACTAAACCGTTTCATTCCAACCCATATCTGTTCTAAGGGAGATTAGTTTGAAACCCTGCCCTCAAAATGCTTTGACTAAGAGTTATCACAGGGTTTAGTCTTTTGATGACATAAAACCATTTATGGAACAACCAAGATGAGGTAAAAAGAAACATACACACAAATGAGCCTAAGAAATGTATAACAGATTAGTAGAAAGACTGACATATACACAGTGCATGAAAAAAGTATTTTCCCCATTCCCAATATCCTGTATTTTGCATATTTTTCAAAATGAATGGCTTCAAATCTGTAGACAAAATGTAATATTAGATAAAAGAAACCAGAATAAACAGTTTTCAAAATTGTTATAACAAGGAGTTATTCAAAACAAAAACAAACAAAAAAGTTATTCAGCACCTATATTGCCTGTGTTACTACAAAGAGGTTACTGCCTCCTTCATTGCTCAAACAGCTGACTAAAAGACAGCTTTTTGCAAAAAATATAGTTTTAATGAATTAACAGAACATAAACAGATAATCAGACCCAGCTGAATGAACACAGCTAGACCCAACTGCAACCTCACCCTAAACAGAACCTTACCATAAGAGTGGAGTAATCACCACAAGGCTTCTAGAAGAACACTATGCCTTGATCAAAAGGAAATTCCAGGAGAGATGGGAAAAAGAAAAAAAGATTTAAACTTGCCAATCAAGAAATGTTTACAAAGCCATTTCTAAGTATATGGGACTCCCCTACACCACAGCAAGAGCCACTACCTTAATGGAGAACATTTGCAACAATGGGGAATCTTCCTAGGAAAGATTGGCCTGCCAAAATTATCCCAAGGGCACAATGACATATCAGTCAATGAATCAAATAATCCAAAACACCCATAGAAAAGGGTTAGCTTATCTAGCATGAGCTAAGGCAATGACCTGATAAGGAAAGGACGGGGTAAAAATGGGAGTCCTGAGAAGAGTATCAAGGCAGACATTTGTCATCCAAGAGTAGCATTTGAGCGTATCTGGATGATTCCGAAGCCCTTTGAAATAATTATTAATGGATGGAAAAGTCAAAAAGTATATTTCTGTGGATGACACAAGTGCTGCTATTTCTGTCCTAAAGTAATGATATTATTTGGACACCAAGAACATACCATCTACAAAAAACATGGGGGTTTTGAATTCTGGACCAAATGTTATGTGATGATGTGGGGATACACTGCTGTCTCAGGACCTGGAAGACTTGCCATTACTGAAGGCACTATAAACTCTGCCAGAATATTCAGTGACCACAAGTTAAAACATAATTGGGGTATGCAACAGGAAAATGACCCAAGACATAAAATCATGTCTACCTGAAACAAACAGCTCAAACTTGAAAAACTGAAGCACCTATACAAGGAAGAGTGGGCAAAAAAAAAAACACAACACACCACACACACCATTAAGAGCAACATGAAAGACAGATACAAAAATTGTAAGAAACATTTAGTTGCGACTATGGTTGGAAAAGGTGCTGCAACTATAAAGTACTGAAACTCTGGGGAAATTTTTGTTTAAAGGTTTGAGGCCAATCATTGTGTAAAAAAATAAAAAAGCAGGCAACTTTTTTTTCCCAGCACTAGTTTATTAGCATATACTCTTAAAACCAAGTCACGCATGTCTACACAGACTACAGGAAGATGTACTCTAATACTGTGTTCCATTTGAAGTGAGAAGTTGGAATTTCCAAGCTCCTAGCTGAATTTTCAATTGGAACACCCACTTAAGTCAGATTTCCAATTCTTAAACTTGGGACTGGTGTGTTAAGTCCACGTTTGCCAGACTTTAGATAAGGACATCAATCCAAAATGATAACATACACCGTGAACTTTAGTGCAAGCTGCAGGGTTATACTGTTTATTAGCTCTTCTATGTACAGGATCTGTGTCTCATTGAATCAGATATGCAAAATATCCCATAATGCATCATTATCAACTGCTATTTATTCTGACAGATCAAACACAACAAAAAGGTTTTACTGAACTCATCTATATTGTTTTTTTAAAATGTTTTACTGGAACACAGTCGGATCGGGTGGAACATTATTCCTAGCTCTGGCATCTGAGGTAAATGGAATACAGCATAAACAGTGGTTCTCAAAAACTGTTGTCCACTGACCACCAGTGGTCCCCAAGGTGCCAGTCTTCAGGGCAAAGGGACTTTTAAAGCACTTATAGGTGAGTCAGTTAATAATAATAAAAATAATACATTTATTTGTAGGCACCTTTCTAAACACTCAAGGACACCGAACAATAGATAAAACACAGATTGAAAACAAAACTAAAATACAAAAATTAAAAATCAGACAGGGCAATTGTAATCAAAGAGAAAAAGCAGTCAAATGAGTTTTAAAGTTTAGATTTGAAAAGTGAAAATGATTCAATATTTCTAAGCTCAGATGATAGCGAGTTCCAGAGCTGGGGAGCAGAGCAACTGAATGCTCTGCTCCCCATAGTGGTAAGACGGACGAAGGGGACAGTCAAGTGGATGGAGGAAGAAGATCTAAGGGTACGGGAGGGAATGGCAACATGGAGGAGGTCAGACAAATATGGAGGAGCAAGGCTGTGCATAGCCTTACAAGTTAACAGAAGAATTTTGAATTGAATGCGGAACTTAACTGGGAGCCGATGAAGCTGCGCAAAACGGGAGTGATATGGGGAATAGAGGGGGTTCTAGTAATGATGCGGGCAACTGAATTCTGGACCAAATGTTATGTACTTACTGAAGCATTTATCAGTAACAATACTGCTAAAAGAGACTTTCTTCATATATTCCCAGATATTGGCATTCATGAAGAATCCATCACCACAGAATATACCATAGACTTTCTTGCTAACAAAAACATTTGCTTCAATTTCACACCTTCATGCTACAGTGCCTGTCGTGGTCATCCCCTCTCCGTTTTGCAATACTTCTTGAACCACAGGCTCTTTCCAGTCCACCTCAGTCACTACATACTGTAGGTCTTTCTTCTAAACTCAGAGGTGTCAGCTTGGAAAGCCCACATTTGGGATTTTGGATTTTAATCTTAGTACTTTCACATAAATGCCTTTCCTAAAGTACATTTGGAAAATGTAGAATTATGCTAAGAGGTGACTGTCAGACTAAATTGGTCCACCATTAGATTTGACTTTACCAAAGTGGCTCTTGGTCCAACTTTGTGAACCATTGTGTATCTAAAACAAAACAAAAGGAACAATTTGTCTGGTTAATGAACTGGTAAGCAGCAAATACAGAAATTTCATTCTCTAAAGCGAACACACCTCTAATGGGTCTACTTAAATATAAATATAAGCACAATGAAGTTTAAAAAGTTAACTCCTGGACCTTATATTTCATTATTTGGTGTCAAGGCTTTACAACAAACAACCAGGATAACATGACCCATGTTAATCAAATATTATCAATCAAGTGAAATACACCCCACCATACACAGAGACCTTTAGATACTAACCTGGAAGCCATTTAAATTGGGAAATGCACTCTGAGGAAGGACAGGTTCTTCAGTGGTACCGTTAACCTGAAAACACTTAATAGCATTGACCACACTCTCTGTAGTTTCAGGTGTTATTTTATAGCTGGCACCAGATGGCTTCATATAGCCTAATTGAAATGTAACAACTTGGCCTAAAATCAAAAACAGAAAAAAAACAATAAATTAAAGAGTAAAACGTTTTTTTTTTTCTTGATCCAACACCCAGTCCATTCAGAGCTATGCAATCCTGAAGTGATAGGGACCTTTAATTTGCATTTTTACCAAAACGTTTAATTTACAAAACCATCCTAACCCAATTTCAGAGTCAAAGAGAGCACACGTGACAAGGCATCAAGCAGGCCTGCACGGGATGCCAGTCTAGTGATGGGTACATTTCTCAAAAACATCCACATTTCATGATAAAGGGCTAATTAACTTCATGCATCTTTGGGACTGGAAACCAAACAGGACTACTCAGGAACAAAGCTATATAGACATTTGATGAACATGCAGGAAGCTGAAAACACTCTCTCGCTGAGTACAGATGAAGCTGGGAAAGATGTGCGATTTGATCATTACGCAGGTAGTGGCTGCTTTCTCTCTCTACTATGATAGAGGACTGCTGTTAAGAGCAATGATAAATCCACTGCCATATAGTTCCGATTTGCTTTAAACTATTCAGTGAAAGGTATAAACACTTCAAGCACTCTTTCACACATCAACTGCAGCTTCCTGCTCCCAGTAGCACTCGAGTAGATCATGGGAACTGTTCCAATATGATAACTTTATGCTTTTCTGGTCCAAAATAGAGAGCATTTGAAAACAAGCCTGTGGATATAAAGGGACATTAAAGAAACAATGTTGTAATTTGCAGTACTCCTTTGAACATGTAACTCACTAAAATTGTGTGTGCAAAACAATTACATTTGCAGTCCAAGTCCACTTTTGCATACAGCAATGTGTATGTTGAGTGCAAAGAACATTTCCATTCACATTATACAGATGGTGAATAACAGTTCTGCTAAAGTGCAGTAAGTTTATGTTACGCCTTAGTTCTCAATTAGATTTTGAAATCCCCTACTTTCAACATGGTGTTTATGCTAAAATTTTTAACCCTACAGGCTGCCTGTTGTGGGGGGAAAAAAATTGAGATTCAGAACAAACAACATTTTCCCAGTTTTCAGTCATCCAGTTTTTGAGAATTTCAATGTAGTCTCACATTCTCATTTTTACTGGATAATGGTAGGGGACCCAGTATGTTCATCTGTTACTATAGACCATCTGCTTCAATGTCAAAGGTACTGGGCTTTTAGAAATACCCTTCTGCACTTCTGGCAATTCATTTTTGACCTCTTAAGGACAAAATATTTTGTTCTATAGAATTGCCACTTATGGGAGGTTTATTGGCTGATTTTGTGCAAAGTTTAGCCACTACAGTGAATGTAAATTCCAGGAGTGAATTACAATCACATCTGACAACAAGTTATGTCAATATCAAAGTCAATTAGGTTACAAATCCTATCTGTTCTACAGATTTGTCAAAAAAAAAATCCTCTTAACTGCATCTTTATGCTGTAAAAGGCGTAGCCACATCATTGGCTTTTCGTAGGAGCAGACTACTTATGCTAATGAGCAGGGAGATCAAATAAAGTGGACTTCAAGAACTTATTTTCTAACTTCCCATTCTACTCCCAGGTACTGTCCAGTGAAGTTTACTTGTGAAAACTCTACATTGACTCCTTATGATTTCACATATTGAATGATTTTGTTTAAAATTAATTCTTGTCTGTCAAGTAGAGTTCCTTGTGATGGTATGCTACATGAAAGGCTTTCTATAAAACACATTTCTGTCTTTGTACTTGTAATACAGCACAAGATGCAATTAACCTGTACAAAAACTTTGGCTAATCAATGAATGTCAATCAGAAACTCCACCGCTCTCGGCTTCAGTTTAGGCATTGTTTATTTAAACCTATAAAAAGGATTGAAGTGTGTTGATTGTAATCTAGGTTTAACTTCCTGTAAGGAGCCATAGTGATTAGTGCCAAACATGCCTCATCAGAGTTTCTACCTTTAGGTGTGGCTTGTGTAGGCATCTCAGAGTATGCCAGTTTTTCTACCTCAGATGCATGTTGTATTAACTGGCGATTCTAGGTTATCTCCATATGAGCGTATATCTCACAATGGCCTGGCACACCACAAGTGATTGGTTTCTGCTTTGTACCCAGAGACAGCATCAATCAGTGTTGTAAATGACCCAATATTTTCTGATTAAGGAAATGCTAGAGTAATTAGATTTAAGCACATCCTTTGGTACCACTGACTATTCTGTAGGCTAAAAAAATAAAATAATAATAATAATAATATAAAAAAAAGTGTATGTCAGGCACTGAACTTAAGGGTTTACAGAAATGTGTTGACAATAGTCCATTACAATCAGAAGTTAAATATGGTGTCCTTCAGGGCTCAAATTAATTCTACAAGTCAAAATAGATTTTCTACATTTAGAGATAAAAACGGCTAAACGAAGAAACAGACTGTGCAGGCTAAAGATGAGAGCCTACAATTATTAAAATGCTCAATATGAAGGGGATAGGGGAGAAAAAATATATTCAGGAGAGCAAAACAAGTATTACAATAAGCTTTATCATCAAAAATAAACAGCTTCCAAGGATTTTCTTAAAAGTACTTACCATGGTAATAGTTTATGCGGCTTACATTTCCTGACAGGTTGTACCAAGCTTCAAAAGGTTCTTGTATCTCAGCATAAGGCAAGGAGATAATGCCTACAAAAATTAAATAAATAAATCATAAAAAAAAAAAAAAAGAATAAAGCTCATTGACACTTACAAATTTCAATGCTTAAAAAATCACCTTGATTTTTAATCTGCTTTGGAGTACAGAATGACAAGCTTATAGAACAAAATTCCATCTTTGGTATACATGATAGTACACTTTAAGACACCATAACACATAAAAGCAGTTCCTTGCATAAGCAGCTGATGAAAGCACTTTGTTCCTTTGCCACACAAGACAAAAAAGAATACACAATACACAGAAACAGCAGCAGAATAGAGATTGGACTGCAAAGGAAATGCTCAAATGGAAATTCCCCCTAAACACTTCTTCCCCATTCTGCAGATTAATGTGCAGCTCACTTTCAGCCATGCTATGTTGAGTACTGGTTGTTAAACTCCGATTCTGGAGGGCGACAATGACCTAACTTTAAGTTTAGGACCTTTACAATTGCACCCTTCAGTCAGTTCCCTAAATGTTCCGTTTACAAATAACACTTCTAGAACAGCCAAACTCTGTACTCAGAATCAATACAATATGGGAGCCATTTCAACTTCCTCCATTTAGCAACTTTTCAAAATACAATTCCAGTTACAGAATCTAATACTATTTCTATGCAGAGGACATGGACTGCTGAGCAAAGGTTTAACTATATAAAAATAACCTGCCAACATAACTTATGACTAATAATTAACATTTTAACTCCACTGTCAGCCAAACAAATAGTTGCAAAATAAATGGGCATGTGACTGCTAAATAAAAAGCAAGCATGATGACGGTGTAAAATGTAAAAATCACGAGGGAAAAAAAAAAAAAAAACACACACACACTTCCTCCAAAATGGCTTACAAAATAGGTTAACATAATTTAGTAAATATCAGTCTGTGGGAATGTACAGAAACAATTTTTTTATTTTTTCTGTTGTAGGAGGACGAAATTAATTTTCTTACCAGAAACATGATATAGAGTACCAAAATCTGGAGGCTTTGTCAAAGGTCTGCTTTCCAGCAACCCTGTGGACAGCAAAGAACATTTTTAATCCTAACACTAACATATATTTAAACATACTTATAATAGATTTCTAAAGTCAATGGCCTTATAAAATTGGCATGGTGGTTACTGTATGTTGTGGAGAAATCTTCAGTTTAAAAAAAAAAAAAAAAAAAAAAAGCAGTCTTCAGAAAGGCAGTCAGAATTTAGACTTTATTGCACAGAACCACAGAAAACAATTGCAGAGCACATAAAGCCTGTCTCAGTTCATGAAATGAACCATGAGCATTCGGTGAGACCCAAATTTATTACAATTCTTATCACAAAATGTCCCCCCTTCACACCAGTCTCCCAACATCTACTGTATGGGGGCTTCTCATGATGATGATCTTGCTCAGCACCTTTTCTCATAACAATCACCTGGGGCATCATGTATAATGCCGTGCGTAGAATTCACACTATAACATGGCGTACGGACAAAAGTGGAAATGTGCTTACGCACAAAAAACCCAGATGCATAAATCTGTGCATACACCAACTTTCATGTTCTTCTGCTAAATAAATCCCGGTCAGCGTGAAAAGTAAAGCACGTGCCGTGCCTTCTGTCCCGCCCCAACTCTTCCCAGAATTATGCCTCTTTGAATATGCAAATCAATATAAATAGCCCTTAAGCCCAGCCTTCTGTGAAAAGACAATGGTAAATGCATGGGGGAAAATAGAAGAATTTCAGCAAATACCAAGTGGAGGCAAGGAAAAATGTACTACTTGTTGGTTTAAACCATTGTTTCCCCAAACTCGGTCCTGGTGAACCCCTGTGGCTGCAGGTTTTTGTTCCAACCGGATTCCTAACCAGTGACAACACCTGATAGCACTGATCTCATTTAATTAGTTGTTTTTTTTTTCTTTTATTCGACATTCAGAAAAGCATAGCAGCATGATTTTTACACTTATAAGACATTTAGAAATATTTCTGCTTTTGCTTTTTTTTTTTTATATTTTTATTTTATTAAATTTTCATTGTAATCATTCCATACAAACAGATCAATTTATAACCCAACAAATTTGAAGACAAATCAAACCCCACCCCTGAGAAGGAGAGCTTAGCTAAAGGAAAATTGCTTAAGGCTTTTTAATAAGGCAACATTAAACAAAAGAAAGGGAGAAGTGAATATATATGTAAATAAGAGATGGAGAAGGGAGTTAAATGCGGTAATAGTTATTTCTCTTATTCTAAAATAATATTGATTAAATCCTGCCAGGTTTTGAAAAAATTTTGTACAGATCCTCTAACTGAGAATTTGATTTTTTCCAATTTCAAATAATATAAAACATCGGTTTCCCACTGACTTATAAGAGGAGAATTAGGATTCTTCCAATTTAACAAAATAAGTCTGCGTGCCAAAAGTGTAGTGAATGCAATCACCGTTTGCTTGTCCTTCTCCAATTCAAGTCCATCTGGAAGGACACCAAACACAGCTGTTAGTGGGTTAGGAGGGATTGTGATACCAAGGCTGTCTGAAAGGCACTTAAAAATTTTTGTCCAAAATTATGTTAGTTTGGTGCAGGCCCAGAACATGTGACCCAGTGAGGCAGGAGCTTGGTTGCAGCGTTCGCAGGTTGGATCCTGGCCTGGAAACATTTTGGACAGTTTTAAGCGAGACAGATGGGCTCGATATATAATTTTTAGTTGAATAATTCTATGCTTTGCGCATATAGAACTCGAGTGAATTCTCTGCTTTGCTACCTTCCACTCCTTTTCTGATATATTGATTAAGAGATCTTCTTCCCAATGTCTTCTTGGATCTTTGAAAGGTAGGGACTCTAATAAGATTTTATATATTGCGGAAATAGTGTTTAATTCCTCGAAATTGAGCAGTATTTTTTCCAGCATTGTTGAGGGTGCAAGGTGGGGGAAATCGGGCAATTTCTGTTTAACAAAATTTCTAATTTGAAGATAGTAAAAGAAATGTGTAGCTGGGAGGTTGAATTTTGAACGCAATTGTTCAAAAGATGTAAATATGTTGTCTATATAAAGATCTCTGAGCATTTTAATCCCAAAACTTTTCCAGGTATTAAAAACTGGATATACTTGCGAAGGTTGAAAGAGGTGGTTCTCTTGCAGAGGTGCCACTGATAAAAGATTTTTCATCTTAAAATGCTTTCTAATTTGGTTCCATATTCTGAGTGAGTAAAGCACAATTGGGTTATTAGTATATTTGCGATAACTTTCATTTATTGGAGAGCACAGCAGGGAATATAAAGAAGTACTACAGGATTTTACTTCTATTGCGGACCAAGCCTGTGTATGTTCATTTATTTGTGTCCAGGTCTTTATGGCTAGTATGTTTGCTGCCCAGTAATAAAACTGAAAATTAGGTAAAGCCATGCCACCTTCTGCCTGAGGTCTTTGTAGGGTCGCTCTTTGGATACGTGGGTGTTTTGAGTTCCAAATGAATGAGGTTATTGTTGAATCTAACTGTTTAAAAAATGATTTATTAATATATATTGGAATGTTTTGAAATAAAAAGAGAAGTTTAGGAAGGATATTCATCTTAACAATGTTAAATTCTTCCAGCTAGAGTGCTTTTGCTATAGATTTAAATGCTTAACTCTCTTTTGTTGATTTCATTATACTTTGCCCTTTCTCTGTGCAGTTTTTCCCCCTTTGTTGTATCTTAATGACAATTTAAAACAGCAGAGCAGACACCCAGGCAAACAACACTAAATAATCAAAGGCTGCAAGTACTTTAACAACCGACCCACTAATAAGTAAATAATGGATTAATTAAACAATTAGAAGGCCTAGAAAAGTAGAATGAAAATGAAGATGAAAATACTGTTAAAAAGAAAAAAAAAACATTATTCCTATATTACTGCTTGGTACAATTTTTTTTTTTTTTTGCAAACTTCCATCCATCCATTTTCCAACCCGCTGAATCCAAACACAGGGTCGCGGGGGTCTGCTGGAGCCAATCCCAGCCAACACAGGGCACAAGGCAGGGAACCAATCCTGGGCAGGGTGCCAACCCACCGCAGGACACACACAAACACACCCACACACCAAGCACAAACTTAGTTTTCTAATTTCTATATTGTTCCCTAAACAGAGAAGTTGGGAAATATCAGTTCACTTAATTAGCCCAGGAGTTCAATTAAAAACAGAAGCTGGTTGGAACAAAAACCTGCAGCCACACGGGTTCACCAGGACCGAGTTTGGGAAACACTGGTTTAAACAGTGATGTAATCAACAAAAGGAAGTTGATCGAGTGACAAAGCGTGTCAGAGAAACTCGAAAGCTCAAGTTCACAAAGTCGCACAGTGCCCGAAATAAAAAAGAAGTTGTCACATATCAAAGTCGCCATGAAAAGGCAAGTCGTAGCCCACCGTCTGAGTGTCATATGAAAGCTTATTAGGGTATAGAGGAAAAAAAAAAAAAATGCACACAATTGGGGAAAAAAGCACAAAATGTCAACTTTATTCTCAAAATTTCCACTTTAATCACGTAGTTTATTTTGTCATTAAAGTAGAACATCATAAACTTCATCTTAAAATCATTTAATTTACTAGTTTCTCAAATCCCATCGTAACTAAAGTAGCACGTTAAATGCTTTGTTTTGTATTTGATCTTCTATGTGCTCTGTGTGTGTGAATCACTACGTGCTTCCGGCTTTCTCTGCCTCCGACAGGACACAGAATCCATTACATTCATAATATTACAGCTCTCTGAATAATTAAAATACTGAGATGTACATGTGATATCATTTTCATGATGATATGAGTTAAAGCATGTTATTAAACATGGGAACATGGTGGCACAGTGATTGTTCATGTCTCACACAAGATGCTTGCTGCGCGACCTTCGATGAAATAATTTATTGCAGCAGTACTTTCTCTTTCAAGCGTAAACCCCCAATTCCTGTCCTTACTTTTCTTTCTCCAAGTACCCAATCGCCACACAATCAGCTCTGTAATAGACGTTAAGCCATCTGTAAGCTTAGAACGCCGATTCTTCAAAACTTTTAAGGAACATTGAAATATCTTCATAGTACGTGTTTAATTATTCTATCCATATATCCTTCCAGTGTCGCGTCAGCACCAGCAAGAACACAGCGCGAGGCAGGAACAGTCCCTGAACTAGCTAGCGCTGCGGCACCGTGTCCTCACATGTTTAATTATTAACAATATAGATTATTTAAATGATGTTAACATTTTATTTGTATAATATAATTAACATATTTTGCTGCATTTCATCTTAAAAATGATATCATCATCATCATCATATATAAATACGCACTTTATAAAGTGGCTCAGGTTGTGCAATATAACTGCATCGCAAGTTTACAGTGAGGTAACAGTACTTATAAGTACAAACAGTTCTACAAGGAGCACTTGATGGACTGATTGAGTGCGTTTATTGTTCTGGGGATGAAACTGTTTCTGAACTGCGAGGTCTGTACAGGAAAGACTCTGAAGTGTTTGCCGAGTGAGTGCAGTTCAAATAGGCAGCATGGCTGAGGCAGCATGTGCTTGATGCTGTATACCGATAATTCTCTGCTGTAGATCTGTGATTCACACTCAGATACAGTGAGATAAATACTCCGAGTGGTGCAGTGAGAGTAATATGGAAAAAGATGATCCGCTGTGGCAACCCCTAATGGGAGCAGCTGAAAGAAGAAAAAGAAGCTGCAGTGAGAGTAACAACACTAAAGCAGCTATGGTATTTGGAATACTTTGGCTATTCCCTGGAACATTATATTGTTACAAGTTAATTACAATCAGATGCATTAAACTAATAAACAATATGCAGTTGGTTTCAGTGTACATGATAAAGCCGCATTAAAAATGTGGATCTAAAGGGTAACCACACAGGAACAGTAGCACTGCTTTGACGCTGGATGCCGCCAGTCTGCAAAACAGAGTAGAGAACTTGTGTACGCCAGGGTTGGAGCTACCGTGGAAATGTACGTGGCTTTATGCCAAGTTTAGGTTTTATACATCGCGATTTGAGAGTGGAAATGTTTGTATGTAACATTTTTGTGCATACGCACCATTTATACATGAGGCCCCTGGTGTTGCAGACCTTTTCATAACAATACCCTTGCCCCTGTAGACATCCCCCTAATAACCTTCTTCCCAGTAGACCTTCTTATAACAAATTTCCTTCCCAGCCCATCTTCTCATAATAACCACTTTGGCTTGAAGGACATATTCGCCACCTGGAGGGGAGCATCACCTGATTACCCCCTCCCTTCATTCTCACGTCCTAATCCTGAGCTGTTAAAGATCAATGTCCTTTTGGTTAATCAATTCTTACAACTAAGTTGGGATCAGGAGGACCCACTTGTGTAAACAGGACCGCCTAATTAATAATTCAGTTCATAGTTACTTGTTGCATTAGCATCCCTGTAAGGCCAATATAAAAAGCAACTGTGCCAGTAAACAGCAGCGCACAGCTTCACTGATAAGGGTCAAGCTGCGGACAACCTTGACATGGTGCTTCATGGCTGCTTGAAAGAAGGGAAAAAGACAAGCCTTTAAGGATTGATGCTTTCAGCTACAGTAAATAATGTGCTCTGCTATAACTTTATTTATTATCATTAGGATATATAAAGAAGCATTAGCATATGAACTTAAATGCTTATCAAAAATATATGTGTGTGTGTGTGCTAATGTAAAAGCCTGCAAACACAGACAGCGGCGCTGTTCAGCAGTGGCACACTTGTCTGATTTGCCGGCACAGAGGCCAAGCTGTTGCTCATTTCACAGGCATCTATGTGCAGGGAAAAGTCCCTAACCTTCAATAATCAACTCAAGCCTCTAAGTAACTCAGGCTAACTAGGTGTCATAATGCATTTTACTTTAACGTTAACGCCCAAAGTATTAACGAGTTCTAATAGATCTAAAAACCATTTAAGTGCTTGTATGTTTATGTGCTAGCTTGAGAGCTTGCCTAGTACTCACACAGGCAAAGGCCCTGCATGCAGTGTGCTTAGTCTTCTGTCAGTGAGAAGCTCAACATCTTCATTCCCAAAACAAAATTTGCCTGCTTGCTTCTTCAGAGAACATAACGTCCTTGACTCACAGACATTCAAAACAAACCAAGTGAAAAGGCAGGCAGGCAAGGGCCCTTCTGCCAAAATAAATGGTGCCCTTTAAAAGCTGCCTTAGGCCTAGACTTTTCATAGCTAATAGCACCAAAACTAATAAAAAAAGCATGTTGATCCTTAATCGAAATTCTCAACAGTTAGCCTCCCTGTCTTAGACTAGAATCAAACCCTAGCTCAGTAACTGTAGGTTTTGCACATTTTCCCTGTGGCTGCATGGATTTTCCCCAGGTTTATTCACACATACCAAGCAGGTTCAGGTTACATACTCTAAACTGATTAATTTTATAGATTGGAGAATATTAAAATGCCACAGCATTCTAAAAAAAATGATATGTAGAACAGACTGCATGATAAACATATGGCAGCATCAGTTTATTTCACCTGCAGCCTCCGAGATGAACAAGGGTATAAGCACTGGCTAAGGACGGTGGATTAGTAGTCAGAGGTAACCCGAGCATCTTTCCTTGGGACGAGCTGCAAAGGAAATGAGAAATTCCCTCAAGATGTCCACTTCTCCCAACACTATAAAAGAGAAGTCTGAGGGGAAAAGTCCAAGAAGGATAGGAACTATGCCCATGGGACTTTTGAAATTTGAAAGCACACCTTAGAAGAGGGACCTAGGAGTCACTAGATTATGCAGGAAGTATACTGAAGCCATTAAGAAGGCTAATAGTATAGAAGGTTTAATAGCTTATTTTAAATACTGTAAATAAAATACATACACACATACATAAATAAATAAATAAATAGGGCTATTAAACACACTGGCAGGGCATCATCTGGAGTACTGTGCAGTTTTTGTTTCATATTCCAAAATACATCAGTGCTACAGAAGGTAAAAAGAACAGCAACTAGGCAGATTTCAGAACTGCAAAGTATGAGCTATGAGAAATCACTTAAAGTCAAACATTTATACGTTGAGCAAACGGAGATTACGATTTGAAAGAGTTTTTTTTTTTTTAAATTAAGAATAGAACTTCATTATCTTCAACAAGAACACAGCAACTAGTCATGGGTAGATATCTCCCTAGAAACGTTATAAAGTGTTTCCACACATATTAAGCTACAGACAATTAGAATAAGTTACCAAGCAGTGGGGTTGACAGTAAGGCTTGGGGGTCCTTCAAGACTCATCGTTATTTTGGATTAATGAGGTGAATAAGGCTGGCGAGCTTGCTGGGTTAAGCGGCCTGTTCGTATCAAGATTTTCCAGCATTTACTCAGCCAATGAATGAAGAAATAACACTCATACATTTGAGAATTATTCATACTGTGGATTGCGCTTTAATCTACACGTAGATATTGTTTGATCAACTGTTGCATCCGCATTATGCGTTTTGCATCTCTCCAAGCTCTTTAATGTTAACTCTTCCTTGCCCTTTCTAAAAGTAGCTCCATGTTAGGGTGCCTTAGCGCTAGCTCCATACAAGTAGGGATGAACTGGAGGGATGTCTGTCCGACTCCATCGCAAAGCATGCTAACGCATTAACCCGCTCTAATTGTAATCAGACCAATTACAGTCACCAATTGTTTTTTTTGTTTTTTTCCCGTATGTATGAAAAAAAACCCTTAGTACTTTTATTAAAGAACACATACAGTGACACAGTAAGGATAAGGTCAGCTTCGGAACCAGTCTCTCAAATCTGTAGCATCCCTGGAGTAAAAATCTAAATGAAATTTCAATATGAGTAAGGCAAACGTTCATTACATACAATAACTACGTGTTTTTACTTGGACTCCGTACAAATTGGCTTAATCCAATATGTTCAGCTTACACATTTTACTATTGTTGCCGCTTAACTAAGCTGAACTGTCAAACTTCTCGAGACCAAAATAAGGAAGATGTTTTGACGCTGGCAGTTGTGCAATCACGAGCTAGGCGAATCCAAGCTTGTCAAATGTAAGTTCCTGGATTCAGGTTTTTAAATTGACCTGGTAAAGGGATTTCACTTTTTGTCGAAAACATGTAATAAATGGAATCATCTTACAGGTTTTGAAAGAAGAAGAGATCAAAAGGTTTTCAATGAAATGCATAACTGATAAGCGCAGACTGGTATGCAGTACTGTTTTCTATCCGTTCACTTGCTATTTACTTTAGACGAGTGCTACTTTCGAAACTGTTAACTTAGCAACAGATACGCTGCAACAAAACAGCTGTCATTTTCACATAGTGAAAAAGAACACTTAAGATTTAAGAAACTACAACACTCCGATTTAATTAGACACCTCTGCAATCACTTAAGAACACGCGCCCTCGCCCAAAGCAAAATGAATATTCAAAAAAAGAGAAACGATCTTCTTACCCATACAAGTGCAACTCAAAATTACGGTAATATATTCCATGACATATATCTCCATACTAGCCGCTGTAACGAAAAAAAAAATCGGCAACCCTTTGTAAAGAGATGCCAACCACACAAAAGTAAGGTGGCAATTCAATTTAATAACAGACCCCGCTAGATATCAATCAAGAGCACGTCTTTTTAGCAGGAGCCAATCAAATCACGTTTATGCTGAAATCTACCCAATCATGGAAGTGAAGGCGGAATCTAATCTTCCGAAAAGCTGCATTTCCGGCGGTTTAGCCTACTGGACTAATCAGCAAAGCTCGGTTCACATGATCCAGAATCAGCTGATGATTAGAATGACTAGACAATGTATAACGGTAGACAACTGCCATAGTTAAGTAAGTGTGCACAAGGGTAGCAGAGTGATGTTGCGAGGAGTAATGAATCAAAGGTCCAGTCTAAGTCATCTCCGTGTACACTATTAATATTTCAAAAACAGATCGATTAAAAATGCAAAACTCAGTTATGACACATTATTGTTGATGATTATATTACAGAAATATTTTATTGATAGTGAACCTCACGTTTTCTCATGTTAATTGTTAAGATCTATAGAATATAACAACACAATTTCACTTTTTAATCACATCTTTTATAATGGCAAAAACAGACATACTTCAGTTTTGAATTTTATTGTATACTGTGTGGTGGCACTACTGTGTGGTGTCCCCGTGTCTGCGTGGGTTTCCTCCGGGCGCTCCGGTTTCCTCCCACAGTCCAAAGACATGCAGGTTAGGTGGATTGGCGATTCTAAATTGGCCCTAGTGTGTGCTTGGTGTGTGGGTGTGTTTGTGTGTGTCCTGCGGTGGGTTGGCACCCTGCCCAGGATTGGTTCCTGCCTTGTGCCCTGTGTTGGCTGGGATTGGCTCCAGCAGACCCCCGTGACCCTGTTTGGATTCAGCGGGTTGGAAAATGGATGGATGACTGTGTACTGGCTTTTCATCAGCTTTATCTGCGATGTGATAATAATGCAACTAGAAAGACAGAAGGATCGTGTCAAATAAAGTAAGATAGATAAATGGATTGATAGGTTTATGTAAAAAAGCTATAATAATTGTGTAGCAGGCATGTTATGGCACAGATCAAGATTATTTTATTAATTTTGCTACAGTGCTTTCCTCAGATCAATTTTATTAAAATTGCATGATGTTCCAGTAGATTCAAAACTTCGGAAGAATCATACTTTACCTGTATAATGCATAGTGCATTAGGCTGGCTTGCTCATTTGTAATGTTTGTAGCAGGCAGGGTGCTTTATTCATTAGTTTTCTTGAAGAAATGTTTACAACATATACAGTATTTGGCATTAGTTATACCAAGGTTTAATGACAGTAGACTCTGCAGTCTGAATAGGGCAAGGTCTAAAAGCATGTGATTGCCATTGGCTTCATGTGACCTACTAGTTATAGTGACTAGTGAAGCTAAACATACAGTATCTCCAAGTTATAAATTAAAATCAGAGTAGTGGAAGAACATATTCCGGCACAATTAAGACTGTAGTGTAGCGTAGCAGGTTTATAGGCCACTAATAATATATATATTGTGCATATTTTGTTTCTTCTCAGATCTGTCTTAGAGGGTTTCGAAATGTGAATAATTTATATAGTGAGCTGAACTGAAAATCGTTTACAATAATTGAGTTTTTGCACCAGGAAAAGAAATGAAAATACAGCAAAGGGAATTTTGTGTAGTATCCCAGCCAGCACAGGGCGCAAGGCACGAACAAACCGCGGGCAGGGCACAAACCCAACGCAGGGCACGCACACACCCACACACCAAGCACACACTAGGGACAATTTAGGATCGCCAATGCACCTAACCTGCATGTCTTTGGTAACTCAAGTTTAATTTAACATAAGGGTCTATGTCGGATTCTTTGTACTTATGCTGGCCAATATATGATACAATTGCTAGATTATGGATCCACTAGACAAAGAGCCCGTTTCGACAACGTAAGATGAAATGGGCACGAGTGGAATAGTAATAAGTATAAGCACCACAAACCTGATATAGGTGTATTGAATGAATGCGTAATTAGGCCTTGAGCTGTAGTCGAAATCGCCTTTCAGGCCTCTAGAGCTTTAATCGAAGTCGCCTTTCTCTTTGAATTTTTGCGGCCGTAAATCCGCCGCCTCCTGCGATGTTGGGGTTGGATGTCAGCTGTAGTCGCCTTTCTCTTTGAATTTTCACGTCCGTAAATCTGCCACCTGCCGCGATGTATATCTCGTAAGGTTTTTCGGGCAGCTGCGCAGAAGGCGACTGCGCATTCGGCTTCGGACATGCGCAGAAGGCGACGTGTGCAGAAGGCGACTGCGCATTCGGCTTCAGACGGACGTGAGTGAGTGAGTGAGGAGACTAGTGAATTATGTATTAAGATATTAGCTTTACTATTTGTGTTTGTTTAATATCTGCAGTTTTGTTATTATTTCTCTCATCTCTTTGCTAAATATAGTTTGCTGCCATGACCACTATGTTAGATGTAATGGATGGACTGGCATCCTGACTGGGATAGAGAGTGGTCCCTTACCCTACAGGGAGGCCATTATGGAAACATGGTGCAGATTGTTGTGCACCACTGCTGGGATGGTTCCTGTTCCCTTTCCCAGTCTGGGGACAGATAAAATGTTTGGACCGGGGGAAACTGCCTGCCAAGAACATTTGTTTCCCCAGTGTGATAAGTGGCAGCGCTTCACTGGTCTGGCACCAATATGGACACATGCAAGGCTACTTTGGACTTGTAGTTCAGGAAGGCAACCCAATTAGGTTCCTGAGGGGCCCCTACAAGGAGAAGACTCCTTTATTCTATTGCAGCTCTATTTGACCCGAAAATGCAGTTCAGTGCCGGTTGAACCTATTTGGAGACCTAGGCTTAGTCCCATTCAGTGTCCAGAATGTACGCCTCTTGAGTTACCACTCCTCAGTGTCCATAGCATGGATTCAATATTATTTGACTTCAAGGTTCAGGGGTGTACCCCTCAGTGTCCATAGTGTGTCCTTAACTTTCCCCTTGTTTGGAATGATTTGTTGTGTATTAGGTGCACTGTTATGACACTGGAAGGCAGCCACCCCAACTTACTCAAGGAAGTTGGAGTCAGGCGGACTTGGACAAAGCTTGTCTGGGTATAGTGGTTAAAGCTTTGGATTTTAAATGCTTCTGACCCTGTGTCACTATGAACAAGTCATTTCAGCTGCATGTGCTCCAATTGACACAGTGGTAGTGCTGCTGCTTTGCAGTAAGGAGACTGTGGAAGATTGTGGGTTCGCTTCCCGGTTCCTCCCTGTGTGGATAGCGCTTTGAGTACTGAGAAAAGCGCTATATAAATGTAATGAATTATTATTTTATTATTATTATTATTGAACAAAAAGAAATGTAGCCAATTGTATCTCAGATGTTGTAAGTCACCTTGGATAAAGGTATCAGCCAAATAAGTAAATTTAAAGAAGTAGAGGAAAGAGAAATAAAGATGGAAGGCTAGAAATAGATAATATAAATGTGCATTGTGGTTTTACTGGCTTTGGCAAAAGAAGCCAATGTAAGGCAAATTTCTTTAAAAATAAGCTGTCAACCGAACTGGGGACTGATACTATGTCTGAGATTTGGGGCTCTGCCATCCCTCCTACTGGCCACACTGCATACAATGATTATTGATGATATTGTCTCTTTGTATTTTACTGATCTATACAGTTTAAAATAAAGTGATGATTAAAAATGATTAAACAAATAAATTCATCATGAAAGAGCAAGCTAGAGGTTGGACAACTCCTTGGTCAACAGAATGTCATTCATTAATGTCCCATATAAATTTTAAAGGCAGGTCTTTCATTTTTTCCTGGAAGACTTGGTCAAACTTTTCATTCTGGGCAACAGTCATCACATTTTTCCAGTCTCCAATAGTCCCTGTAATGTAACAAAAAAAGACATGACTTTAATAACATCTGTACTTGAAGCACTTGCTGAAATTTATGACATGGCTTAAGGAACACCCACACATCTGCCATGGATAACTTATATATCACTTAATACATCTGAAAGGAATAATACTTGGCAGACAAGCTTAAATTAGACTTCTTTTTAGATTTGTTGATAAATTATGATTCTTTTTGTTTTACTTGAACACATATAGTATAGTGCCCAAAGTGTGTCAAAAATTCTGTTTTTTCTGAACATGAAGCAAAAGTACAAAACGCATGCTTTGTGTTTCTGTGCATACGAGGTGTGATCAAAAATGCGGTGAATGTTTAAATAAGAACATTTATTACAGTAAAAGACAAAATACTTCCCCTCTCTTTGCGCACACTCACTCCATCATTCTTGTCACTTTCTGAAGCAGTTCTGGAAGTCCTCGTTCGTGAGGGTCTTTAGTTGTGCTGTCGTGGCTGCCTCGATGTCCTGCACATCAATCAAGATCCAACATCAAGGTGATGATGATAGTTTTTTTTGACCTTGATGGAATTGTGCAGCGCTGAGTTTGTACCCAGGAACACTATGGTGCTTATTAGAGCATTTAAGAAATGTTGTGGGTAGAAAACAAGCTGAGAAATGGGCAAACTGTCCTCAATCATGACAATGCTCCATGTCACACATCACTTCTGGTATGACAATTTCTGTCAAATAAAAACATTATGGTGTGACCTCATCCCCCTTATTCACCAGATCAGGCACCATGCAACTTCTGGCTCTTTCCCAAACTCAAAATGACCATAAGAGGTAAAAGTTTTGTATCAATTTGAGACATCGAGGCAGACTCATGAAAGAGGACTTCCAGAACTGCTTCAGAAAATGGCAAGAACAATGGCGTAAGTGTGTTCAAAGCTAGGGGGAGTATTTTGAGAGGGATTTAAGGCAATGTGTCTTTTACTGTATTTTTTTTATTATTATTTAAACATTCATGTGTTCATTCACAATAGCATGTTTTATGTTTCTTTTCACATTTGAAATGAGCATAAGTATTTGGGCATATTGCTTTACGTTAGCATGCTTGAGTGCAGTGACTGCTATGCCATCTTCTTCCACAATCCCCTTTACATGGCAGGCTCACGGATGAGAAATGGCAGAAAATTATTTCTGCCCCAAATGTAACTGAAAATATAGTTTACCAAGCAGCACTGCAATAACCAGCATTATGTGTTGTATTACATGTGTTCTATCATTTGACCATAGAACTCTTCTTTATTGATGTTTAAGCAAAAGTAAGCTTTAACCCATGTGCACAACAATCCTCATTCCTTCTATGACTCAATGACAAAAGCCAACATGACTACCACTACAGTGTTTCTTTAAAAATCTGATGTTTCTTTGCCAAAGTCAGTGACTCATGCAAAGAACATGTACCTCAGTTTAGTTGGTTCTTTATACCCGGTGGCAAGAATTATACTATACAGTGACTTTGTATTTTATTTTAATATGATGTTTTTAAAATTCAATATAAATTTTCAAGACATTAATTTCTAGGCTGTATAATCTGAGATCACATGTTGTTGTCTACTTTTTACCCCAATTGTCAAGATTTTAAAATGTACAAATTTTACAATTTTAATCTCTGCTTTGGGAATATCAGTATCAAAGTTAAACCATACGATATCAAAACTTTAAAGCCTTGACATCAATCCCTAAAAATGTGATATCAGGGCCCAAAAAGCTGATTTCATATTTCAGAATCTTACCTTATTTCAAAATTAAAAACTTGGATGATGAATTCTACACTTCAAATACATTTGAATGATTCTGACAGTTTACTCAGTTTTACATATTAGAACATTGGAAAAATTTAGATGAGAACAGGCCATTCAGCCCAACAAAGCTTGTCAGTCCTATTCATTTCTTTTCTTCAAAATAACGTCAAACTGAGTTTTCAAGGTCCCTAAAGTTCTATTGTCTACCATACTGCTTGGTAACTTATTCCATATGCAATCCTATTTGTAAAACGTTATACCAACTTGCATTCAATTTCACTTGCCACAAATCTGCCCTGCCCAAGCCTGTATGCTGTCCAAGTCCCTCTGTAATGATTCAACAGATTCCAAATTATCTGCCAATTCACCTACCTTCGTATCACCTGCATTGTTACTTTGCAACCCCTACATTCACCTTAATAAAAGGACAAGTGTCTCTATGTGTCTGTGTATCCATCTGGTTGTTAGGGTTAGGAAGGAAAATGTATAAATCGGTAAAATATTATTATTATTATTATATAGAGCCACAAAAATGCCTTGATAAGAAATTGTTGAAAACGATGAGGTCAACAAATTTAATTTGAATCACTTTTCGGTGTTCCCAGCTGTTTCAGTTCTTCTGTTTACTATGGGAAAACGTATTTGATTTTTTTTGGAAATGTAAGTTAATTTATGAAGAAAGTATCCAAAAAAGTGTTTGAGAATGCAATACATTAGTAGTATTTGTTTGAAACTTGTTTTTTAATTTATCAACTTTTTTTGATGTTGTGATCTTCACATAGTCAATGGAGGCTCTGATCAGGGCTTTTGAGAGACTGAGTGAAGAGTTTGAGTATCTGGGCCTGTGAGTGTCCTGGATAAAAACCAAGATGCAGGCCATTAATGGCCTCTTAGGCACAGCTATCAGTAGTGTGTATGTCTGTGGACAGAGGTTAACTTACCTTGGACGCAACTTTCATGTCTCTTGGTGACTCTATGAAATCAGTAAACAGATTGGGAGAGCATGGAGGAGTCATAATATTGCTGGAAAGGGGTGTGTGGCACTCCTGATATCTTTATAAAAGGACAAAGGTCAGAGTCTTTAGAGTCCTGGTGCTTTCTGTTTTTCTATATGATTGTGAGACATGGAAGGTATCCAGTGATCTGAGACGAAGACTGAACTCCTTTGGTACTGTGTATGATATATGGCCGGCCATTCATTCCGGCCAATACCCCCAGGCCGCCAGATAAAGCCTTTCCTACAGCATGGAGGTGCCCCGAATTCCAGCAGGGCACCATGGACATTGGAGTTTTCCTGTACAGCCCTGCTGGATAACGTCGGAGCCACCAGGGGACGCTGCAGGGAGGCCCAGAGACTTGTATTTTCATTACAGCCCGGAAGTACGTCCCAGTCACATGGACAGAGGAAATGACGTACTTCCGGGTTGAAGAAAAAGGAGTTTTCATTCGAACCGGAAGTGTTACCAGTCACATGGACAGTGAGAAGAGAAACACTTCCGTGCCAAGAACTATAAAAAGGGCTGTGGGAGATCCCAGAGTTGAGCTGAGTCGGGAGGAAGGGTGGCAACGCGTCTGGGAGTGGAGGATTGTTATTGAGTATTGTATTGATTATTTATGAGTATAGTGGAGTGGAGGGTGCTTTGTGCACTGTATTGTCCTAATAAATATTATTATTGGACTTTTATCTGGTGTTTGACGTCTGATCTGAGGGTTCAAGGGAGAGATAGCGCCCCCTATCTGTCACATGTGTCTCTTTGGAGAATTCTTGAGTACAGCTTGTTTGACTTTGTGTCAAATGAGCAGTTGCTCATGGAGTCCTGAATGAGGCACATTTCCTGAATTGTGAGGTAGTGTCAGTTATGGCACTACGGCCATGTGTTGGGATTCCTTGAGGGTGATCTGGCTTGAAAGACACTCATTATTAAGGACCCAAGTGGCTGGACCAGGCCAAGGGGACACCCACATAATACCTGGTTACGGCAGATAGATGGTCATTTCTGGAGGGTGGAACTGGTCTGCGTGTGTGCCTGGGGGGTCGACAACCAGGATTCTGAGCTGTTTCATTGTATGGGGGGTGCAGCAACATACTGTACCACTTCATGCTCCCCAACATGAACTAACATGACCTGATGGAAGAAATCACTAAATCACCAGTGAAAATTCCTCCCATACTATTTATTACTCAATGATAACTGATGCATCTTCAGTTTTCTGCATTGAACAGGCCAGATTTACTACTCTCAGGTGAGCACGGATGTTGGTTTTCCTACTTATAAATTTTAAACTTTGAGTGAACATGTGTTGCCAATGAGAGTGACCAGAGTATACAGAAATTTATGTGCCCTCTGGGCCATATTTTATACTCATGTTTGGCTGTTTTTGTGTGCATGTTTTAGTACATTTGTGGTGCCAGATTGCCTGTTCATGTGCATATTCACCTATACACAGCATTTCATTATGGATCAAAGTTTTCAAGTCATATTGAACAATGTCATCAATATAAACTTTACGTCATCCATGTAATATATAATTTTGCTAAAAACAAAAGAACTGCTGTAAATAAAATGAATCCAAACCACTAAATCAAGTATTTAAACATACCATCTAGAGAAACAATACTTGCATTTCTGTCTGGCATTTGCATGACAACACAGGCTGAAAGTAAACTGTGGTAACATCAACAACAACAAGTGCGAGTCAGCACAGGCATGACATATAAATCAGGAGTCAAGGGAACCATGAAACGTCAGGAACCATTGCAAAAAAGTAATGACAATGAAGGAGGAAGAAGACATGTCTACAGTATGTCCATCTAGTTTCTGGTGATAGCAGAGAAGCAGGTTAGGAGACCAGGGTGTACAGGTGCTGGTCATAAAATTAGAATATCATGACAAAGTTGATTTATTTCAATAATTCCATTCAAAAAGTGAAACTTGTATATTAGATTCATTCATTACACACAGATTGATGTATTTCAAATGTTTATTTCTTTTAATTTTGATGATTATAACTGATAACTAATGAAAGTCCCAAATTCAGTATCTCAGAAAATTAGAATATCAATTAAGACCAATGCAAAAAAAGGATTTTTAGAAATGTTGGCCAACTGAAAGGTATGAACATGAAAAGTATGAGCATGTACAGCACTCAATATTTAGTTGGGGCTCCTTTGGCCTGCATTACTGCAGCAATGCGGCATGGCATGGAGTCGATCAGTCTGTGGCACTGCTCAGGTGTTATGAGAGCCCATGTTGCTCTGATAGTGGCCTTCAGCTCTTCTGAATTGTTGGGTCTGGCGTATTGCATCTTCCTCTTCACAATACCCCATAGATTTCCTATGGGGTTAAGGTCAGGCGAGTTTGCTGGCCAATCAAGAACAGGGATACCATGGTCCTTAAACCAGGTACTGGTAGCTTTGGCACTGTGTGCAGGTGCCAGGTCCTGTTGGAAAATGAAATCTGCATCTCCATAAAGTTCGTCAGCAGCAGGAAGCATGAAGTGCTCTAAAACTTCCTGGTAGACGGCTGCATTGACCTTGGACCTCAGAAAACACAATGGACCAACACCAGCAGATGACATGGCACCCCAAACCATCACTGACTGTGGAAACTTTACACTAGACCTCAAGCAACATAGATTCTGTGCCTCTCCTCTCTTCCTCCAGACTCTGGGACCTTGATTTCCAAAGGAAATGCAAAATTTACTTTCATCAGAAAGCAGCAGTCCAGTTCTTTTTGTCTTTAGCCCAGGCGAGACACTTCTGACACTGTCTCTTGTTCAAGAGTGACTTGACACAAGGAATGCGACGGCTGAAACCCATGTCTTGCATACGTCTATGCGTGGTGGTTCTTGAAGCACTGACTCCAGCTGCAGTCCACTCTTTGTGAATCTCCCCCACATTTTTGAATGGGTTTTGTTTCACAATCCTCTCCAGGGTGCGGTTATCCCTATTGCTTGTACACTTTTTTCTACCACATCTTGTCCTTCCCTTCGCCTCTCTATTAATGTGCTTGGACACAGAGCTCTGTGAACAGCCAGCCTCTTTAGCAATGACCTTTTGTGTCTTGCCCTCCTTGTGCAAGGTGTCAATGGTCGTCTTTTGGACAACTGTCAAGTCAGCAGTCTTCCCCATGATTGTGTAGCCTACAGAACTAGACTGAGAGACCATTTAAAGGCTTTTGCAGGTGTTTTGAGTTAATTAGCTGATTAGAGTGTGGCACCAGGTGTCTTCAATATTGAACCTTTTCACAATATTCTAATTTTCCGAGATACTGAATTTGGGACTTTCATTAGTTCTCAGTTATAATCAACATTAAAAGAAATAAACATTTGAAATACATCAGTCTGTGTGTAATGAATGAATATAATATACAAGTTTCACGTTTTGAATGGAATTACTGAAATAAATCAACTTTGTCATGCTATTCTAATTTTATGACCAGCACCTATATATTTGATTGCCCTGTTTATTTTACAAGAAAAAATAATCTTTTAAGAGCAGAAGATTCCTGTTGTATGTTGCTAAAGTGTTCATTATCATCATCAATTTGTTTTACATTGGATAACATCATATACTGTAGAACAGACAACTAGCAATAAGAGAGGGTATATATGCTCTCTCTGTCTTTCTATGTGCTTTGTTATGTTCAATATTATGTACCTATTCTAACACACTTTGTGTACCTGTATACATGGGCAGAGGGAGAAAGAGACAGGGGGACACTGCGTGTAATCCTGGATGGGCCGCATACTTCCTCACACACCCTTCAATGGGTCAGTTTAGAGTAACTATAGTTGCATGTCTTCGACATGTGTGAAGAAACATATACTTGGAAAGAGCCCAAGAAGAACATGCAAAACCCATGTAAAAAAAGCCCAAGCTGCAGGTTGAACCTAGGACTCTAGAGTTGTGAGGTAACAGCGATAACTACTGCTCCACCATACTTCCTTAACTAACTTAATTCTTTTCTCATTATTCAAAACATCTGTCTTTACTGTGCATGCATATCGTTCATAATGGAAGATGTACCTTTACGCAGAAAACTCCCATTTTCTTTATTTGCATGGTCAGCAGGTATCCATTCATAATTTGCTTTAGGATTCTTCTTCATCTTATTGAAGGTGCCCTCTTCAGCAATCTTGTCAATATCCATATTCTCTATCTTTTTTCCAAGGAATTTGCAGATCTTAATGACCACAGATCTGAGGTCCTATTAAAAATCAGGTTTAAAAACAAATGAATTATATAAGGCCTCTAAGTTAACGTGTAATCCTAAGAACAATGAAAAAACTTTCTGCGTAAGTGTATACTGTTCCATTCATAAGTTTACATATCCCTGGAAGAATCTGTAAAATGTTCACCACTTTTAGAAAATATGATTAACAATACAAGACATATTTCTTTTACTTTGCCATGCACACTTGGATTAATCTAACCACAGCATTATATATCTATTATACAAACAATATAAAAACAAAATTATGCAGATAACCATTTTCAAAACTTTAGAAACTTTTGGTTATTTTTTTTTGTGTGTTACTCCCATAAACATCAGTGACTATCTGCAGACTTTTTTTTGTGATAGTTGAGAATGAGTCCCTTAATTTTCTCAGGTGCTAAACCTGCCCACTCCATTTGACAAAAAGACTCCAAGTCTTGTAAATGTATCGGTTGCCTTTGTTTGTCCTGCATGTTTGAGGTCTCCCCACAGTGGCCAAATTATTTTGAGGTCTAGGGACTGTGATAGCCACTGCAGAATGTTTAGATTCTTCTGCTGCACCCTCTGTTGGGTTGATTTGGCCTTGTGTTTTGGATCTTTCTCATGCTGGAAAATCATGCTAAACCTCATGCACCACTTCCAGGCTGATGAATGCAAAATTTTCTCCAAATATTTTTGATAATTTTCTATATTCACCTTACATCAATTTTAACCAAACATTTTGGAATGCTTCAGCTGACACACCCAGACCTGCCTGTAGGAGTTTTGCTGCTCTAGGTGAAGTTGTAAATGGCGCCCCACCACCCCCTTTACTTTGAGAGGAATCATCACTGCCAGACCTGTACATTGTGAACTGGAGATTGACTGGGGGCAGTGAAGTATTTAGGACCTTAAACTCACAATTTTAGAATGTCAAGTTATAGCAACCTCTGTTTACAATGTGGCTGTCTCAGAAAAATACTCTTGAGGGGTGCCATTTCAGAAAATAAGAATCAGGCTGTATTAATAGTCTTTATGTATTGCTTTTAATGTTTTGTCTAAATAAAATTAAAAAATTACACTCAACTTAATAAAATAAATTGAAAACTTGGCATAATAACACTAAGCAAAATTGAGAATATAATGATTACCTTCAAATAGGAATCTTTACCCACAATTCCTATTTACCATATGCTCATATATGCAAATAATGCAATCTACCTATCAAATCAATGCACAAACATTTCCAGCGAGAGATGGACTACGCACAACTGCTTTAGCCTACCCAGAGTGAATCTCACAAATGGTGGTGAGCAACAGAGGACGCTACGTTTTAACACACGTTTTAATGTATGTCCATTTTTGAAATGATCCTAGTTTGAGATAAATTCTCTCAAGAGCTACAGTCCTACTACCGTTTTGATAGCTTAATTTTATGTTGCCATGTCCGAGTCTTCTATGCTACAGTTTGAGGATTATTATTATTGGTATTATCATCGTTGTTGTTGTTTGTGTTATTGTACGACTGTGTAGGTCATCAGACGTTAAGACCGAACACCGCTAGTAGGCAAAAATAATATACAACAATGTAATCGAACATTTGCTTTGAGTCTGAGTGTTCGCAGGTCTGTTTACAGAATAGGCAGTGAAAGCGCTGCTGCAGTAATACGCTCTAACCACTGGAGGGAGCCCTAGGTCCATGTCTGAGCAGCCTATGCACAGAAATTGCCCAGCACACCCTCAAACCAGCAGAGATCCACTCCCATACCTCGCCATTGGGTTGGGTGTTTCTCTGCATAGGACATATCTTCAAATATAGTAAGTATGGTCGTGACTATGAAGTATAATTTTGTTTCATTACTCCAATTTACTTTATTCCAAAAATCATGCAGTTTTTGTAGATGCTGTTTGGCATATTCCAAGGTGAGTGTTTAAAGCTGTTGGAGAAAAAGGGACATTTTTCTTGCAACCCTATTATGCAGACAATTTCTCTTTAAGTATCTCCTTATTAAACATGCTAAAACATCCTTTTCATTTTTTTTCAGAGAAGGCTGTATTTGAGTAAAAGCTGCCTGGGGACTTTTCTTTTGTTATCTCGTAAAATTTTCTTGATGGTTGTCTACCATGGTCTACCTGATCTTGTTTTGGCATCCACGGGGCCACTGGTTTTTAACTTTTCTATCTTAGTTTGGATAGTACATTGTATTGTTTTTAAATTTTTGAAGATCTATTTATAAACTTTTCATGATTTATGGTTTTGAATGACTCAAAGGTCATTTGACTGTTCTTCTGCTTTCACCATATTTTGGTATGCAGCAAATGCCAAACGGGCAAATGCACAAAAAAACAGGTGAGCATCTTACAAATTCTGCAAAGCGTATATAAACTTATAAGTCAAAATGTATTTGTCATATTTTACAAAAGTTTACCTTTTTTAAATTCACAATAACAGACTAAGTGCTGTAAATTACTACAGTACTATTTTATAAAGCTGCAGAATTTATGAACAAACCATTCAAAACTTTATGTTACACCATATACCATGACTAATCAAATAGAAGGTGTCTGTAATGCTATTTGTATTCATATTGAAATGAAGGTTATTATTATTATTATTATTATTCCATCCATCCATCCATTGTCTCCCGCTTATCCGAGGTCGGGTCGCGGGGGCAGCAGCTTGAACAGAGATGCCCAGACTTCCCTCTCCCCGGCCACTTCTTCTAGTTCTTCCGGGAGAATCCCAAGGCGTTCCCAGGCCAGTCGAGAGACATAGTCCCTCCAGCGTGTCCTGGGTCTTCCCCGGGGCCTCCTCCCGGTTAGACGTTCCCGGAACACCTCACCAGGGAGGCGTCCAGGAGGCATCCTGATCAGATGCCCGAGCCACCTCATCTGACTCCTCTCGATGCGGAGGAGCAGCGGCTCTACTCTGAGCCCCTCCCGGATGACTGAGCTTCTCACCCTATATTTAAGGGAAAGCCAAGACACCCTGCGGAGGAAACTCATTTCAGCCACTTGTAT
The DNA here is from genome assembly GCF_900747795.2 of Erpetoichthys calabaricus. Lineage (NCBI taxonomy): Eukaryota > Metazoa > Chordata > Cladistia > Polypteriformes > Polypteridae > Erpetoichthys > Erpetoichthys calabaricus. The sequence goes on from NC_041407.2 coordinate 78,428,570, forward strand.
TCGCGATCTCGTTCTTTCGGTCACTACCCATAGCTCATGACCATAGGTGAGGGTAGGAACATAGATCGACTTGTGGCTCAGCTCCTTTTTCACCACGACAGACCGATGCAGAGCCCGCATTACTGCGGATGCCGCACCGATCCGCCTGTCGATCTCACGCTCCATTCTTCCCTCACTCGTGAACAAGACCCCGAGATACTTGAACTCCTCCACTTGGGGCAGGATCTCGCTACCAACCCTGAGAGGGCACTCCACCCTTTTCCGGCTGAGGACCATGGTCTCAGATTTGGAGGTGCTGATTCTCATCCCAGCCGCTTCACACTCAGCTGCGAACCGATCCAGAGAGAGCTGAAGATCACGGCCTGATGAAGCAAACAGGACAACATCATCTGCAAAAAGCAGTGACCCAATCCTGAGCCCACCAAACCGGACCCCCTCAACGCCCTGGCTGTGCCTAGAAATTCTGTCCATAAAAGTTATGAACAGAATCGGTGACAAAGGGCAGCCCTGGCGGAGTCCAACTCTCACTGGAAACGGGTTCGACTTACTGCCGGCAATGCGGACCAAGCTCTGGCACCGATCGTACAGGAACCGAACAGCCCTTATCAGGGGGGCCGGTACCCCATACTCTCGGAGTACCCCCCACAGGATTCCCCGAGGGACACGGTCGAATGCCTTTTCCAAGTCCACAAAACACATATAGACTGGTTGGGCAAACTCCCATGCACCCTCCAGGACCCTGCTAAGGGTACAGAGCTGGTCCACTGTTCCACGACCAGGACGAAAACCACACTGTTCCTCCTGAATCCGAGGCTCGACTATCCGACGGACCCTCCTCTCCAGAACCCCTGAATAGACTTTTCCAGGGAGGCTGAGGAGTGTGATCCCTCTGTAGTTGGAACACACCCTCCTATCCCCCTTCTTAAAGAGGGGGACCACCACCCCGGTCTGCCAATCCAGAGGCACTGTCCCTGATGTCCATGCGATGTTGCAGAGGCGTGTCAACCAAGACAGTCCTACAACATCCAGAGCCTTGAGGAACTTCGGGCGTATCTCATCCACCCCAAGGCAAACTGGTCCTAGGTGAGGGATGAGACAAAGAGCGGTTAAACAAACCTCCTATGAAGAAAAACAATTTTGGACGGCGTTTTCCCTTGCCCGGACGCGGGTCACCGGGGCCCCACTCTGGAGCCAGGCCTGGAGGTGGGGCTCGATGGCGAGCACCTGGTGGCTGGGCCTGCACCCATGGGGCTCGGCCGGGCACAGCCCGAAGAGGCAACGTGGGTCCCCCTTCCCATGGGCTCACCACCTATGGGAGGGGCCAAGGAGGTCGGGTGCAGTGTGAGTTGGGTGGTGGCCGAAGGCAGGGACCTTGGCGGTCCAACCCTTATTATTATTATTAAACCCACTAAATCCAATTCAGGGCACAAACCCTGGATAAGGTAACAGTCCTTGTCAGGGTCCACTTAACACACACACTCACTCATTATGGGCCAGTTTAGAGATGTCAGTTAACTTCCCACCGATGTCTTTGTGAATATGAGGGGGAATGATCAGACTCCACATAGACAGTGACTGGGTGTTGGATTCAAACTCAGAACCACAAATTAAATATTGTAAATATTTAAGTAAATATTGTTAATCCACTTTGACCAATATGTGACCTTCATCAAAAATCCAAAATGACTAAACATATACAATGAAAAAAAAATTAACAGTCTTGTGGACTGACAAAGGTGTTCAGTTTCAGCCCTAGACAACTAAAGTGCCATGCAGACTTCAACTGCAACAAATGTTTGTCCCTGATGTAATGTATTGTACAAGACTTTTGTTATTTTAAAATGCTCTGTGATTATATCTATTTTGAAATATTCTCTGAGTGTGTTTTCTTAGGCTGCTATATAAAGATAGGTTTATGTTGGTAAAGTTGGTAGTATATTCCATGAGCTCATACAATAAAGACAGTGAACCTCTTTTGCATCCAGTGTGGTTGGCTGCATTATTGAATATAAATACTGTAAATGTATGTTTATTTAAATGTTATGGTATTTAGGACATAGCAACTAAGTGAACCAATGTTTTAATTAAATTCTCAAACAATAATTCTCACTTTTGCAATTGCTAGATGGATTTACAATGCTCCAGCAGGGTAAAGTTTTCCTTCTCACAATCGTGGTTAACAGAATTTTTTGGAAGGAGCTTTTAAACTTTTGCCTCATTTAAAATGTTACAAAAAGGAGTCTTAACTTCAGATGTAAATAGGATTTTTGCACTTTTTTGAGAATACATATTTATTATCAGTTTTTTTGCAGATTGGTTGCTTTTTAAAATGATATTGGTAAAAAAAATGATAGAATAGTATTAAACCTGGCGCAGTGGTAGCGCTGCTGCCTCGCAGTTAGGAGACCCGGGTTCGCTTCCCGGGTCCACCCTGCGTGGAGTGTGCATGTTCTCCCCGTGTCTGCGTGGGTTTCCTCCGGGCACTCCGGTTTCCTCCCACAGTCCAAAGACATGCAGGTTAGGTGGATTGGCGATTCTAAATTGGCCCTAGTGTGTGCTTGATGTGTGGGTGTGTTTGTGTGTGTCCTGCGGTGGGTTGGCACCCTGCCCGGGATTGTTTCCCTGCCTTGTGCCCTGTGTTGGCTGGGATTGGCTCCAGCGGACCCCCGTGACCCTGTGTTCGGATTCAGCGGGTTGGAAAATGGATGGATGGATGGATAGTATTAAACCAGTATGGGAAACCATGAGAAATACATGTCTATGAAATAAAAGTAATGTTAACAATAACCATATTTTGTTTGGCACAATGTTTAGTGTCACTGTCTTACAGCTTTAGGGAACTGGGTTTGATTCTTCGTCTGATCAACTATTTCGCCTGTGTGGGTTCTCGCTGGGTATTCTGATTTTTTTTCCCACAATCCAAACACCTATTGACAGGTCTAAATTTACACAGTATGTGCAAGTGTGCCATGTAATGAAATAGTATTCTCTACCAGAGCTGGTTCCTGTCCTGCAGCCAATGCTTCTGTCACAGGCATCACTTCTCCAAAGAAATGTGATGAGGATGAGATTGTTCAGAAAATGGATGGAGATACTGTATATTATCAGTTTTGATTATCCATACATGCATTCCCTGAGAATGCATTCATACCATTAATAGTCAGATTAGGTAAAGGATTTATTTAATTGTAGGAATTAGTCTCTAATTAAAATATTTTTAGAATGCAATTTACAACATCAATACCCTTGAAGAACTGAAACTGAAATGTGCAGAATTTAAGAAGTGATTTAAATTTGAAATGTGATAAACAAAGCAGCCTTTGACTGAGAGGCTAAAATCTGTATTGAATGTGGTTTTCTGAACACCCTTGGAATATGGCACTGAAAATATTACCTTAATCATTTCTTCATATGATATGAAAAGGATATTGAACTCATCTCTGTGGTCGTACCATCCCCTCAGATGATCAAACCAAGAGCCCAAGGGTACTGTTAGAAGAAAAATATAACATTAGTGCAGTATGGGAAAACCTTAGATGATGAAAAGCATCAAATTCAACCAAACACTTATGATTTCTCAGATGTATAGGACAGGTTTTCCTTAACATTCATCTTTTCATCTGTTTCTGAATCTGAAAACTGTAATAGATTTCATTTCCTGAAAAACTTTTTCGATTCAATGGATTACCCACTTATAAGACCCCATTAACAGAACTGTTTACCGTTTCCATTCAGAAAATTGTCCATGAACTCGCTGAAATCCTTTGCTTTCCCCATTGGTTTAAAGAAGTATGTAAAATGAAAATAAGATACCATTACATCTTTAGGGTTTCGTGAAACATAAATGACCTGCAAATCAGAAATTGTCATTAGAAGGTGAAGTTCAGTAAACAGCACACTGTGTATTAATACATAAGACTGTTTCACCAGCAGATAATCATGATAAATGCATTGTCATCATTACATAAAAAATCATGAGCTCTTTATAAAACTTTAGTATTTGAGGTTTCAGACGTCTGACCTACTGTACCTTTCCTTTTCCTTTCCTCAGCTCATTGGGCACAAGATTATAAGGCAGATGAGATGAAAAGAATCGCGGTGATGGCCGTGAACTGTGATCTATTTCTTCATTGAAGAATTCAATCCATGGGAATCGCAGATTGTTTGGCAGCAGCTCCTCTCCAGTGCGGTCTTCATCAGGACAGATCAACGACACAATCTGTTGTGTCCACACAGTTCCTAAAAGATTTCAGAAGTAAATGTAAATGCTCTGATGGTACAGTGATGCCACAGATAGTGCCGCTACCTCACTCTGCTTGGTTTGAATCCTGAATGTAAGATGATTAGCATGCTGTCTCCTGCCATGGCATCGTTCTGTAGAATCACTATGGCACCTTTATTTTTAAGAATGTACTCTGTTAGGCACCCTATTCCACATGAGAGATTTGTTTTGTCCACATATTAGAGATCTTTCTAAAGCCCAGAGAATTATTTACACATGCATGGATAAGGATTAAACGAAACCCTTTCTGAATTTTGCCATTTTTAACAAATAAATCAAGGAGCTAAAACTAAAATATCAAGCGATGCATTTGGAAACTGTGGTGACTAAAATACAGAGAAAGTCGGAACTTGAAAGATTTGTCTCTTTTCATTAAAATATGGTGGCGTTAATAAATCTTTTGTAGGTTTTGATAATTAAACGTTGATACTTTTTTTTTTTTAAATCATCTGGTCGGTTACATTCACACACACGCACGCACACACCGCAGTTTCTGTAACGGTGACACTCAACTTTAGATAGATAGATAGATAGATAGATAGATAGATAGATAGATAGATAGATAGATAGATAGATAGATAGATAGATAGATTTTTCCTCACCAGATTTCGGATAAGTTACAACAAAAACGTCGCTTTCTCTAGTTTCAAAAGTCTCCAGGGAATCAATGTACTTCTCGTTGTATTTAAAATTCAGAAAACGAAATCCCTTATATTCGATTATGGACGGGTCGAAGCTCGGCGACTGAGGTCCGTATGCGTCCATCTCGAACACTTGGTAAAAAAAGACAAAAAGAAAGTTACTTGGAGTGCGACCAAATTTCTGAACGTCGTGAGGGTGAAATGTCAGCTGCAAATGTACCTGCGGGGGTATATGACCTGCGTAGACAAACAGAGTCCTCTGCTTTTTAGTTTTTTCCTCCCTTTACGCTGCAGAGCTGAAATGTCAACTATACGCTATGAAAATCGTGAACTTTACAACAGTGCAAAACGCAGCTTATCATTTTTCGACCATTGAACTCGCAATGTATAGGATAATGGTTAACCATTGTCAGCATTCAGCAAAATTCTTATAGGGACTGCATATTATCTGAGAGGCGTAATCTGTATGTTTTACTTAAATCACAGTTCGACGTTAAAGTTTTACTGCTTAAATTATTGCTGGTCCGCAGAATTCATTATCTAGCTGTGATAACGGTGTAAAAATTCCAAAATACACTAAAAAAATACTAGGCGGACAGCATGCACTGAAAAAAAGGGAAATGGCAGGTTGTTACATTTACAAAAATGTATTTACTTTTTATTACATGTATTGTTTATGTTCCACTGTTGAACATAACTCGATCATGTTTAGTTTATTGCATTTTGTGGGATGTACAATAGACCAATTTCAGTCATTTAGGTAAAAGTCAAAATAGTTATATTTAGTCCACACCGAAAATTAATACCCATCAAGCGGAAGCAACAGGTTGTGGATTTGAGTTATTGTCGCCGGTTAAGCGCAAAAGGCTAGAGAAATAAAATTTAAACACACACACACGAGAAATATTCAGATATTCATTTAAAACACAATCACACAGACTACTAACGTTATTCCGTGATGCGTTTTCCCTCGTATTCTCTTTTAACGTTTCATCAAACTATGCTCACTGACTTTTGTTACAGTTTCACTCCAATCATTTTCTTAATAAGAAGCCAATTCTTGCTGTTAATTAAACCCGTTATTTAATTCCATGGCTTGTTGCTGCTCTCTTTCTGCCACCGCACACATTTCTAAAATTGTTGTTTTTCTGTTCTTTCTAAGAGCACTGTCAAAATGTTTTGGTGACCTGAGAGATCAGCCTTACCAAGGCCATCACCTCTCTTTAATTTCAGATTTTGTGTAATGGGCACAGGGGAGCTGGTCATGTGGTGGCTTGTTTTGTGTCTCATTATTGTTTGGGTTTCAATTAAAGAAAAAGAAACTATGGGGCCTGAGTCAAGTTAATTAAAAGAAGTAATCAGCAGCACAAACTGGTCACTAATTAAGAAGATGGTAAAAATGAAAACCTGCAGCCACTGCGACACTCTGGGCCTGGAGTTTGCCACCCCTGCACTATAACCTAACTACAGGGTCACGGGGTCTGCTGGAGCCAATCCCAGCCAACACAGGGCACACGGCAGGAAACAAACCCCAATTTTTGCACTTTATATTTTTCTAATATTTAACATTTATTCCAAAATATATACAGTTACATAAATACATAAATATAAATAAATGTATTTTATAATATAACACTCTCTCCAAGGTGCATTTTGTTTTCATATTTAGTTATACATTGGTCATGGCATTCTGGCACAGCCAAAGAAGCAATGTTCTTTTATAACTGTTGTACATTTCAGCTTTGAATACTAATCTTTTGTATTTGTGTTGGTTTGTATTGTTTTTACCAAATATTTGGTATAAACAAACCTGTTTATTTCTTATTAATAACTTTGAAAATGATCTATAAATTGATATTGGAACAAATATAGTTGACAACCTAAATAGGTTATAGCTAAGTAACTTGGTGAGGTGCATTTTTAAAAAAAGTTTATAAAACAATTTTTTTAAATATTATGCTTTATTGACATGAGTCATGTTTCTTTATCCACCCATCCATCCATTTTCCAACCCACCAGGGTCACAGGGGTCTGCTGGAGCCAATCCCAGACAACACAGGGTGCAGGGCAGGAAACAAACCCCGGGCAGGGTGCCAGCCCACCACAGGGCACACACACCCACACCCACACACCAAGCACACAGTAGGGCCAATTTAGAATCGCCAATCCACCTAACCTGCATGTCTTTGGACTGTGGGGGGAAACCAGAGCGCCCGGAGGAAACCCACGCAGACACGGGGAGAACATGCAAACTCCACGCAGGGAGGAGCCGGGAAGCGAACCCAGGTCTCCTTACTGCGAGGCAGCAGCGCTACCACTGTGCCACCATGCCACCCCATGTTATATAAAAATATCATGTTGTTTCACCATGTATTAAATTTTGTGCATTAAGCATAATTAAATTATTGATAAAAACAATTTTATTATGTGCAACCGATGTACACATCTTTTTTTATTTTAATCTGATATGCCATATTTTTCATTGTGTTAAAACACTGATTGTGGATGATATTTTTTGTATTCTATAATGCACATTCAAATAAATGCATAAATAAATAAAATAATTGAATTTTTTTTTCAATTTTGGTGATACTATAGCACAAGCCTCAGCTATCTATAAGAGACTCTTTTTCTTTCTTTAAAAACGTACAGCTTACTTTAGTAAATGTTAAAATGTTATGTTATTGATCTTGCAAGTTTACTTACATACATTCAGTTGAAGTCAGAAGTTTACAGAAACGTAGGGTAAATTCTTTAAAACTCACTTTATGACTCCTCCACACAACAAGCATTACATGTAACATATCATTTAAGATATCTACTCTGTGCAGGTCAAAAGTAGTTTTTTCCAATAATGTTCACAGACCTAAGAGTATTTCACTTTTTCTTAAGCATATCACAATTCCAATGGGTCACAAGTTTACATACACTTCGTTCATATTTGATAACATTGCTTTAAAATCTTTAACTTGAGCCAAACGTTTTGGGTCACTTTCCACAAGCTTCTTACAATAATCAGATTAATACTGTAAACATAATGAAATAATTAAAATTTAACAAAAATCAAAACACCTAAGGAAAAGTAAGGGAACAGTACTTTCAGAGCATGCATGTGCCACTAAATAACTAGATTCTTTTTTATAGTAACCCCTAACCCTAACCCTAACCCTAATTTTAACATAACTTACAAGTTACAAAACATCCTTTGTCTCATTGATGTGTATGGTACTTGGTCATATATGGCACAAAGTCTTGTTTGGCAGTTTTGCTGTGTCAAATGGTTAGAGTTACTGTAAATTAATACTCCAAGTGTATATATGGAAATGTATACACCTTTTAAGAGATCATTTAAAACTACAAGACATAATTTAATACTGATAATTCTACTGTGTGTTGGATGTGATGGGATCATTGGCTCAGGATGGTCTGTTCACTTCCATTCCACACACCTGTTTCACACATGTTACAAGTACTCTACAGTATGTCTTGTAGAGATGTTGGATTATCCTAAAAACAAATAGTATTTCCCACATGTTATTAATGAGCAATTTGAGGTGGGATTGAAGCCCAGGGGTTACTCATTAGCCATAATTTTCTCACCATTTTATTTTACATATTTCACATACTTGGACAATTTGTTACCTTGCAGGCAGTGCTGTAGCCAAGACCATTTTGGTCAAATCCAAGAGAAGCCTAAGACTACGACCTGTCAAAATTGAGTTGAGTTAGATCAAGTCTACAGAGGGTCAAAACCAAGTATAAATGAAAATAAGACAAAGCTGAGAATGAGTCCTCTTGAAGACAAAACCTTATAAAATTAAACTGGTCCCAGTTCAATTTTGCTAATTTTCTGATTGACTTAGTTGAGTTGTAGTTTAATTTGTAATGATCAAAGAGCAAGTGTAATGACAAAAAAAAAAAAAAAGTTCCAGATCAAATTAGACAATGTTATTTATTTTATGATTAATTTATACGGCTTTTAATATGTCACTAAAGTCATCACTCTCTAAAGAAAATATGTCAGGGGAAGGGTGTTGTGTGACATTAAAGTAAAAGTTACATTAAGCTAAACTGAAACTTTACATTTTCAAAGACTACTCAACATCAGATTTATGCATAATACCAAAAAGATCCAAATCAACATTGACGTATGGTGTAAAGATAAAACTGTGCAAAACACTCCATCCATATTGTATATTAGCTAAGTCAATGGGCCTCCCTTAGAGTGCCGTTGCTTAATTGGTTGTATCAGAAGTATTAGTTCCTGGTGGGGCTCGGGCAATTAATTGTGCTATTTGCTTGACCTCAAGCACTGGTGCCATCTTACAGATCTGGGTGTTTTCCCACTGTAGGAACTTTGTTTTCAGGAGTCAATTAGTTCCTGGATGATATGTGATCTGGGCCAATGGTGTGTGTTGCAAACTTGATGATAATATACAAATGACAAGGTGGACAACAGTGTTGGCTTTTTTGAAAATTCAAGACTGTGCGCTGATACAAATATGTAGTGTAATCAGTTTATCTCAGATTTATTCTCACATGTGATGGACACAGTTAAATGATGTGGATGTATGGCCAGGTGCATCACGCTTCCACTGTCTGCCTGCTTGAATCTCGCTTTGTAGGTTATGTCTAATCAGGGGCAAAGCTACTTGATGCAGACATGTTGTATGCAGGTCCTGGCGGTTTGAGTCAAGAACGTAAACATAAGCAATTGGACAAACGACAAGAGACCATTTAGTCCATCAAATCAGTTTGTAGCTTAGCTGTCCTAGTATCTCATCCAGATTCTTCTTAAAGATTGTCCAGGTTTCTGCCTCTCTTGGTAGTTTGTTCCAGATACCCACAACTGTTTTTGCATAAAGATGTGCTTCCTAGCTTCCGTCTTTAACGCAATGCCACTTTATTTCCGCTGTCCTCGAGTACGTAATTCACGTTTAAAACGAAATAATCTGTTTACATCCATCCATCCATCCATCCATTTTCCAACCCGCTGAATCCGAACACAGGGTCACGGGGGTCTGCTGGAGCCAATCCCAGCCAACACAGGGCACAAGGCAGGAACCAATCCCGGGCAGGGTGCCAACCCACCGCAGTCTGGTGACATCCACTTTATTAAAGCCTTTGAGGTTTGTAAACACCCGGATTAGGCACCAACGCAGGAATCGTAGGGCGGTGCTACCACTGCCTATGTTTAAACATCTGCACAAAACTTTATTCTGAATAAAATTGAATGTATGTCTGAAACTTTTTTTTTCAATTGTTGCCCCTTGTTTGCAAACTACGTACTTTCTTCACCATTCCCTTCACACGCATGCCCAATATTACCTGCTGCAATGGCTTCCCTGTGACCTTAAAATGTACTCCTTCGCGCATGCAGAATTAAATGTGTATCTATGACTTTTGTGCCGTTCTTGTCACTTGATTCCGCATGTACGATGCATCCTTAATCCAGCCCTCACTAGCCGTCACAGGATGCTCGCGCGTGCACGATGATACCAACCACAGCAGGTAATATCTTTTCAGTAAAAACTCAATAGTTTGGGGTAATACATATTTTAAATGGCGAGAATAAACTTCTGTAGAGTTAAATCAGGTCCAATCTCATCCCACGGATTAACCGACTCCGCTCCTTCCCCCAAGACATGGGAGGTGTTCTTTCAGGTTCGGCCCCGCTCTCTGCGTGGGTGTAGTTGTACTCATTTCGTTTAGTTTCAATTGCTTTCAAGTATGGTGTACTGTATAAACACAAACAGCGTGTTACGCCTGTTAACATTTAGGTTTTGTTTTCCGTTCGAATTTTCTAATTGTTAGCAAGCGGGAGAAGTTAAAACTGTTCCGTTCCCCGTTGTGCTGTGTACAGAAAGTTAAAGCAGTAATATGCTTGACTTGACTTTCTATAATATAATTGTTCAAACTCCCTGAGCTATGCTTTGTATTTTTTTGGGATTATTGTTACTATTTGAATTATAAGATGGTTGTATTTGAACACATTTTTATTATTTTTTCCTAATGTCCCTGTGTTTCATTTTCTTTAAAACCACATATAAAAAACAATAACCCTGCTGCCTAAAATGTTTAGTTCATAGTAAAGTAGTTTTAAAAAGCTATAATTAAAGTGTATGACGTACTGCTGATACTTTTTCTTAATCCTCAGTGATGAAAAGTGGATTGATATTTTTATTAAATATATGTCAGAACTGTGGATTACAGTATACTGTATATAACACGGATTGGTGTTTCTACATTGAAGCGTGTTAGTGCCCTGTTCCAGGGATTTTTCCTACTTTGCACCTGATAAATACCTGGATTGGCTCCAGCTGCCCCACAACCCAGCAGGTTAGGAAGATGGATGGATGGATATGATTTTTTTCATTGTTTACATGTCTGAGAGGGTTTACCTCTGCGTTGCTCTCACATCCCCAAAGGTATGCATGTGAGGTTAACTTGGTAAGTCTAAGTCTGCCAAATGTGAATGTGGGAAGGTAGGGAGTGTGCAAGAGTGTGCCTTCTGGAGTCAACCCCTGTATAGAGTTAGTAATGGACCGAAGCCATGTGCTTGAATGTTTACTACATTGTTCCCAGTGCTATTAACTGCAACCCTGATTAAGCAGGTTTATGCAGGTTTAAGAATGCATGTACTGTATGTGTATGTACTTAAAAGACTTCAGACAGGATTGCTTGCACTCTTAGCCTATATTTCAAGCTCTAAATAGGGATCTGAGAACCTTGAGAAAAGTTAATTTGCTTGCCAAATGAGTCAAGTCAAAATATGAGTTAGGAAATGTTAAAGGTTTTTATTTATTATGAGAGCCCAGAGATCACAAAATTTCTGTCACTCTCTGCTTGTTGACCATCATAGTAGACAGGAAAATTATATTATGGAATTATATTATGGAAACTGAAAGTCACAAGGGACAACATGGATAATAGGGTACCAGTCCCTTGCAGAATATATAGACAGTGTGGTAAATAGCAGAGATGGACTGGTATCCTGGTTGGGATGAATTCTGTTTCCTCACCTGGCCAGGAGGCTGACTTAATGGGTGGTCAGAAACAGGGGCAAGGCATTCCCTGTCTTCGCCAGAAGACTGGCATGGGATGCCTGCATAGAAGAAGAAATGGATGGGCTGGTGTCCCATGTGGACAAAAGAGTCTCACCAGGATGGAAGGCCATTTTAATGATGGACAGTTGGAGACAGCCTTCCAAAACTGTATGCTACCGAATGTGCTGGGAGAGAGCAATTCTAGGCTGGTGTAGCCATAGATACACCCGCGTTAACAGCCTTTTGTTGGCTTTGGAACAGATGAGAGGAGTTAAGATGTAAGCCAGAAGAAGATATCCAGTGACTTGCCAAAAGGAGGACATCATGGTCCAGGGTCAATATGTCTGAGGAAAGTTGGAAGCTATCTGATGACAACTTCTTCTGGTAGAAAGTTTTAGCCACGTGTGACTGACAGTATCAGCATGCAAATGGATTTAATAACAGGGAATAGGAGAGGAGGAAAAAAAAAAGGTCATTGGAACCTGGGACTGTGTCAGTGCATTTGGGTCTTCTATTTGAGATTCTGAGGTGCCCCCTACAGGTCACAACAAATGAAACAAATCAGTGTCAACTAAAACACAACAGGGCATTGTATGTGTGAGTGTATTAATATATACAGTATATACACACGGTGTTAATTTATATATATATATATTTGAATGAAATATGTATGTACTTCAAACTAATATTAAGTAACAACATTTACGTAGCATGTGTTCTTACATGACAGCAGCTCAAAGTGCTTTACAATAATAATGGATAAATATACTGTAGTTACAAAAGAAAGTAAAAACTAACTAATAGTAGAGAATCATAATGTCACGCTTAATAACAACAATACGTACGTATTATAAGTACATAAAAAATCTAAAAAGTTCATAAATGTTATGCGTGTTAGTGTTGCTTATCTGTCTGTATTCTGTAATGAACTGACACTCCGTCCTGGTATATATTTAAGCTACGCGTAAATATTATTGATAAAGGCATTGACTTCAAAATGTGATTTACATCTTTGCAACAATACCCGGCGGCTTTTTACTGAATAAGCCGGCCTACAAAATGTATGAATCATTTATATTTAAACATTCATTCTTCTTACAAACCCGCTTAGGGCCGCAGGGGTGCGGCAGCCCATTATAGCAAGCAAGGCCAAAGACCTCAAAATAAGTTTATTTTTAAAAATAGTATATAGTACCATTTTTTTGTCTAAGCTGTAGATTACCTGGCCAAAGTATTCGCAAGTCTAAGATTTTCTTTATAACACGGCTTTTCACATTTGCCTATGTCATTAGCACGGCCTCCTTATGACATACAGTACAATGATTGGTTGTCGAAATAAGCGGAAATGACGCCACGTATAGCGTCCTAACTCTAGGCGGGAGCCGAGGTACGCACAAATGGAGTGGCGGTTGTGTTTGGCTTAGAGCTGCAGTATTGTACAGCGCAACTGTTCACTGTGGAGTTCTTTGAAAGGTAAACGAGCGAATTTAAGCCAGCTGTCTTTGTTTAAATTAAATTTTTAAGGCAAAAGTTATTTTAAGATGAAATCTTTTATTTTCATCTCGTATTATTCTGTTCAATTTCCTTTTTGGACGTGGCACTGTTTCTCAGTCTAAGTTTTTAACTTACTTATCTTTACGTAATTTGCTCTTTTGCTTATTTCACCGTTGAAATCGTATATCGTCCGGTTTAGGTGGCGTCCGGAGGAGGGAACCGGTGATATTACGAAGGTGGATACTAAAAGCTACTAGTATTCGGGACCGAAAGACTTGTATTCTTGTCGTTACGAATACTGTATTCTGAGATAATTAGAAATACTGTATGCTGGACATCCATGGCTCTAAATTATTGGTATCGGCTTGTTTATATCATACTTGCTTATCTACCCATTTATGTATTTAATTATGTAAAGAGCTTCTGTGACAATCCAAATTTTCCAATGGGGACAACTGAATATTTTTGGAGTGGTGCCTCAACAGGTTACTTTTAAATTACAAATTCTTATCTATATCAAAAGCGGAGTTTTGATATGTTTATAATTATAGTGTAAATGCTTATGAACTGATAAATGATGTGCTGGCAGTGGTATAAACCTACAGTACATGTACATGGTAACGTAAACATAAATCACTCCGTTTTTTTTTTTTTTTTTTGCTGTCCTCAAGAAGTAGATGTTGTATAATTCACATAGTAACATTGTTTAGGGTTAAGAATTTTTAAACCCAGTATTTTTTGTGAGGCATCTACAGGAGAGATTTATACAGTATTTTATGTTTGGTTTCAAAATACCTTTTAATGGAAATAAGATATAGGAAAGAGATCAGTGTTGCACAGCTTGCCTTCATGAAGTATTCAGACCCCTTCACTTTTTATTCATTTTGCAGTGTTGCAGCCTTACACTAAAATCATTTCAATTTATTTTTTCCTCATTAAGCAAAACTTAAAACCCAAGAGTGACAAAGTAAAAACATTTTAGAAATTGTTTTTCAAGTTTATTAAAAATAAAAAGCTGATATATTGATGCATTTATTCAGACCTTTCACATAGTACTTCATTGAAGCCCCTTTTGCATCAATTACATCCTGGAGTCTTCTTGGTTATGGTCCAACAAGCTTTGTACACCTGCATTTAGGGATTTGCTAACGTTCGTGTCAGCAGATCCTCTCAAGTTCTGTAAGGTGAAATGTAGAGTGTTAATGGGCTGCTGTTTTCAGGCCTCTCCCAGAGATGTTCAGTTGCATTCAAATTTGGGCTGTTCCCTGGCCACTCAAGGACATTCGCAAAGTTGTCACTAAGCCACTCTTGTGTTGTTTTTGCCTTGTGCTTATGATCATTGTTGTGGTTGTTCATGGTTTGTGGCATCAGACATCCAAATACCCAATAATTACACATGTACTGATAAAACTAAGCTTGAAACTTTTGGTGATGACCTTCTTCTCTTAAATTGCCTTGATTTGTTATATGATCTCATTTTGTGGGTAAAACAAGTAGATATAAAAAATTGACTGCTTAGTGTGCATCCATACAGAGCACCAATCTAGATGGTGATTAAGTAATCTCATCAAGAAAGAATAAACCAGGTTAACTGATGACATTAGCACCTCGCATTCCCTAAAGCATAGATCATTTTTTAAGTACAGTATGTCTTGCAGCCTTCAGAATGCAAAAAAACTTGACCACAGCCTACATTCAGCAATCGTTTCTTCTTGCCGTATACTTTATCACACTTTTAGGTCAGGCACACAACATTTTGGCCTGCAGCCACTCCTATTTGTAGATGTTTTTATTACACTTTTTCTCATCATGCCCACTTGTTTGATGATTTGCTATTGAATGTCTCAAAAATCAGGTTTTCTTACCTCAGACTTCAGCTTGTGGTCATTCTTCTGTATTATTTGCTTATAGTAATCCTTTGTAAAATCAGATCATGCTTTTGCTGGATCAATTCATTTTTAGTCCTTCTTATGTGATCCAGGTCGTTTTGTTGTTTTTCTAGAAGAACAAAGGTTTTGAAATAAATATCCAACAGTACATATGGTCAAGGTGAATGCAGATTATAATAGTTTTAACTCCACTGCTTTATATAAATATACAGTGTGTATATATATATATATATATATATATATATATATATATATATATATATAATAAAGTATTATAATTCATCCTGTGTGTGTAGGTGCAGTACCTGTTGAAGGGAGGTAATAGCAAATATTTGTAATTATATTGTCCCTTGCCCAATTTGCATCTTTAGTGTCTTTCCTCTGTATTTTCATGCGTCAACGTCTCTTGACCTGTAGTCCCTCCCTTGAGCAAATTCCCGTAAAACCTACTTTCTCATACTGTCATTATTTTCAAGGTACCTTTCTCACCTCCTGTCTGGCTTCATACTTTGTCTTTTGAAGGCTACTCTCTCAGCATATCTCATATGCCATGATTCCTCTTTAAGCATCTCACAATCGCACTTCCTGTTTCATCACATCACCAAAGCCAACTTCACCAATCAGATTGCTCAGAAGGAGTGCACACACAGACCTTAGTGTTTTATTATGTAGAAGATTTTTTTCCCATTCTTTTAAATTTAATTTTACACCAACTATAATGTAAACATATTTTGTGAGTCTCAGAAACATTTTACAGTGATCCCTCGCTATATCGCGCTTCGCCTTTCGCGGCTTCACTCTATCGCGGATTTTATATGTAAGCATATTTAAATATATATCGCAGATTTTTTGCTGGTTCGCGGATTTCTGAGGACAATGGGTCTTTTAATTTCTGGTACATGCTTCCTCAGTTGGTTTGCCCAGTTGATTTCATACAAGGGACACTATTGGCAGATGGCTGAGAAGCTACCCAACTTACTTTTCTCTTTCTCTCTCTTGCGCTTTCTCTGATCCTGACGTAGGGGGTGTGAGCAGGGGGGCTGTTCGCACACCTAGACGATACGGACGCTCATCTAAAAATGCTGAAAGATTATCTTCACGTTGCTACCTTCTGTGTGCAGCTGCTTAGTGAAGCTTCGCATACTTAAAAGCTCGAAGGGCACATATTGATTTTTGCATGTTTGTTTTTCTCTGTCTCTCTCTCTCTCTCTTTGCGCCTGACGGAGGGTGTGTGAGCTGCCGCCTTCAACAGCTTTGTGCCGCGGGTGCTTCGCATACAGCCCTTTTGATTTGTTTGCTTTCTCTGTCTTTATGACAGTCTCTGCTCCTGACAAGCACTCCTTTGAAG
The DNA here is from genome assembly GCF_900747795.2 of Erpetoichthys calabaricus. Lineage (NCBI taxonomy): Eukaryota > Metazoa > Chordata > Cladistia > Polypteriformes > Polypteridae > Erpetoichthys > Erpetoichthys calabaricus. Next base: position 78,445,270 of record NC_041407.2, read on the forward strand.
AGGAAGATATGTTTGCATTCTTTTAATTGTGAGACAGAACTGTCATCTCTGTCTTGTCATGGAGCACAGTTTAAACTTTTGAAAAAGAGACAAATGTTTGTTTGCAGTGTTTGAATAACGTTCCTGTCTGTCTACAACCTCCTGTGTTTCTGTGCAAATCTTTGACCCAAGCATGACAATATAAAAATAACCATATAAATATATGGTTTCTACTTCGCGGATTTTCTTATTTCGTGGGTGGCTCTGGAACGTAACCCCCGCGATGGAGGAGGGATTACTGTATTTTATTTTACTGTACACACCGCTTCTGCTGTTAATCTTAATTTGATTTGATACCAAGGAGCTGTCGGGATAGACTTTGGAAAAAGTTAGAGGATTTAGAAAATGCATTAATGATACTCGAAATTGTTTTTGCTCCTCAACATTGATACTGACTACCTTTTACAAGTAATTATGCAAATAACAAGTTTTCAATGTTTCTTCTGTTTATTACTGTTGAAATATTTACTTACAGTATATGAATATTTAACTCTGATTGTTTCTTTTAATATTGCTTCTTTATCAGCTTTTGCATTAGCTGCATTCCCAGCATCCATCCAGCCATCCATCCATTTTCCAACCCGCTGAATCCGAACACAGGGTCACGGGGGTCTGCTGGAGCCAATCCCAGCCAACACAGGGCACAAGGCAGGAAACAATCCTGGGCAGGGTGCCAACCCACCGCAGGCATTCCCAGCATGTATTTTTGAATCATGTATGAATAGTTTCAAATAATATTCAGTGGAAACAGTCATATTTTTCAAGCATATTTGTAGCTTGCCATGTTTTTCCCTAAAGTTTACTCCCCCCTCTTACCTTTTCATAAAAAGAAAAAGGTGAAGTTTCTTTTTATCACTGAAACAAATAAGCTGCCCTCTCAACACGACTATTCAGCCAACTTTCCACTTATAAATTCCTCCCAAACTGCTAAAAATGGCCTTAAACGATTATGAGTACTAGTATTTGAAAATAAAAGCACCCAAGTGTAGATTAAATTGCATTTATTAAAAATAGGCAGCTTTTTAAACATTCAATGGTTATATACCTGATACTACTCTTTAGCAATTCACACAAAATGTGGGTACACAGAAAAAACTAGCAAGTATGAGAAGGAAGATAGATGGAAGATGTATGTATTTACCATGTAAATTTTAGTACATACAAACACCACTGTTAACATTTTCATGTTGAAAAGCACACAGGAGATGAGACTTGACCTGAGCTTCACTGTGTAATTAAGATGCAGGTTTGGCATTTCCCCAGGCCCCCTCAAGCCCCCAGCCCCTTTCTTAAAAACAAACTATGTTCTGCTAATTGTCCTCAACTGATAAATCCAATTGCTTCGGTTGCAAATTCAGCTCACTTTGAGTAGAGAGAGGAGGCTCATTGGTCATGTGGGAAAAAGTACTGCTTGCATCACAGGAAGTACACACTTTACTCCAATGATACTCTTATGTTGCTGGAAAAAAAAGTATTTTCCACTACAAGTGGGATGATCTGTGAGAATCGGGTTCACTTCTGATAACTCTGCTTGAAAAGACTAGACATGCTGCATATTCTATAAAACTGGTTTTAAACAAAAGAGTGCTAAAATGCAGTGTTAAATGAAGCAATTTGCTTATTTAGTACATCCTCCTCCTTACAGTCACCCTTTTCCATGTTTTTCATTGCCAGCTCATTTTTCATGCCATCTGTGTATAAATAGTGGGATCAGCATCTTGTAAGCAGTTTCAAACAAAACTACATTTGTGAACTTTGGCACACTACAGATTAATTATTACATTTTTTCTGTGGTGTACCTTGTTTTTGTTTATGTGAGTGAACAACTTACTTTTTTCAGTTGGTGTTTTTTTTTTTTTTTTTTGTTGTTTTTAGATTAACTGTTTATCATTGGCAAATTCATTCCTGAGGTGACCAGATTTGTTATAGGTTTCCATGGGGTTCTGTAGTCTTGATTAAAGTGAAAAGAAAAAAAAACTAACTATACATGGTAGCACCTGTTATCTCCATATAGAAGGTACCCAACGAAGGAACTGATCTCGGCCTAGTCTTTTGATACAGCATCTCTCTGTGTTATATAATATATTAAGCTTTTTTTTTTTTTTTTCTTCCTAACAGTTCATGATTCACTGTGTTCATATAATTTGTGTGTGTTCTCTTCTGTTTAATATAGTTTGTATGTACTATTCAAACACTGTTTATTGAAAGTCACTTTATTGCTTATGGCTCACAAAAAGGTATCAATGGAGAATAAACTTTCAAGATTATCTCATTTTCATATAATTTCCATTAATTTCCATTCAGTACCTATTCTTATGAATACTGCATTAAGATCAATATATTTTTTCTTCTTCCTTTCGTTCTTCTGGGTGTGGGAGCATTTCAAATTAGTGTTTAATACCATCGTAGAACATGAAAATTATCAGTGGGTAACAAATAAGTAGTACTATGCATGAGTAGCCACTGTAGATGTTTAGGTTTTTCTCATTGCAAAATAGAAAGTTCTGAGAAGTCGCACAACTTGGGTCTAGTAGCCTGTAACATATCCATAAAGTATATTGGAGACTTGTCCCATTAAATTAAAATGTTTTCAAAAAGTTCAGTGATTCTGGGAACTGCAAATAGATTGGTAGACCTGGATTCTTATTTCTTGACCACACAAATAACTCCAAGGTGAGATTTAAATGGTCATACCTAGTGTCTTAAGTTGAGGTGATCTGGAGTTTCAGCAAGGAGATAACTCTAATTTCACTATAGAGAAAGCTTTGTGAAATACAGTTAAGATGGGTGATTTGAAATTATAAGACAAGCCATTCCAGCAGAGAAAGATGAGATGATGGCTGTAGGGAGATCAAATAGGGTTTTATTTCACCTTTTTGGATTATTTTGTTTTGGTAATTTGGTTTTTACTTCATTGACTTATGTGTCCTATGTTTTTTTTTTTTTTTTTTTTTTTTTTTAATAATCCAGTTGACTTTTATTTTTGATTTTAGTTTCTACATAGCTTTTATATTTTGGCAAATTTTATTTCATGCTGCTTGTAGGGATGTTCAACTAAGTGGTTCTTAGTCTTCAATAGTACTGCTAATATCTGTCTCTTTCTGTTTAGGCAATGTCAGCTCTGCCTGCAACAGGACCCTGTTTGTCAGGACTGTCTCCTCAGTCTCAGTCTAGTCTAACTGCACAAACTAATCCTGGATCAACTCAGCTTCCTCCTCCTCCACAAGGGGTTCTGCGTGAGATTCCCCCTGCCATCCTGTGTAAGATTGGCCAAGAAACTGTACAGGATATTGTTTCTCGCACTATGGAAATATTTCATTTGTTGAGAAGTATTCAGGTAAGATCAATAGTATCAAGATTGATATAGTTTATCTAGGAGGGTGATATATAATAAAATTCCATGTGGATATAGTGACAAAATACAACTCCTCTAGTCTTATCTTAATTTGGCTGTATCTATGTATATGGTATGAAGACTTGGGCAAAATGTTGTTCTGGATGTACAGTGGTTTAGTAGTCAATGATACTTAAATTATATATAAAGTTTATATTATATAGTCAAAGATACTGAAATTATTCCAGAGGAAAGGGATTCTTTGATAGGAAGTTATTGAGCTAAAACGTTATTTGTAGATAATATTGTAACAAAGTCTCTCAGTTTGTACAGTTTGGGATTATCTTGAATCTAAAACAGCTACATATGTGACTGCGTATCTGTCCACATGCATATAGTAAATTACAATCGAGTCTTCAAAGTTTATTTTTTAGATACATGCAAATACTTAACATTGCAATAACAGGATAAAATGTTTTATCATTCATTTTTTTGGCTTAGAGTCCTATAATTAATCAGTGCATCTGTGAATGATTATTTTTATTTGTCACACAAAACATCGTCACAAACATTTTTACAAACTACAGACATTTAACTGTATTAGTATTTTTTTTCCCCTCTTTAGATAGATAGATAGATAGATACTTTATTAATCTTTTTCCAAACCTGTCTGATATTTGTAGATATCACTGATAGACATTTAAAAAATTCTTATATAAACAGACTATGATGAACTTATATGCTTATATTTGGATTTAATGTTTTCGTTTGAATATTGTGCTTTTTCTTCAGGTGGTCATATCATAAATATGTTATCACAAAGAACTGTTGTAATTATTGCCATTGGACCAATTAACATGCTTTACCTTTTTTTTAACAAGTATTGTATAAAATTAGCTTGGGGGTGTCCGAATAGCACAGTGGTTAGTTAGCGCGCTGTGGTTACATGAAGCTAAAGCCTTGGGTTTGAATCATAAGCCCAATCATTGGCTGAAGATTTTGTATGTTCTTCCCATGTCTGCATAGGTTTTGTTCTCACATCTCCAAAGAATTACAAGTTATGTTAACTGGCGTCTCTAAGTTGGCCGTGTTTGAGTATGGATACGTGCTTGAGTTTCTTCTGTCCGGCCCAATGCAGCCAGAATAGGCCCAAGCACTAACAACCTTGAATTGACATCAGAGTTTGCAAACAGTGTGTTACTTATGGCAATTTAAGTTTAACTACTGAAATGTAGTAGCATATCTCCAAAAAATGATATTTTCTTGTTATTACTTAAATTTGTGAAAATATAGTAGCATTAAAACTTTCCCAGAATCAATAAAATATTGGCATACAAATGAACTATTTCTAACAGCATTGTGGATTGTGATTAGTGCTGCTCCCTCACACATCAAGTGACCTGAGTTTAAATCTCACACCCATTTGTCTATTTGAAGTCTGTATAACCTCACCTTGTCAAGTAAGCAAACCAGCTGCTATGGTGCTACACCTGAGGCTCTGCCTCAGGCGCTGACATCTGAGGTTCGATCCCTGCAAAGGTACGTTTACCCGATAAGCCCCAATTAGGGCAAAACATGTTGTATACTCTGTGTTATTTGCCAGGCATTATATGGCATTTATACACACGTGTGTGTGTGTGTGTGTATGTATGTACTGTATCTATATCTATACTGTATATATATATTAGTAACAACGTTTTCTTGAAACAACAGGCATTGCCTCCCAACAAAGATCTTACTTCCAAGGATGGACTGAGAATCTGTTGTATATTGCAGTAATAGCGTTTTACATATGTGCATGAAATGGTGAAATTTCAGGATGTTTTTGCCGATAACTGTGATGCTGTTCACTTGATCATCTTCATGTTTGGCCAAATTTGTTCGCTAGTGTGGCTAATCTGCAATGGTGCTTTTAACTAGGTGTGATTTCAAGTGAGCATAAATACAGGTAGTAGTCTAAACATCGGTTGCAGCTTTGTCCAAATTCTAATTGCCTTCAGTGGCGGATGTATGTAGCGGTGTTAAAAATTCAATTCTTTTAATATTGTTGTAACAAATGTCCAGCCTGTTAGCAAAAATGCAATAATGAACTCATCTTTATAGATACCCTATTACCAGTAATCTTGTTCTTTTTATGTCATTTAGAATTAAATGTATCATGGTTTTTTCTTTCTATGTACAGATACTATTCCCAATTAATTAGTACATGTAGTTTCTTTTTATATTGTGTGACTTGTTTTCAACTTGTTGTTTACTTTTACAAATTTGTAAATACTCAATTTCTCTTAATGTAGTAAAATTCAACAACTAAAAAAATGAAGACTTTTTATAAATCACGTGTTTTAATATCTGTTTTCTTAAAGTGCACACTTCCTAGCCAAAATTTATTGTAAGGTTTTATTAATTAATTTATTTGTTTCTATTTATTTGTTTATTTACTGCAGCTTCCGAATGGTGTGACACAAAGCCAAGCAGTTTATCAGGATCGCTTCTGTAAACTGCAGGAGCATTTGCGCCAGCTTACTTTACTTTTTCGCAAACTGCGTTTACTGTATGAGAAATGTGCAGAGATGACCTCAGACCTTGACAAGTTGCCTACAGAGGTATGCCACACACAAAAATGTGTATTATACTTGAGCCCTGTCAGTCTGCCATGGTGAATCAGGTGACAGCAGAGGTCTGGAGATTTTTAATTGATGATTTATTTTATTTTTATTTTTATTTTTTTTTACAAATAACCTAAAGTTATTTACTTCTATCATTAACGCTTCTTGTATAATTCATTTCTGTGGATGTAATGCATCATATTGTAATTTTCATATGTTCTAAGTGGTTCACATATACACACTTCTGACCTACTTCTCATTGCAAAGGTCACCATGGCAACATGCCAAGGCGAGTAGACCAAATCCCCAATCCTGAACAACAGTTTCCAGCTCATCCTTATAAACTCTCAGGTGTTCTCTGGCTAGTTGAGAGGTAAAATTCCTAGGGTGTCCTAGGTCTGTCCTTCCCGAGAATCCCTAAGATAGCATTTTCCAGAGTGGTGGAACAAAGATTTTGATTCAAAAGAAATTTTGCTGATTCCATCATGGCCAGGGAACAGTGAACCCGCACTTTGTTCAGAGACCACCTGATTCATAATTATATTAAAAAGTTGTAAACAAATTGAATCCGCAAACAAATATTAAAGTATTCTGATTGGATGTCAACATTTTGGAGATATTTTGCTTTTGCTGAGAAAAGTGAATCCTGCTTCAAATGTATTTATTAATGGTGAAGTGTGTCCTGAGTAATATAATAATGATGTAGATAAATATTTAATCAAAGATTCCATCTGTTAAAACTAAAGGGTTCAATAAATTTTACTTAACAAAAGAACTCTACACCATTTACAATATGCTAAACTACATATAATGCAGCTACTTTATTCTTAAAAGAAACACTGGGAATTGTCAGAATCACTATTGATGTACAGTATGTTACAAGTAAATCAACTTTAAACATGCATAGTGTACTGTGTATATATTAAAAAAAAACGAAAAACCTGCAGAATATTCAAGAAATTTTATAAAAAATTATAAGGGAGATTTTTTTAAATCAGTATAAATATATAACTTTGAAGTGAAAAATGTGCTGCATAACTTTGGGTATAAACCGAATAGCACTTAGAAGAGTGTACTTAGGAATATTATGGTTCTTGTGCAAAAACAAGAGCTGGTCAATATGTTTTGAACTCTGGCCACTTCTTTGGGTAGTTATAGTGTCCTCAGCATTGGGGAGCACACGCTGTGCAGAAACGCTTGTTCCTAGTACACACAGTCACTGGACTCCTTCCCGTGTCAACGATCGTGTGTCATAGCTTTGTGGATCTCAATGCTTCATGGAGAACCAGACACCCCCCCACCACATCCAGGTTCTGAATGATTAAATCAGTTTGAATTCTGGACTTGTGTTCTTCATATCTGCTTAGCAATTGGAAAAAAAAGAGGTAATATAGGTAGCATCATGTTGGCACTCAATGTTTTGAATTTTGGAATTTTGATTAGGGATACTTAGCCTTTAAAAATGCCTTTTAAGTTTATTTGGTTTCATATTCTCCATAGACCACACATTACCACTTTACTAATTTTCTCATTCTTCTCAATGGTGTTAGTAAATCCATTCTGAAGAAACAATTCATCATATTTTCATTATCGTTTTGAAGACTGATGTTTAGCATTTAGTTGGCCTACAGTTGATGTGGAGGGATCACCTCGTTTAATAACTCCATTTTGCTTATTTACTTAAGCTGTGTAATGCTGTGCAGCCTAAATTTGAACTTTAATACGGGCTACTTCATTATTAACTTGATATTTTACAAAATGTTTTTGTAAACATATATCTTAAAGTACTTTCTCACAAAATCATTACCATATCTAGTGACCCATGTGGGGTTGTGACCCGAGGTTGGAAAATACTCTTATTAGGATTTCCTATTTATTTAAATGAATGATTAATATTATGACACATTATTTTCCTGTATTGTGATTTTATATTTTGACTTTAGTTACTACATTTAGTCTGTTGCACATTTAAATGCATTGAACTATGAATTGCTTTTCCCAACTGTACATAAAATGCACTAACAAGTGAGCCTATTTAACACTAGAATTACCAGAGCCAGCGAAAAAACTCGTAAATCCGGCCCACCTTAAATCCCTTCGCACCTCTACGTCAGCCTCTTTTATCTTCTAAATGTGTCAATAAGCCCAAGCAGCAAGCAGCCTGCTATACCAACCGCCTCAGAACAGGCAAGAAGTTCTCTGATTGATTATCTGGAAGTGGGCTACCTAGAATTGTAAGGGGAAATAATGTGATGTGTGTTCTGTGTCTACAACAATCTGTGCAAGCACATCGTTAAAACAGAAATGTTTTTCATGTTTTAGTAATAAATGACAAAATGTAGACATGAACTGTATAATGTGTGAAGGCTGATGGCCAAGTATCAAATTAACACTTTCACAAAAGGTACACGTACAATACGACAGCTTCCTTGGTGCAGTGGTTAGAACTGCCGACTTATAATCCAGAGGTCATGAGTTCGAAACCAGCTCTCCGGTAAATTTACAGTTTGAGTAGTGAGCTACTCTTATTGTTAATATTATACAATAAAAACATAACATGTGATTTGTGTCTGTAAAAGCTGCTGTAAATTTCTAGCACTTGTAAAAGTTAATGTTTGTTTTTTTTTCACTTTTATTCTCTGTCTCAATCACGATACAACACTCACCCCCGCCCCAGATCTGATGTGGTTACTTTTTAACTGAAACTGAGAATAACTACATATCAGTGGTGTTTTGAAACAATGGAACTGGAAGTTCTCTGATCTGGAGGAATAAAAGCTGGCACACAAACGCTGGTGAATCTGCCTTCTTCGTATCTCAACATCACTTGAATTTTGTTTTTTATTCAGTTTTATTGAGTGTTCCTGCTCACGCTGAATTAGTATGCACCTTATGGTCCATGATGTCAGAGCCACACTGACAACAAAAAACAGAGACATGTGTATACTGTATATGAAGTTTGGAATAACTCATTTTATGACCTGTATAGTACATTTCGGAAAACATTGTGGCACTAATGCAATATTATTCATATTCATTCGCATGCCTTCTTGCGCTTGTAATCAGTGAGTGCGTTTTTTTTTTTTCTTTTTTCCCCCCGATTTTGCCCATGCAGTCTCCTCATTTTGGTGCATGGTTGTGTTTCTTTTGTACTCTAGGACATGCAGAGGAAAGAATAGTACAGAGAGGTCAGTTCTGCACTATATGCAATCAGCGTATTTAAATGTTAACAGTTCACACACACACCCAAGGACCTTCCTTCCTACATTTACAACACGTGCACCTGTTGCAATGTACACACTTCTCTCTATGCTGTGGTTCCCATTACACTGAAGGGGCGCCTGACACTGACTGAGTTTGCTTTCCTGGGGGAAGTGGTGGTCTTGGAACAGAAGCTTGATGAAGTTCCTCTGCAAGGTGAGCAAAGAACACTCTTCTCAGTGGCCCCTGTGCATGCCTTGTACAGTACATGTGCGTTGATCACCGCCAAGTCAAGCATGTTATAGCACAGAGCAACCAGCCACCTGTGTGCTTCTGCACGTACTGAAGAAGCTCACGCCATCTGGTGCACGATGTCAGAGCAGCACTGGGCAAAAAAGAAAGAGACAAATATATGGGACATTTTAAAAAAAAAATCATTTTATGACCTGAATCAATCAGAAAACTGTCGCACTAATGCAATATTATTTGAAAACTAACAGCATCAGATCGGGTGTGAATTTATACTGTCGCTGTTAGAGTAAGATCAGGGGGCAAGGGAGAGTGTGAACGTGACTGAGAGAATAAAACTGAGAAAAAGCTAACTTTTAGAAATGCCATACATTTACAGCTGATCTGATGCCGTTTGTTTTCAAGTAATATTGCATTAGTGCAACGATTTTTTCGTTGGCTCTGGTAATTCTAGTGTTAAGCAGTGTTTATTTATTTAGCTCACCAGAGCTGATTTTTGACACTCCATGCTCTAAAAAATAACACTGACACTACCAGTGCTTTCTTCATTAAGCATCAAGGCAATAGTAACTGCATTATAACAAGTCGTCATTCTTCAGTTACAGATTTGAAATATTAAATTGACTTATAGACTCCTTAAACCCTCTGCTAACCTGGCCGTTATACAGTGCTGTAATAATTTCTTATCTACAGTGACGTTTTTGCCTGTGTGCCTTCTGTTAGATATGAAATTTATTAAATACAGTATTAATAGTAAATAAACACACCATACTTCTGTTTTACCAGATGGTTCCCTATATAAACGAAGACAATCAAGATGAAATCAGTACATTTCAAGGAAGTCGTGAGAGCCAGGAGATTCTAGAAGTGAGTTGTTTGTTGGGCTCATTTTTATTTGAGTCATTCATATTGAATTTGTGTCCTTTTTTTACCATATTTATTTGCAATTGTAAACAACTGCATAGAAGGCACTGTTAGGGTGTTGGAATGTCTATGTGAAATTCTTTTTACATAAGCCTTTTTCTGTTTATTATCTGGGTGGTACAGTGGTAATGTATTGCACCATTATGCATTCATAAGTGCTATACTCCCTTTATAAAATTCAGACTTTGTTACTTCATAAAAGTTCCACATGCTTGGTGTCTTGTGTATAGGTCAAACAAATCTCAAGTCGGTTTATTTTTTTTTTTTTTGGAGGACATTCTTTATCTGGAATTTTTTTTCTGATCTTTCTTACAATTTAAAAGCCTGAAATAATGATGTATTTGTGCTATTCTTTATAGAAGGTGAAACTGAAGAATGAAGGAATGAAGGTGCTTATGGATCAAATGCGGCAGTTACTTTGGGATATTAATTCTATGCTTACCCTTAGAAAGTGACCCCTTCCATTCATTGGGCATTGTCTAAACAAGCTATGAAGCTACAAATTGTAGAACTATGAACTGTTCTAAAAAAAAAAAAACATTGTTGAATGAAGCTGACAATTGACATGGTACACAAGTGTCATAGCTATACTTGGTCAGACCTTTAAATAATTTATACTGTGTGCTGACTTTTTGGTTTGAACACATGACCTATCCATCTTGACTACCTCAATACAGTTTTACACTTGATGTAAACTTTTTTTAAAGAAAGGTTAAAGAGTAATACACTGTCAGTTTTCTTAAAAGCATAAGTGGTTTATTATGTAGAAGGTTGCTTAAGTTGAAAGCCTCTGCCTACATTTGATGTTTCTATCCAGCTACGGACTTTCTGTACTTTTTTTTTTTTTTTTTTTTTAATAGAGCTTGATAGGTATGTGTTTTTGTAAAAAAATTTCCCCCCACTAAGTATACTTCTATCTAACCACTCTCTTTTTGATGTTAAACTCCAGACCCATCTGAATGTCATTTTCTCATCTAGTGTTTTTGTGATTTCTCCTAAACGGTGTCTGCGCATGCTCCCAACCTCTCTCTCCTCCTAAACATATGCAGTGTGGACACAATTTTGGTGATTTTTGTAATTGCTGACTGATTATGGTGTCTCACTGACTTATCTGTGGTAAAGACTAATAAACTACGGTATTTAGTAATATTTTGGATACTGAATTTGTTTTTTTGAAAGAGTGTTTTACATAACATATATTGTTTCAAAATGTATGAAACTATTTTTGTACATGTTTGCTATTGTAAATTAAAAATTGAGCCTCCAGGTGTTTTATTATTTTTGTGTTAAGTCTCAGTTCAAATGTTTTTGATTTAATGACCTATTTGTTCATCTATTACTGAAGGTTGCCAGCAGATGGCAACTCAACATTCCTTGTTGCTTTTTAGATTCCTTATAAACTGTAATGGGGTATCAATTTAATTTACATAGCTCCTGAGAATCTCTTACACATAGGTATTGTGTTGGCATTTTTTATCTGGATGCATAAATATATTTTTTAAGCACTTAAGGTTCAATCCATAGAATCTGTGCACATTCTTCACAGAACTCCCCGTATGTCTACTCATTGAAGAAGAATAACACTCTGATTATGTACAGTAAGTTTGGAGGAATTATGTCAGTAATGCTAAATGTATTTCTGTGTCATAAAATATTGGTTACTTGGACTGCATGATTGAATAGAATCCCCAAGTTTACATGCTTAATTTTACAATCACAATTTCTACAAGTTAATGTTTTAAAAAAATATATCCTCTCTAGGGGGCAGTGCCTCATTGAAAATGGTAAAAGCAAGCAAAAACAGTGCAGCATGAAGTAAGGCAGAAGCAGAGATATCCTCCTTGCTCTTCTCATTACCTCAGTTATTTGCTCGGATGTATATCATGTGGTCTTTTTTTTTTTTTTTTTTTTTTTTTTTTTTTTTTTTTAAAAGTTGGCACAATCGGGCATTGATGTGTGCTGCTGTTTCACAATTTCTGGATTCAAGTTAGTTTTGTCACAGTGCAGAGGTTGTATTCTTTTCACGTTTTAGTGTGTTTTCTAAAAACTTTTGGTTTATTTTCCACATGCCAGAAAATGTGCATCTTAGGTTGAACTTTCACTTGACCTCTTATGAGGACGTAGGTGTGGATGTTGTTGTGTCATGTGTCTACATTCGTTTTTCTCTCATATCACACATATGCACCTGTTTAGCTCGATGGTTACCCCTAAATGTACATAATGTCTTTGACCATAAACGAAGAAAACTGCAATATGGGTAATTCGCGGAAAAGCTAAGTCATGGTCTAAGGAGAGGCAGATTAGAATAGCAGGAAATGGGCAAAGTAACATTCATTGATGCCAAAATGACTAGTACTAGGGTGTTGTACCGTGTTAGCCATTATGAATGTAGTGAAAAGTCAAGCAACATGACACCTTTTATTAGTTATTTCCAGTAACTATAATTTTAGTTCCATCTGCGCTATACATTACGTTTTAGGGGCATTCTCTCATACATTGAGAAACGGCTGCTATGACAGCCATGTCTTTCTGTCAGTCTAACCACATGAAACACCTCACAGTGCTGGCTGTTTTGTTCAAATGTGGTATAGTTATTTTTCAAATAAATTTTTCAAGACAGTTGAATTTTCTTTGACATATCTTGGAACAGATCGCACTGTACAGAGTTTTGAATTGTCAAAATCTCCTTTAAAACAATTAGCGAATCTGCGAGCTCGTCTATCTTGAAACAGAGAAACATTCTGTCCGTCTTCAACTACGCATTACTTTATTATTTCAATTTTACCTTGATAGTAATTACAACATCTTGTATATTGTATTTATTTGCATCATTTTCACCTGCTATAACTGACAGCAACCAGATTCCCGATACAAGTCACTGAAACACAGGCCGAGTGCAAGCGCGTGAACTCGGTCCAACTCGGCGCGCACGGAAAGTTCTGCATCACGAAATTGTTTCTGCTTTATGAAGTCTTCCATTCCAAGCGGTTTGAGCGCAAATGGAGGACAAACGATGCTACAGTATTTCACGCCTCCCTACGCTTTAAATCATAACAGGTAAGTTAAATGTTTTAACCTTATTTTACAGTCCTCGCTTAAGCATGCAGTATGGGGTGTGCCTACGCGTGGGCAGGGCAGAGTTTTTAACTCCGCTTCCAAGTCGTAAACGTCACACGTTTCGGTCCTGAAAGCAAACTGCATATTTATCCAAATAACTGGGGGACGTATGCTCTGCGGCTCTGCAGTCAGATCCTTCCTCGTTTGTGTCTCCTGATTTACTTTTCTGTCATTTATTTGAGTAAGACAACCATCCCACGACGCTAATTATATCGATAGTGTGACCGGGCGTACCGCCTAACATCGACAACCTCCTCAACAGAGCGGAGCTCTAGAGATTTGCTCCAAGACTCCATTGACATGTACAGTAATGGGTATTTCGTGACTGACGTTGGGGGCGTTACCTGATATTGCAGAATTATGTGACTGACCACATTAGTTAGACAGGCCTTTACAGTCTTTCTACCCCAGAGCCGGACTGACGTTTACAATCGGCTTGAGCTTTCCCAGTGACCTGCTGCTTGGGCTGACCTGGCAACCAGTGAAATAAACTAATGGTGAAATTATATGATGTTATTATCCAGGAAAACGAGCAGGCGTTATTGATCTGTAATGGGCACAAATCCTTTCGGTTTAACGTTGGAGGTTTTCTTTTCTGATTGGATGGTTTCTTGTTTTTGCCCAAGTCAAGTTTTGACTTCGCGTGCGTCTCGTGCTCGGACAATTAAACAGGAGCGCTATGATAACGGGTGCTTTTGTGATTAAATTTATATATAAAGACTGTTTATAATATACTTTGAATTATATTTGGATGTTGTATTGGGCTTTTGTATTTATTACTGTATATTTGTTTTGTTTTTGTTTTAAATTTTAATTTAAGTGTAGCATATGGTCACATTTTTAACGTTTTTTTTCCTTTTTCCCTCAGTGACTGAATAGGCTACAGGAAGTGTTTAATTTAATTTCTTTTATTAATGAAACACGTATGTGATTGGAATTATTTGTTTTTAAGTGTACCTGTTGTTCTTGATTTCATGACGTTTGTTAATGAAACGTGTCTTATTTTTGCTTTATTTTAGTATTTTTAAAGTGCATCTCTCGCGCTCTGACAGTTAAACCTTAGCGCTATGATGAGAGTGTGACTGAATGAGCTACACGAAATGTTTCATAGATTTTTGTTTACTGAGTACATTCTTTAAAAAATGCTCGACAGAATTTTGTGGCACTGAAACATTTTTTGAGTCTTTTGTCAACTGAAGAAATTCAAAGTGGTCTTTTTTGACCAACACTTCAAACTTTGTGGAAGAGTATTCAGCATTACCGTCCAGACACTGACAGCGGCTGAGTAGATTCCAGACTCACAGTTGAAATTGCAAACATAATCTCTGCCCTGTGGCTTCTACTGACAACTACTTTTTGTGGTTCAGTGATTATTGCAGATTTGTTTTGATGTAAATATTATAGAACTACATGGTTTATTTATTTATGAAGTGTTTACATTTATGAAGTATTGTTCCATACTTTATCAGAGGATGTCTTGAGACGAATGTTTAAGAGTGAAATGTATGTGTAAAAGCTGAAGCTACTAGCTCCTCATTCATAAGAAATTCCAAGATAAAATGGTGTTTGTTGGATTTTTGAGTCTGTGCCTGATGTATATTGTATGGCCTGGGTTAGATTTGGGATTACCTTCCTGAATAAGATCCCCAGTCCGGCCCTGCTGTACCCTGACAACTGTCATTACCAGAGGGTGAAATGGGTCAGGTTAAAGGTTTAACTCCGGCCCATCCTCAGGCATCACGCCCCGTGTTTAGCCAAGCTGAGTCAAGGGCCGCTTGCCATTATTTGCAGATTATAATGATTCACCATCACTATAAAATTGTAATGACAAAAGGTATAGTATAAAGGAAATGAGTAAAAGTGTTTTCTTGACAATAGAGTATGTCTATTTGTCACAATATAGTAGGCTGACCAGTCATCCCGATGACAGGGGCTGCCCCAATATTCAGGCTATGCGTCATGATAAAGAACCGGACTATCAAAATCTCACAGTTTTAACAGATGGCCCATCTAGTAAAGTTTTTCAGTGCCGCATAAATTCAATTCTTTCTATCCTACTTTTATCTGAGATATGTGGGCGTCTTGATGTCACAAACCCACATAACTGGTATCAAGGAAATCTGATGATGTCATGAATGTAATGATTAGAAATATGCAGATAAAAATAATTCTGTGACAAATAGAACATGTTCAAAATTGGGAGGAATTGAATCAAAATTTAAAAAAAAGCACAGAGTCATGATGAGCAATAAAGTTTAGATGAATAGGTGAGTTTGGATATGCCCTACTAATGGGTACCATCTCAGCCCGGGTTTAATTCTGACTTGACTGCCACATTGAGCTTCTTTCTATTCCCTACAAGTCTTAATTAGTTTAGCTAGTTAACAAAAATAGTAATAAGAATAAAAGAATATAAAGCAAAGTTTCTATTTATCCTATTAAAAAATAGTATTGGGCTGGCGCCCTGCCCGGGGTTTGTTTCCTGCCTTGTGCCCTGTGTTGGCTGGGATTTGATCCAGCAGACCCTGTGACCCTCTGGTTAGGATATAGCGGGTTGGATAATGGATGGACAGATGGATGGAAAAATAATATTGTAAGTTCATAAGTGTTTGCTTAAAAACTTTGTATTGAGAATAATATAAATAAAATGTTCATTCTTCCATTCACATATTTTGATTTATAGATCATCCCATAATATTTACTGTTCATTTAGCAGTAATTGCATAAAAAATTGTACATTCAATGTTTAAGTGTGATATGACATTTAATTATATGTTGTGCATGGTGTATTTTAAAGGGTCAAATTTTGCTCTGGTTCGAACATTATACACTCGTAACATTATTATACATCTATACATTATACCAACATAAAATCATAAGTAGCTTAAATTTTGTTTCTCATAAGAAGGACTCAAAAATCTGTATTGAAAAGAAGAGCCAAGCAGCTCGTGGAGGTGCCAGATGTAACAGACCCAGAATTCCCATCTGTTCATTCCTTAATTACTGTTAGTGCTCCAAATCCAATGCACAGGTGTGTCACAGTGGGGAGTGACAGAGTTTAGACCCGTCTGCAAGGAGTGGTCTGCTAAGTGGTCTCTTAAGCCTCCATTTCTGCTCCAACTCAATTGTGAGCTGAGGCATGGCCACCTGTCATTGTGTTTTATCCATTGGTCTCTGAACTGTTGATGCATTCCCTAGAGAATGAATACAATTAAATATTTTTTAAATGTAATTTGACACTGAAAAAATGCCTTATATTATGGGTGTTTCATATGGTTCTGGGCATTGATGACATCTGAAGTTTTAGGGACTTGTGTTCAATACCTGGGTTTTTGAATATGTATGCAAAGATGTGTTTGTTAGATTCATTAGGGAATCTAAAAGTTCATTGTGTGACCTGTCATGTACTGGTGTCCTGACAAGAACTCGCAGGATAGGCTCTGGCTCCCCTTAACACTGAAGTGTAAAATTTGGGTTCAGAAGATATCTGGATATGCATTATGAATAAAAAAGCAGCATGGTTTATTCTACAGTACATGCAAACTCTCAAGGGACATTGTGCTACCAGGTATGTAAATGAGTGAGCTGTCCTATCTGGTACGCACAGAACTATCATCGGAGAGCCACACATTGGACTCACCTTAAAAAGCTGGACAGGATTGTGCCATGGTGATCTCCTGATGCTCTTATTACCGCTACAGCACATGAACAATGCTTTGACAATTCATTCATTACTCCCATGAACATCTGTCTGAGCTTGATAGGTTTTTGGAGGAAGGCTGTTTATACTCCTATATTGCATTCCTTAAATGTGGGTAGTGACATCTTTCACTTGTTCTGCACCTCTGTCGTGGCTAGTGAAATTTTGTACATTGCAGTTTGCCGGGCTGGTAACATCACTTCAGGAGAAGCCCACCAAATCATCTAAAGTCTATCTGTCAGACAGACAGATTATCTATCTATCTATCTATCTATCTATCTATCTATCTATCTATCTATCTCTATCTATCTATCTATCTATCTATCTATCTATCACTAAAGTTGATCAGTGAAATTTGGCGTTTTTTCGCAGCTAATAAGTTGTGTTCACAGGTGGCCTTGTTTGCCAAATATTTTCCTGGAAACTCATTGGGTGGCTGGCTTAGACAATTTTTTTTTCCATCCATCCATTGTCTCCCGCTTATCCGAGGTCGGGTCGCGGGGGCAGCAGCTTCAGCAGAGATGCCCAGACTTCCCTCTCCCCGGCCACTTCTTCTAGCTCTTCCAGGAGAATCCCAAGGCGTTCCCAGGCCAGTCGAGAGACACAGTCCCTCCAACGTGTCCTGGGTCTTCCCCGGGGCCTCCTCCCGGTTGGACGTGCCCGGAATACCTCACCAGGGAGGCGTCCAGGAGGCATCCTGATCAGATGCCCGAGCCACCTCATCTGACTCCTCTCGATGCGGAGGAGCAGCGGCTCTACTCTGAGCCCCTCCCGGATGACTGAGCTTCTCACCCTATCTTTAAGGGAAAGCCCAGACACCCTGCGGAGGAAACTCATTTCAGCCGCTTGTATTCGCAATCTCATTCTTTCGGTCACTACCCATAGCTCATGACCATAGGTGAGGGTAGGAACATAGATCGACTGGTAAATTGAGAGCTTTGCCTTGCGGCTCAGCTCCTTTTTCACCACGACAGACCGATGCAATGCCCGCATTACTGCGGATGCCGCACCGATCCGCCTGTCGATCTCGCGCTCCATTCTTCCCTCACTCGTGAACAAGACCCCGAGATACTTGAACTCCAACACTTGAGGCAGGATCTCGCTCTCAACCCTGAGAGGGCATTCCACCCTTTTCCGGCTGAGGACCATGGTCTCGGATTTGGAGGTGCTGATTCTCATCCCAGCCACTTCACACTCGGCTGCGAACCGATCCAGAGAGAGCTGAAGATCACGGCCTGATGAAGCAAACAGGACAACATCATCTGCAAAAAGCAGTGACCCAATCCTGAGCCCACCAAACCGGACCCCCTCAACGCCCTGGCTGCGCCTAGAAATTCTGTCCATAAAAGTTATGAACAGAATCGGTGACAAAGGGCAGCCCTGGCGGAGTCCAACTCTCACTGGAAACGGGTTCGACTTACTGCCGGCAATGCGGACCAGGCTCTGGCAACGATCGTACAGGGACCGAACAGCTCTTATCAGGGGGCCGGTACCCCATACTCTCGGAGTACCCCCCACAGGATTCCCCGAGGGACACGGTCGAATGCCTTTTCCAAGTCCACAAAACACATGTAGACTGGTTGGGCAAACTCCCATGCACCCTCCAGGACCCTGCTAAGGGTATAGAGCTGGTCCACTGTTCCGCGACCAGGATGAAAACCACACTGTTCCTACTGAATCCGAGGCTCGACTATCCGACGGACCCTCCTCTCCAGAACCCCCGAATAGACTTTTCCAGGGAGGCTGAGGAGTGTGATCCCTCTGTAGTTGGAACACACCCTCCGGTCCCCCTTCTTAAAGAGGGGGACCACCACCCCGGTCTGCCAATCCAGAGGCACTGTCCCTGATGTCCATGCGATGTTGCAGAGGCATGTCAGCCAAGACAGTCCTACAACATCCAGAGCCTTGAGGAACTCCGGGCGTATCTCATCCACCCCCGGGGCCCTGCCACCAAGGAGTTTTTTGACCTCCTCGGCGACCTCAGTCCCAGAGATAGGGGAGCCCACCTCTGAGTCCACAGGCTCTGCTTCCTCATTGGAAGGCATGTTAATGGGATTGAGGAGGTCTTCGAAGTACTCCCCCCACCGACCCACAACGTCCCGAGTCGAGGTCAGCAGTGCACCATCCCCACCATATACAGTGTTGACACTGCACTGCTTCCCTTTCCTGAGACACCGGATGGTGGACCAGAATCTCCTCGAAGCCGTCCGAAAATCGTTCTCCATGGCCTCCCCAAACTCCTCCCACGCCCGAGTTTTTGCCTCAGCAACCACCAAAGCCGCATTCCGCTTAGCCTGTCGGTACCTATCAGCTGCCTCCAGGGTCCCACAGGACAAAAGGGTCCTGTAGGACTCCTTCTTCAGCTTGACGGCATCCTTCACCGCCGGTGTCCACCAACGGGTTCGGGGATTGCCGCCACGACAGGCACCGACCACCTTACGGCCACAGCTCCGGTCAGCTGCCTCAACAATAGAGGCACGGAACATGGCCCATTCGGACTCAATGTCCCCCACCTCCCTCGGGATGTGGTCGAAGTTCTGCCGGAGGTGGGAGTTGAAGCTACTTCTGACAGGGGGCTCTGCCAGACGTTCCCAGCAGACCCTCACAACACGTTTGGTCCTACCACGCCTGACCGGCATCCTCCCCCACCATCGAAGCCAACTCACCACCAGGTGGTGATCAGTTGACAGCTCCGCCCCTCTCTTCACCCGAGTGTCCAAGACATGTGGCCGCAAGTCCGACGACACAACCACAAAGTCGACCATCGAACTGAGGCCTAGGGTGTCCTGGTGCCAAGTGCACATATGAACACCCCTATGCTTGAACATGGTGTTCGTTATGGACAATCCGTGACGAGCACAGAAGTCCAATAACAAAACACCGCTCGGGTTCAGATCAGGGGGGCCATTCCTCCCAATCACACCCTTCCAGGTCTCACTGTCATTGCCCACGTGAGCATTGAAGTCTCCCAGCAGAACGAGGGAGTCCCTAGAAGGTATGCCCTCTAGCACACCCTCCAGGGACTCCAAAAAGGGTGGGTACTCCGAACTGCTGTTCGGTGCATACGCACAAACAACAGTTAGGACCCGTCCCCCCACCCGAAGGCGAAGGGAGGCTACCCTCTCGTCCACCGTGGTAAACCCCAATGTACAGGCTCCAAGTTGGGGGGCAATAAGTATACCCACACCTGCTCGGCGCCTCTCACCGGGGGCAACTCCGGAGTGGTACAGAGTCCAGCCCCTCTCAAGGAGATTGGTTCCAGAGTCCAAGCTGTGTGTCGAGGTGAGTCCGACTATATCTAGCCGGAACCTCTCAACTTCACGCACTAGCTCAGGCTCCTTCCCCTTCAGAGAGGTGACATTCCACGTCCCAAGAGCCAGCTTCTGTAGCCGAGGATCGGACCGCCAAGGTCCCCGCCTTCGGCCACCACCCAACTCACACTGCACCCGACCTCCTTGGCCCCTCCCATAGGTGGTGAGCCCATGGGAAGGGGGACCCACGTTGCCTCTTCGGGCTATGCCCGGCCGAGCCCCATGGGTGCAGGCCCGGCCACCAGGCGCTCTCCATCGAGCCCCACCTCCAGGCCTGGCTCCAGAGTGGGGCCCCGGTGACCCGCGTCCGGGCAAGGGAAAACGCCGTCCAAAATTGTTTTTCTTCATAGGAGGTTTGTTTAACCGCTCTTTGTCTCATCCCTCACCTAGGACCAGTTTACCTTGGGTGGCCCTACCAGGGGCATAAAGCCCCGGACAACAGAGCTCCTAGGATCATTGGGACACGCAAACCCCTCCACCATGATAAGGTGGCGGTTAAAGGAGGGGCAATTTTTTTTTTTTTCCCACGATATTTGTGAAGCCACTGTGACATCACACTGTACCATCCAATGCTGGATGGGGCAATCCCGAAGTTTTAAACACTAATCGTAGAAATGGCCTAAAAATTAGCAAAAAACTTGCAAATACTTTTAAATGCAAAACTTGCATGTAAAAGGAAACTGGAAATATACTGATGTATTGGTGTCTTGCAGATAACTTCTTTTTGTATGTGACCTGTATGTAATACTGAGCCTACTCCTTTAATAATATTACCCAGGGCGCTGTGGAGTTGATGCAGACAGGAAGAAGTGAAGAATCAACAAGCTTTAGTGCTGTGTTTATTTGGCAGAAGCAGCAGCAGAGAAGCAAAAGTGTCAGTGGAAAAGAAACACCCAAACTGCACTTGCCAATTCGAGAGAGGTGAGTACCTGCTCCTAAATTCTGTGGAGGGTCAAACTTTAGTGAACACATGCTTTCTGCCAGCCACTACCTGCTACTGTTCTGATATTTAATTGTATTAATGTTTTATCTCAGAGTGGCAAAACAGCTAGCACAGCTGCTGCACAGCTCAGGTCATATTTATGGCCATACTCCTCGGCGTAATTGACAGATGCTTTCCTAGGCCTTACTTAAAAGACTCTTGCACCATTATAATTCACTCAAAGTTAGTTCAGTTTCTTCTTCCACGTTACCTTTAATTCATTTCACCAAGTTCAGCAAAGTTCCCAAACATTTCCATGATTTCCACAAACTCAGGGTGAAGCAAATTTAACCGAGTGCAGTCATCTATAATTATTGAAGATGTTCACTAAAGAAGTGTGAAATGAGTGCAGTACTGCTGACAAATGGCTCTTACAATTATTGGGACGGATCTAGGTTTCCCAGGTGCTACAGGCTGTTACAGTTTCGTCGCCATCTTCACAAAAGTGGATCCTTCCATGGATCCCCAGGTAACACCTTGGACCAAATAACTCATAAATGTGTTACTCTCATAAAATGACTTACTATGAGCTCTGCATGAACCACGAAATTACTAAATATGTCTGACTTGAGGGTCAGGCTTGATTAGCCTGGACTGCTGTTGAATTTAACTGGGTCTTATTTAGGAATGAGTCATTCTTCTCCCATGTGATTGATGACAACCATATTCACACAAAGAGGCAAAGTGGTCAATCCAGACAACAAAAAAATCAAACAAAACATCATTAGAATGTCTGGTGTCATATTATTTAGATGTCAACTACAGTACATGCTTCTGCTGCTGGTCGGAGCCAGTTTGACTTTACAAAGCTGCATGAAAGGGACATTGGCATCTATCATATGTTCATTTGTTGCAGGCAACCTGGTGCTATTGTAGCAGCAGGGCAGTGCCCCACCATACAGAGTATGTCATCTCCCAATAATGCTTGCTTGAGGTTAGCACCTACAGTAGGTGGCAGTGATCTCTAACTTGTGTTTTATCCCTGCTACCCCACAACCCACCACTGCCTCCCTGGAGGAACACATTCACAGTGCTTTAAACATCTGCATGGATCTGTGTCATGACACCAACCATTTTGGAGACCTTTCATGATTACTAATGATCCACATGTCTAGACTATTTTGGACTATTGAACTCATTCCTTTCTTCCAACTTTCATGCAGTTAGGTCTTCTACCTCTTGTTGGGGTGTATCTGTTTATTCTTGTCATAAAATGTATTTTTTCTTCCTTTTATCCATTTCAATTTTTTTAAATTACTCCAACATCTCAGGATCTCAGGGTGCTACAACCTTCCCCTGCAGCACCAGGCTTTGAGCAGCAACCATCCCCAATAAACTCACAATTTACTACAGGCCCAGTTTAACCTAAAACACAACCTTTGTGATGTGAAAGAAAACCAAAGTACTTTGAAGAAAAATCACACAGACACTGGGAGAATATGCAGACTCCACACAGGCAATGCAGTTGCAATTAGAAAGATTGAAAGGATTTACCAATAACATTTTTTTTTCAGAGAGCTAGATTTTGCTTTGAATGACTTCTTTATCAGTTAAGTTATACATAAAAGCAACAAAGAAAATGTATGATGTAGTATTCATGAGTAACCGGATATTTTATTAGTTTATTATTAGTAACAGGATAATGTATTATTATAGCCATGTCACAATTATTCAACCCCTATATAATATTGCTGTTTTTAAAACCTTCTTCTAGTTTTTATGGCCTAAAGTGGAGCTAAAAGATTATTAAGCCTTTGGAATTTCAATAATAAACCTTAATTGGCTTCAAGTGTAATGGATATATAAACCTCACCCATGAAGGTGTTGGAGGTGAGTTGCAATCATGGGTAAGACTAAGGAGCTTTCACAAAAGCTGAGAAAGGAAATTATTTCACTGCACGTGTAGGGCATAGGGTATAAGAAGATCTCCCAAAAATTGAACATTCCAAGAGGCACCGTTGGGAGCATTATAAGAAGTTAAAAACTTATAGCACATCTGCAAATGTTCCTGGCTGAAGGAGAAAGCCCAACATTTTATCAAGAGCCTTTAACACCTTAGTCAGGACAGCTAAGAAAAACCCATGTGTTACTGCAAAACACCTACAGGATGGTCTGATGGAGGCCAGATCAAGTGCTCCGGTGGTATCTATAAGACAAGCACTGAAGAAACAAGGACTTCATGGCTGCACTCCAAGATGCATTCCACTCTTCATCACAAAGAACATCAAAGGTGGACTAGAATATGCCAGGAGAAATTTGGATAGGTCTGAAGAATGTTGGTTCTATGGACTGATGAAACTAAATTGGAACTGTTAGGACATATGGACCAGGGGTATGTCTGGTTTGAGAAAGGCCAGGCTTATGACCAAAACAATCCCCACAGTCAAGCATGGAGGTGGGTCATTGATAAGGTAAAGGTGTTTTTCTGCTGCTGGAACTGGCATTGTGGATTCCCAGAAATACCTGGCCATTTTATAAAGTAATGTGATGCCTTCTGTTCAGAAATTGAATCTTGGTGATCATTTCCAGTAAGGCAATGATGCCAAGCACACCTCCAAATTAACCAAAGCTTGGTTGAGAAATAGATTCTGGAATGTCTTGGGGTGGCCTTCTCAGTCCCCAGATTTAATTCCTATTGAAAATCTTTGCTGGGATTTAAAGACGGCAGTGGCAGCTAGGAAGCCATCAAACATCAATGACCTGGAACCTTTCGCACATGAAGAATGGTCAAAGATTCCAACCGAGAGGTGTAAGAAGCTTACCAAAGCACTTACCAAAAATGATTATTAGAATTTATAAAAGTTGAAGGATGCTCCACAAAGTACTGAAGCTGGGGGTTGAATAAACGTGCACATACACATATATGAAAAGAGTTACATTTTTCATTTGAGCTCAAACTTAAGTCAATTTATGTTCTCAAAATAACTTAAAATGTGTCAATAAATTTTTTTTGTTGTTTAATGAGGCTTTTTGTGATATATTTTCATTATCCTTGATTCATATCACTATAATGTTTTTTGAGGTGAGGGGGTTGAATATTTCTGATTGCAACTCTGAGTGGGTGTCTGATTCAAACTCAGAATGTGTTGATGTGTGAGACAACAAATCACAACTCAGCCGTGCAGCCTCATTCACACTTCACAGACTTACTTCATGCTGGGATGAACTTTGGATGGTTTGGAATGAGCCGAACAACAGGTGTTGGGTGCCAGTTCAATCGGGTCAAGCGTAATGGGTGCACTTTTAAAGGTAATTGACCAATAGAACGAACAGGTGATCATGTGTATGCAGGTAGTAATGCACCTCAAAGTCAATGAATTTCTAGAGTGCAAAATTTTTTTTATGATTTTGAACTGGTTAAAATTAGCTAATTAACATAATTCAAATTAAAAAAAAAAAAGCATTTGGTCGCATAATGTCCATCAGCCGTTTAACCTCATTAATTCATTTCAGGGTATCGGGGACAAATCAACCCTGGATGGATTCCAGTCTATCTTAGAGTATAATCAAGTGAGGCCAATTTAAATTCACAAAGTTAACAGACACTCTCACCACTTTGTTGTATGGCTGGAACAACATACAAACTCTACAGAGGCAGTGACTGGACTGGGAATTGAACCCAGAATTTAGGAGATCTAACCACTGCACTCCCATTTTAGCCCTCACAGCAGGTATCCTCACTCATGGTTCTGGAGGGACGCAGTGGCTGCAGGTTTTCATTCCAACCAGTTTCCTATGTAGAAGACAGTCCTTGCTGATAATGAACTTGGTACTTAACTCTACGGCTTATTATTACTTTCATTCATCCAAGACACATTTTAATTATGTTGTAGATCAGTGGTTCCCACCTTTCGGTTCTCTAGGACCCCTGTGAATGCACGGTTTTTGTTCCAACCAGTGTCTCAATCATTCATTTTTTTTACTCTTAATGGATCTCATTGGGTAATTAAATAACTCGCATTTTACTTTTATTTTGCATTTCAAATAGTTCAGCAGTGTCAGATTTATGTATACTCTATAGACCATTAAGACGTATTTGTATTGTTTCTGTATCTTTAAATGCTCACTTTCTTATTTATTTTAATTCACTTTTTCTGTGGACTTTTCCTTCTTTATTGTATCAGAATACCAACAGAGTAGAGCAGAGTCCAGTGCAAATGACTCTGAAAGAAGCATCTACTTCACTGTCACCCACCTGTGCCCTTATTAGTCCACCTTGAAAAAAACAAAGGTGTCTGTGTTTCTGTTTGTGTGTCTGTCCATTTGCAAAGTCTCTGTCATTTCAATAGATGGTGCACCACAAACATTAACACTGCTTTTACAAATCCTATTCCAAATGGCATATAACAGAGACATCTGAATTGCACTGTGAAAGTTAACACTGAGGAACATTAGAACACTCTAGACGAGAACAGACCATTCAGCCCAATAAAGCTCACCAGTCCTATCCACTTATTTCTTCCAAAAAAACATCAAGTCGAGTTTTGAAAGTCCCCAATGTCTTACTGTCTACCACACTACTTATTCCAAGTGTCTATCGTTCTTTGAGTAAAGAAAAACTTCCTAATGTTTGTGTGAAATTTACCCTTAACAAGCTTCCAACTGTGTCCCCGTGTTCTTGATGAACTCATTTTTAAATAACAGTCTCGATCCACTGTACTAATTCCCTTCATAATTTTAAACACTTCAATCATGTCACCTCTTAATCTTATTTTGCTTAAACTGTAAAAGCTCAGCTCTTTTAATCTTTCCTCATAATTCAACCCCTGTAGCCCTGGAATCAGCCTAGTCGCTCTTCTCTGGACATTTTCTAGCGCTGCTATGTCCTTTTTGTAGCCTGGAGACCAAAACTGCACACAGTACTCAAGATGAGGCCTCACCAGTGCATTATAAAGGTTGAGCAGAACCTCCTTGGACTTGTACTCCACACATTGTGCTATATAACCTAACATTCTGTTAGCCTTCTTAATGGCTTCTGAACACTGTCAGGAAGTAGATAGCTTAGAGTCCACTATGACTCCTAAATCCTTCTCATAAGGTGTACTCTCGATTTTCCCACCGCACATTGTGTATTCAAACCTAACGTTTTTACTTCCTATGTGTAATACTTTACATTTACTGACATTAAATTTCTTCTGCCACAAATCTGCCCAAGCCTGCATGCTATCCAAGTCCTTCTGTAATGATATAATGGATTCCAAATTATCTGCTAATCCTCCTATCTTGGTATCATCTGCAAACTTAACCAGCTTGTTACTTATATTCCTATCTAAATCATTTATATATATATACACGGTATATTAAAAATAGCAGCGGCCCTAGCACTGACCCCTGTGGATCACCACTGTTAACATCACCCAGTTCTGATGAGGTTCCTCGCACCATCACCCTCTGCTTCCTGTGTCTGAGCCAATTCTGCACCCATCTAAAAACATCACCCTGAACTCTCACTTCTTTTAATTTGATTCCCAACCTCTCATGTGGCACCTTATCAAATGCTTTCTGAAAGTCCAGATAAATAATATCATATGCTCCACTTTGATTATATCCTTTTGTTGCCTCTTCATAGAATTCCAGCATATTAGTAAAACACGACCTCCCTCTTCTGAACCCATGCTGACTGTTCAGAATAACTCCTGTCCTTGCCAGGTGTTGCTCAATCTTATCTTTAATAATTCCTTCCATTAATTTTCCTGTGATGCATGTTAAGCTTACTGGCCTATAGTTGCTTGGATCTGCCCTGTCACCCTTTTTATATAATGGGATGATATTTGCCATTTTCCAGTCCTTTGGAATCTCTCCAGTGCGCAGTGACTTCCTAAAAATATGTGTCAAGGGTTTATATATGTACTCGGTAGCCTCCTTAAGAACTCGAGGGTAAATATTATCTGGTCCTGGTGATTTGTTTGATTTCATCTTATTTAATCTGAGTACCACTTCTCCCTCTACAATTTCCAAATCCCTAAATACCTCCTTAGTAGTCTCGTTTACCTCTGGGAGGTTATCCACTTGCTCACTTGTAAACACCTCAGAAAAATGTAAGTTTAGGGCATCCGCTATTTCACTGTCTGTATCTTTTAATTCCCCTTTACTATTTCTGATGCACTTGATCTCCTCCTTGATTGTTCTTTTACTACTAAAATACTGAAAGAATCTCTTAGGGTCGGTCTTTCACCTTATCTGCTATATTCCTCTCCAACTGTCTTTTAGCCTCCCTGATATCCTTTTTAATGGTTGCCCCCATGTTCTCATATGCTCTACGATTCACTTTGCAGTCATTAGTCTTATATGCCTTATAAAGCAGTTTTTTCCTTTGCAACTTCTTTTTTTAAATCTTTATTAATCCACCGTGGAGTTTTTTTTAGTTTCCTATTAATTCCAAATGTAGGTATGTATCTGTCCTGCATTACATGTAAAACATTTTTAAACCTGTTCCACTGCTCCTCGACTGTCACCACACTTAAAAGCTTATTCCAGTGTATCCTACTTAGACATTGTCGCATCTGCTCAAAATCAGCCCTACCAAAGTTCAACTCAACAATTTTAGTCTTTGCATCTGTACTCTTACAAAATACTGAGAATTGTATTACATCATGGTCACTTGACCCAAGTGGTTCAATCACCTCTACACCCTCAATTCTATCCTGATTATTATAAAATACTAAATCCAGACAGGATTCACCCCTTGTCGGCGCTTTGACATGCTGTGTTAAAAAACAGTCACTAATTACTTCTAAAAACTCCTGCTCTTGTGCTCCTCCATCTGCATGGTTATCCCAGTTAATATTTGGATAATTAAAGTCCCCCATGACTATAATATCTCCCTGTAAACTTGCCTTTTTGATATTACTGAAAAGATTTGTGTTGAAATTACTGTCTGAATTGGGTGGTCTATAACACACTCCTAAAATAAGACCTCTTTCCCTAATATTTTGCAGGTGAAGCCACATGTCCTCACTAAGATGGGGCTCATCATCCAACTGAAGAGGACTACGTTGATTACTTAGATATCAACCTGTCTTAGACTGGTAGCACAGCTAGTCAATCATAAAAGGACAATTGTCTATGTGTCTGCCTATACGTCTGTCTGGCTGCTATGTCTCTGCTATCCAACAGCGGCACTTCTTGTGTGATTTTGGGCTATATAAAAATAAATTGTAAATAAATAAACATGACAACCATTAGCACTGCCATTACAAATCCTGTACCAAATGGGTATGTAACAGAGACCTAGCAACTGGATAGACACACTGCACTGTAAATGTTGACACTGAGGTCTGTGTTGATTACTTAGATTTCAACCCATCTTAGATGAGTAGCATAGCTAGTTAGTAAATAGCTGTCTAAATAACCAGAACATTAAAACATAATGCAAAAGGGAAAAGGATGAATTCTTATCCATCTAGCACATATAAATTCCTATTTTCATTCAGTAAAAATTTAGTGCAACCAGTTTGTAATTTGAGGATGGATACAAACAACATACAAGCTGAGACCAAGTTAAATGGAGAACTTGTGGTTTCTTTGTTATTTACAATTTGTTCTTAACTGTGGCTGGTTAAGAAAACAGGAAACAATTAAAACTAAATGCAGCCCCTTAAAACTAAAATAGGCAATTATGGGTTCTGAATCATAACAAGTGAGTTAAGTAAAACTAAGCCCAATTTTCATCAAATAAATGGGTTGTAGTTAAGAAATTGATTGAAGTGAAAACCTGCAGCCACTGCTGCCCTCCAGGACTGTGAGTGAGGATTCCAGCCTCGCAGTACTGCTGCGTATTAAATTTGTTGATCACATTTTTTTTATTTTAACAGCTTAATAAAACATTCCCTGATGTGGATCTACTCACAAATTTTTCTACATTTGTTTTTTACGTGGTTTGTATCCAATTAATTGGCACAGTAATTGCATAAATAAAAGTTATCTTAGCCTAAACCAGCCCAGTTCAGTTTGTGTGTGAATTATGTAGCGTGGACATTTTTGCAGTTGTAGTTGCTTTAATTTTCACATTTTTTTCTTTTGCAGTTTCCAGTAATGTCTTCAGTCAACAGGCTGTGATTTTACCTGCCTTCTTATTTGATCATAATGCACAACAAATAGTGTAGAGAAAAGGACATTTATAACGTCAGTTTTCTTTTAGCTGTTCCTCTCTATCCACGTCACTGGCTAATCATGGAGCGGTAGACCTGGATTACAGACCTGTCCCGACTGTGATGCCTTTTCATCCCAAGGTTCACAGAAATATATCTGCATACTGAGATGCCAACTGTGGAAGAAAATTGGAGAGAATCTACCCCACTCCACCTCAATGCTGCATGTGGGGTTAAGCTGATTAGAGAAGGCTACCCGCTATGTCACTGGAGCGGCTTTATTTATCCATTGAGCCATTTTCTAACCCACTTACCCAGTTCAGGGTCATGTAAACTGGCAGCACTGGGCGCCACCCCAGATGCAATGCCAGTCCATCACAGGGTCCATTGCAGCAAATTATCTGCACTGATCCATACCAGGCCAGTTTGGAGTTTGTGTCATTTCCTTTCCAGTTCGTGCAAACATATGTTTTCATTGATTCTCCCCAAGACACATAACTGGATGAGCAGCAGATAGTACACTCATATAAAAGACGCCATTGATTTACGCATGAAAAAATGTTAAAAGAGCATACATGATAAATCTCCTTATAAATGTCATAAAAGTGTTAAAAAAATCTTCATAGAGGGCTGTGCATTTAAATATTGTTTCTTACCGATAAAGTTCAGTCTTAAGAATGACATTTTGAACTTTTTCCCAACTTTATCTTCCATTCCTTTGCTGCCTTGTGGACTGATAAGAGTCCAATCAAGGCTGAAATTTTTGGGTACCTATAATGGAAGGGACCGCTTGACTTTCTCCTATAGGACATTACGTTGCCAGCGATCTCCTCTGGATAATGATGTGCACCATCACTTTTGTAAAGTCTGTGAATGCCATGTAAGTGCATCACATCAATAAATAGAAAAGTAGAGAAGTTTATATGAATATTTGGTCTCCCTAGCCTAAATTTAATATCCATTTGGCTGTTTGTCTAGTGCCTTGAAAAGATTTGTGAATGTAGGAATAAATTAATGCCTTTGCCAGAATATTTTTCCAGTAGTGATGAATGCAGTGACTTTAAGCATTTCAATTTGGGGATACCCCCCCACTTGACATAAAGAGGCACCCGTATCTTGACACCTGCTGCTTCTCTCAACTTTACCTGTTTCTGTGATTAATGCCCTACATGTGTGATCCTGTAACCATGGCACACGGTATCAACATTAACATGCTGACTAAAAACAATTTGGTGGGTGAGAATCATGGTCGGTGTGGAACTAAAGCCCTTGGTCCTGTCTACCTGGACCAAGTGAATAGCTGCATCCTGCTGATATCGTGCTAACTTGAAAAGGAAGCTCAGCCCTTTGGTAAATGTAGGCTGGATTATAACCGTGGGCGGCAGAGTATCTCACATCACTGAGTAGTTGTGACAGTCCAATGTCTCTTTCAACAGCCTCGTATCTTCACTTTTCCTTTTTCCGGAAAAATCAATTCCTGCATTTCACATCCGTCAGCCTTACCTTCAGAGGTTGTGGCAGTTTTATTAACATCAATTAATTTAAGCAGAAGGACTCTGCTATGTGATGATACCAATCACAGGAGAATTAAATCATTCTGGGCCGGCGTGCTTCCCCAACCTATATATTTCAAACCAAAAATGCTTCAGCTTGTATTTAGGAGCCCAACCCAGAGCAACTTAAATCTGTCAGTAGTGATGTAGAGCTCTTTTCCAAAAGAAAATCATTATCACCACAAGCCCCATTGCATCCCACCCACCCAGGTATAAGAAAGTTAGCATTGCCCAGTTTTGGGCAATTTTTGGCCTGAGGAGGTCCACAATACTGCATCCTGCATCATTGCATTCAAACTACAATCAGGGGCGCTCCAGGTCCTTGTACTTCTTCCTTAGGACGGAAACCTGATCCTTGAAGAGCACTGGGTCAAGGCGGAACAACGAGTGTACCAGAGGCATGTGGCCGAACCAACTGGCAAAGGCATTGATGCAGTCCTGCCGCTGAGAGAAGTGATCTGGATTGGGCCAATGTGAGCTTTTGACTCCCTGAAAATGAACAGAAGGGGAAAAAGAAAATGCATTTTACTATGATGCACAAGACTACTGACACATTATGAATGTAGACCAGTAAGGTGCTTTCTCTAGTTCTTTTAGTCCCATAATTTAGATTAGTTAAATGTATTATAAAATAATTATTATTTAATTAAGCTAACATACTACCTGATCAAATAATCATAGCTTTATCAGATGCTTTGTATTATCTAAATCCAAAATCCAAATCATTTATTCATCTATTTTCCCAATGCCCTTTTTTAGTTTAGAGTTAGTAGGTGGCAGAAACTGTGACTGTAAATGGAAGAACAGTCCACAAAGAAGCAATCACACAGACCCAATTTACACAAACAGCAAACAAAAGTAATTTTACATATTGCCTTTGTATGGGGAGAATTATTCCAGAACATCAGCATGAGCCTGTTGTTCAGGGACAGAAACTAACCCCAAACAGCACATCCGATAAATTCACATTTTTATTTATAAGAGCTTTCATTTGTAACAGGCGGATGTATATAGAAAATTTAGTTATTATTATAAGGTGATTTTTTTTCTACATTAGGTTTAATTTTTATTTTTTTTTTCAGGATGGAATTAACTTTCACATATTTGGTATTTTGTAGATGTATGCTGATAGTGCATTATTTTTAACTCCAGGGGTCGGATTTATAAAAGTTGCGTATACTAAAAAGAGGCCTGAAAAATGCATAAATACTCAAAAGGTGGAATTTATAAAAGAAAACTTGCCGAAACAGCGTGCGTATATTTTTGGCAACTCATTTGTACACAAGATTACAGAGAAACTGGGAAATGAATGACGAAACCCCTGATCAAATTGGGAAATGCAGCAAACCAGCTTAATGACAACTCACCTGTATAATAATTCATATTACCATGCTGGTATTTAATGTGCATTGATGTGACAACCATATTAAACCTTTAAAGAGATGGATATGATAGTACAGACTGTATTTTAGTTACCCTTTATAGAGGGCCAATGCTGCGTATTTGCACTAAAGAACCTTTTTGGTTTTTCATTAGTTGATATAGGCAACCTGTTGTCACTTCTCAGGTAAATGGCCAAAAGGTCAGGAATATTTTAACCAAGCTTCACGTCATCATGTCACTGTGCTGGAAACCTTTAACCAACTGATGAGGTGATACATTCAGGTTTTGTATAGTGTGTGTGTACATACCTAAAAAAGAACATGTTTTTGCTAACATAAAAATGCAGTTTGCATCAGTGTTCGGTTCTCCTAACGTATTTGGAGCACTTTACTGCACTCATATTGCAATAATGGCATCGAGCAAGAATTAATCATTTTTGTTAACTGTGAGTAGTGACATTCTATTAACACACAGGTTATCTGTGATGTCAAAATAAGACGAATAAACGTTGGGGCTCAGTGGCCTGGGTCGATTTATGATTCATTTATTTTGAGGCAAAGTAGCGTTGATCAGATGGCTTGCT
The DNA here is from genome assembly GCF_900747795.2 of Erpetoichthys calabaricus. Classification (NCBI taxonomy): domain Eukaryota; kingdom Metazoa; phylum Chordata; class Cladistia; order Polypteriformes; family Polypteridae; genus Erpetoichthys; species Erpetoichthys calabaricus. The sequence continues at coordinate 78,478,342 of NC_041407.2, forward strand.
GTAAGAGCTGTACGTGGTGGCTGGCTTGTTGATAAGGTAAGTGGATGAACCCTCAGTTTATCATATAGCCTGTAATTTTCATTGTAACATAAATCATCTCATTACACATGCCAGATAATAGCCTTACGCCTTTACCCGACACCCAGAATGTAAAGGAGAGGCGCTAGAATGCCATGTGTGCTCTGGCGTGCTCAGTTGCGGATCATGGTTTAGGACTCATTGTGTCAGGAGGGAAGCAGCACTACCAGCCAATGAAATTCAGTAGGATCGTGTTTTCATATGCATGAGGCTGATTAACATAATCCATATATGGTTTTTTTACAGTAACAACACGCAGTGAGATACGCACATGTACAAGATGATTATGATATATAAAAGTAAATTATGCAGAAATTTGCATATGCCAAATTTTATAAATCTGATTTATTTTGGCATACACATTTTTCTGTATTTTGGTGTACACATTTTTCTATGCAGAGCTTTATAAATGAGACCCCAGTTCTTTTTTCTTGTTTCTTCTATCACCTCCACAGTTCTTGCACCCACTCTGGGCTTCCATAACATTTTCTCCTTTTTTTGTGTCCTCCCTCCATTCATGGGACTGGGTGGATTATGGTGGAGTGGACCTTGTCGTGAGGCTTTTCTTGTTTTTTAATCACTCTGTATTTTCTCTGAAAAGCTGTTGTGAATTCAAGATGTTTTTGTTATTTTGTTATATTCTATAACTCTGTTATATCCAGTACAATTTCCTACACTATGATATGATAGGCTGGTAACATCACTTGAAGAGAGGCCCAGTGAATCATCAAACTATTTAAAAAGGGCAGGATCAGTTATGGGACACCCTCTGGACCTGCTTGAGGTGGCAGTGGAGGTGAGAATGAAAACAAACCTGAATGCCATTATGAACAAATCTGCACACCTGTCTTGTGAAGGAAATTACACCCTTATGATAAAGAGAAATCCAATAGGTATCTTCAACAAAAATAATCAGAATAACTTGAAGTCTTGCATGCCATATCATCTCACCCTAAGAGTTAACTCCGTAATGGGAAATGAGGGGTTAAAGTTATTCCTTTTCACAAAATTTTGAAAAAATGTGGGTTGGTAATATAGGCATGTGGAGTTTCATTTTATGCTATTTCATAGTTGCTGATAACAAATATAATATTTTTAATATTTGATTCTATACCAGTTGTCCTCGCCCTCTAAGAGCTACTCTCGAAGGATACAAATGTCATATGTCAAACATAAGTGTGTGAGTTATCGTTTTAGACTATTTAAAGGTCAGTGATTATAAACATGATGTTGTTTTTGATTTCTGATCCTTTACTAGGGATAAAGCCCTCTATGGAACTCTTTTAGAAGGTGAAAAATTACAAATTTCTATTACAATTGAGAACATTTAGTCTTAAAACATTGAAATTGAAGCACACAGTATTTTGAATATTTTACACAACTATTTTTGTTTATTATGTAATTCTACCTCATAAAATAAATAATTGCATTTCTTATGAATAAGGCGGCTTACCCTAATTCGTACTTTTTTATTTTTAACTCCCTTTTTTTAATTTAGTTACACTATTGCAGTGAACCTAAGCTTGCCTTCACAGTGCATAATCCAACCAGCCCGTGATGAACAACACTGATGCACCCATCCATACTAACTCTCATGTCAGTTCATCATGCGGCATGTGAGACCCCAGAGCAAACCCATGTGAATATGTGGTCTAAACTGAGGTATTTAAAACATACATAAATATCTAAAAAATGAAATTCAGTATTAAGAATATTGTCCTTTTATCAACATTTTCCATTAATCCATTTTGTTAATTCCTACATTGGTTTACAAGCCACTTCACCATTCCATAGTAAAAGCATTGGATATAAGTATAGATGCACAGTACAACTGTTTACATGTCTGTTTAAGCACTCAAATCAAATACATTTCTATGGGGCACACATTGAGTCATGTGTGCATTGAACCAGAAGCCTTGAGGTTTAATTTTAATTTAGAAACTGATTCTTAAAGTTGTAGTATTATATGTAATACAAGGGATTTTTTGTGTTTATTATTGTGTTGATTATTTCATAGAAAGATTATTCTGAAATGCACAAACCTCCATGGAATGCTCGTTCATACAGTACGGTGTGCTCTGAATGTTTTTGTCCTCGAGGTGGCACTGTGCTGCAGCAGATCTTTTGCTGATGGGTCTACTTTAGGAAGGAAAGTCAAATTCTCAAGTCCTCAAGGGCTGCAGTGACTGTTGCATTTCAATTTGGCTTTGAACTTTACTTCAGCTTAATTAATCGTATTAATCATGCACTTAGAAATAATGATTCTGTCATCCCTGCTGATTTTAAAAATTCACCCAAATCAGGGAAATCCTTATTTTAATGTACTTGCTGATTAAAGTGCTGTGGATTTCATTTAATTTGTGGGTGGTGGTGGGCGACATTTCAGCAATTTTTAGAAATACCAGGATATACTGAACACCTTTCCTTATTATTTAATTGGGAGTCAAATATGCCTCACTTGGTAATGAAGACCAAGAGTCTGTCCAAATGAATAGATATTCAAATCAGTGGAGTTAATTAATGTAATAAAGCTTGGAAAACAAACCTGACCTCTCCCCAGTCTGACATCTGAGGTAAATCATGAATATCTAAAGACCACACATGCAAAAGACACTACAATTGGTGTTTTGGGACAGTGAGCTCAGTTGGCACACATGTGAGTGAAGTGGGGTGAAAGCAACACTATCTTTTATTTTTTCTGCATGTGTGTATAAAATGGTATAAGAGAACATAAAGTAGTTGAACCACTGCTTCCAATCTTGCTGACCATGCTCACCTTCGTATTAGCAGGTTAATTGTTAACCATTAATTGCTCATTTCCTCTGCCATTTTACTTTAGTTTTCCATAAGTGAAAACTAAGAAGTTCTCAGCATCCTGCCAGAACTGCATCTAAGGGTCTACATTGTTTAAATTGTGTGTTGGGCAGTAAATATATATTTTATACCAGGACAGGTAGTGTAGCCCCCTAATGGCTAGAATGGGAACCATGTTTAACAAGACTGCTGATTCATTCCCAGCTACTAACTTACCCAGTCACTTTAAGAAAGCATGGAAATACTAAACTTTTTGTGAGTTCATAGGTTCACATGGGGAAAAAATGGTCAATACTGTCTGTCACATGTACTGTATAGAATCCAATGAAGTCCCACTAGAAGAAGAAAGAAGCTGTCATTTTCTCGAGTTACATTTTGTACAGTTTCTCCATGGCCTCTAAAAATAATTGAAACTTGGTTTTAGGTTTTTAAAGGTCAAGCATTCTGGTTGTCACATTGGTTTTTGAATCTGACACATTTTAATGGTGATTAAAAGTAAATACATTTTCCCATGTTATGGGTGCCTCTATCTTGAGCACTTGTAGTTAAGGATGCATTCATAGGTTTCCGATGTCTCCTGGAAGTCATGCCATGTGACACCATTAACGTGCCGCCTCCTAAGCGGGCGTGTTGAGCATTGTTTGAACATTTAAAAGAATCTCTTTGGTTTTGAACTCTTTCTGCCCCTCAACTAAGATTTTCATCTAATGCTTTGGCTTTGGCTCTACTCACTATTTTTGGTTTCTGACGTTATTGCATCAATTCTCTTCTTATGATTTTTGTCTCACATCCTACGCTGTGCTACTAAATCTGGCCTTACTGGGTTTTACCTATTCTAGTTATTTTTAGGATCCATCTTCTGATTCCATCTCTATTCAAAATGACTGCTTCTGTGTGCAGTCAGTAGAGAAGCTAGCTTAATATGCAATCGATTAACTCATTAATATTCAAGTGCTGTATTCCTGCTGAAAAGAAGAAAAATCATAGTATCCTAGTAACTTAGGCAGCATTAACAAGAAGGACGCCTCATGCCTGGACAAACTGGTGAGGAAAGCAGGCTCTATTGTAGGCATGGAGCTGGACAGTTTGACATCCGTGGCAGAGAGATGGGCGCTCAGCAGGCTCCTATCAATTATGGAGAATCCACTGCATCCACTAAACAGTGTCCTCTCCAGACAGAGGAGCAGCTTCAGTGACAGACTAATGTCACAGTCCTGCTGACAGAGTGAGGAGATCATTCCTCCCCCAAACTATATGACTCTTCAGTTCCACCCAGGGGGGTAATCTATCTATCTATCTATCTATCTATCTATCTATCTATCTATCTATCTATCTATCTATCTATCTATCTATCTATCTATCTATCTATCTATCTATCTATCTATCTATCTATCTATCTATCTATCTATCTATCTATCTATCTATCTATCTATCTATCTATCTATCTATCTATCTATCTATCTATTTTATTGCCTGATGCACTGTAGTGATTGACTTATATTGTACTGAAGAGAAGACATTCATTCATTCATGCATTCATTCATTAATTCATTAACACTCTCATTTTCCTAAACTGAATAGAAGTGTTACAGAAAACTGATGTATGTTGTAGTGAAAACTGCGATTCATTCATTTAACTAAACCGAATGAAGTTGCTATATAAAATAATTGACTGATTGTTACATGTTACCTGAGAATTCATGTTGCAGGGAATTCACTCATTCACTTGTTTAGTCATCATTCAGTGAGCTCACTTAAATCGAAGAAGATACCATTTTGTGTACCAAGTTGTGTAATTGACTAATTACGCTAATAATACTACTAATAATAATTCTTTACATTTATATAACATTTTTGTCACAACTCAAAGCATTTTACATAGAGAGTGGGGAACCACTTCAACCACCACCAATGTGCAGCATCCACCTGGATGATGTGACAGCAGCCATTTTTGCGCCAGTGCACTCACCACACATTAGCTGCTAGGTGGTAAAGTGGTGAGAGAGAGATAGTCATGATTAGGGGGCCAGAATGATTAGGTCATGGCGAGCAATGTAGTCTGGACTCTTTTCATAGGATGCCTAGGGAACTTTTATGACCACAGAGAGTTGGGACCTCGGTTTTTTCATCTCAGCCAAAGGATGGCACCCATTTTTACAGCATAGTGTCCCCGTCACTGCATTGGGGCATTGAAATCCACACACAACATTCAATGTCAGGCATCAATCAGATTTACTGAGATCTGCTTGTCATCAGGCTTTGTCCTCACAAATCCTGTTGCAGTGACTGCCTCACTGAAAGTTATCTGGGATAAGGGGAAACATCTTTACCTTATTACCCAATCAAAATATTAAACATGAGTTTACAAATGGTTTCATTCAATATGGTTTTATAGGTTAATATAATAGACTGCAGAACCAGGGGGGATGAGGAGGCACTTGGGCCTGTGCCCGGGCTACACTTAGCACACAGTTAGTGATAAGCCAGTGAAAAAGATTTCTTTTTTTTTTTTTTTTTTGCAAACAGTGAGTTTCATGTCATTGACCCAAGAGAAATGGTGTTTAGTATATATAAAAACTATTTTCCCTTTTATTTTCATTTGCATAAGGACATAAGATGTTTGACAAACAAGAGGAGACCATTTACTGCATCAAGCCAGTTTGTTTAGCTGATAGCTAAACTGCCTCAGTATCTCATTCAGATACTTCTTAAAGATTCTGAAGATTTCTGATTCAGCTACATATCTCAGTAGTTTGTTCCAGAACCCCACAACTCTTTGTGTAGAGAAGTGCTTCCTGGCTTCAGTCTTAAATGCAACTCTTCTTAATTTCGACTGATATCCTCAAGTACATGATTCACCCTTAAGTTGAAAGAATTCTGCTGGATCTGCTTTATCAATGCCTTTGAGGACTTTGAAGACTTGGATTAGCTTCCACTTTGCCCCCCTTACGCTAGTGTCCTCTGCTTGAGACTAAATAGGTTTGATTCTCCACGTTTGTAGTAGTAGGACATGTCTTTAAGTCCTGAAATGTACCTGGTCACTCCCCACTGGACAGCTTTGAGTGCACTGCATGCAATATTACAGATTCTGTGCCTAACATCACTTGTTTTATATTTAACACTTTTTATGATATAACCTAACATTTTGTTTGTCTTTTTAATTGTTTCTGGACATTGCTTAGATGATGAAAACGTTGTGTCACCATAAACTATTAAATCCTTTTCAGAGTTTGCTTTCTGTAGGACAGTGTCTCCCATCTTACATTTATAATTGACATTCCTTTAGCCTACATGTAGCAATATTTCATACTGAGGTTAAGAATACAATTCCCATCAGGCACGATAACTTCTCTGAGACTCATGGGAGAACACCTAACAATGCACCGTTTAAAACTACGTTTAAACAGAAATATTGCAGCATTTTTTTCTTAATCGCTTTGGATGAGAAATAAATTTTAGCGAATCAATTTTGCGAAGCTACATGCCAAAGAAACTCATCTGTTTTGCTCATCACTACCTGTGATATTTTATGTTTTACATAACCTATAGAGCATGATTCAAGAACCTGACAAAGACAATGGAAGTGTGGTGCATGTTGGTCAAAGATGTAGATATGATTTTATTGTACTGTGTATAGGTGACAATAAATTTGAAGCTAACAGAGGACAACTTTTTTTATCAAAGCAAAGCCTTGTATTTAGCGCATGCTGAGCTGCTGTTGTTCAGAATACTGTAGAAAAAGAACGACTGGTGTTTTGTCCTGTAGCAGTCATTTTGAAGCACCCCACAAATACTCCCATGTGTTCCCCTACGGTTGGCACCTTCTGCAGTTCATGGTTAATATAAAGCATTCATTTATTTACCAGGCTCTTGGGTTTTTCATGTTTTCAGTTGGATTTCAATTATTTGTTATTGGACTTGTGACTGACTCAGGTTGGTACCTGTTTTTCAGCTGATGTTGTTGTGATAGGTGCTATCTTCTGCAACATGGATTTGTATTAACTGGATTAATTTACCCCAGTCTGAGTGTGCCCTGTGATAGACTAATATCCCTTCCAGGGATAGTTTGTGCTTTGCAAGACTGATATCCCTTCCAGGGGTGGTTTGTGCTTTGCACCTAATGCTGCCAATATAGGCACCAATCTGGATTAAGCAGTTTGTCATATTGGACAGATCGGTTAAAGGACTTGTCATATTTTGAAGACAAACAGGCTGATACTAACAAAAAATTAGATTCCTTTTAAATGAAATTCTGATCTACTGTGGCTTTTCTTGCTTTCCCAGAGATAACCAGCAGTGACCTAAATGACTTTACTAATCCTAAAGCCATTTCTCACATTTTAATTCATCACAGTGGGTTCAGAGGAAAGAATTTTATAAGTGAAATGAGGAAAAGTTGTCATGTGGCTGGGTCCGTCACTTTGGCTTAGCGGTCTGCAGTTAAGCCCTCACCCTGACAAGGTTCAGCATTTTTAGATGTACATCCCATCAAAGGTCCATTCACATCTATCTGTTTAGCCAGCAAGCTCCTCTTGATTATTGGGTTGACAGGTTACACACGTTTTATTTATGTAAAGCACTGACAGACTCATTTTAAAAAGTGCAGAAAAGGAGTCAATTCTTCACTACTGGAAATCAAACTCACTTGAGTGTGAAGTACATTTCGACTTAACTGAAGACAGTGATGTAGTTAGGGTTGGACGGAGTGGAAAGCTTGGCTTTATCTTTTAACACAAAATTTCTTTTTGCCAAAGGATTTTCTGCCAGAGAAAGAGGGTGCAGATCTACGATTACCACCAACACTTAAATCTCCACCTCGCTGTGAATAAGAATAGGAATTAATGAACTGCACTGGACTGAATGGCACTGTTAACAGTAAAACATTTCATATTACATGAATTATGTTACCTATTAAATTCCTGGAAAAGCTGAAGTGCTGTTGAATAACTCAACTTTCCCTGTTTTTTTTGTTTGTGCTGGTATTCTTATTTTGTTCCTATATCTCAAAGATAGATTATCAGGTTAGTTTAATTGCCAGCATTAAAATGGCCTGATGTGAGTGTGTGAGTGAACATTGCCCATTGTGGTCTGTCACACTGTCCAGAGCTGGTTCCTGCTTTGTGCCCAGTGCTGCACTAGGATTGGCACTTGATCTTACCCTGTTCAACCCTGTTGCATACTATGCAGAGAGATGCAGCCTCGCATATAATGTGCAGACCTGGGTTTTCAGGAACTAAATGTTATATATGTCCTGTATCTGTTGAAGCTTTTTTCTGAGGACTGTGGTTTTCCTCCCAAATCCCAATATGTGCATGTTAAGCTAATTGTACTTGATTAAGTAGATTTGAGATTGTTATGTCATTAACATAAATCTGTAATGTGCTGACAGGTACTACTGCAGGGACTGTTGTTCACATTCCTCCATGATCATTGTCTATATAAATTTCTACATTGCATGGATTTTTTATGAGTACTCTAGTTTCCTCTTGTACCCCAAAATGCATGTTAGGTTAGCTGGAAACTCTAATTTATTACAGTATGAATGAATGCTGGTGTATGGTCTGAATTTGCCGGTGTCCCATCCACAGTTGGTTTACTTTTTGTCAGATAGTCTAGGAATAATCTATGGTGTCCCTATGATCTTGAAATGTGCATAACGTAGATTGAGAAAGTGGGGGGTGATATGCGTAGGTGTAATATTCATTTTATATCTATGAGTCTTATCGGGATATGTTTCATCAGACTATGCAAACATTACTATATTTTCATGTAAAAACAGTGTTAACTGTAACAACAGGTGACTGTATCATGCAGTATGGCTAGTTGCTTGAACATGATTTTTAAAAATCGCACTTAAAGCAATTTAGATGCATAAAGATAAGCAACACAACAAGCACTATGGAAAGCAACTCTTCTATGCCCGCTTTGTCATAATATATTTTTCTTCTGTGAAGTGTGACCAATCAAGAATAATGAGCAGGATCCAACCAGGGAAGTGTCACATAATTAGCATGAACCAGCCAGAGTGTTATGGAGTCTGTGTTTTCAGAAATCTTCCTTTTCATCCATCCACACTGAAATACCACACCAGCATTTTCAAAAGTATCCCTTTCCAGAAGTATTTACTTTTGTGGCTGAAAACGGAAGTGTAATGTGGATGAAAGGCAAAAATGGAGATGAATGAAGTGTGGATGGGCCTTAGTTTGTTAAACAGATAATTGATCAAGATGATGGAAAGATTTTTTAAAACCTTATTCAAAACCTATCACTACAGTACTACTACTATGTGACTCACTAATATGTATGGCCCCTCACATGCCTGTATGCACTCCCCACAATGTCTGGGCCTGCTCCTGATGGGATGTTGAATGGTATCCTGGGTATCTTTTCCCAGGTCTTGATCAGGGCATCATTGAGCTCCAGGACAGTGTGTGACACTACTTGGCCGCATTGGATGTACTGATATGTAACGTCCCAGAGGTTCTCAATTGGATTCAGGTCTCGGGAACATGAGGACAAGTCAATGGAATCAATGTTTTAGTCATCCAGGAACTGCCTACACACTCATTATAGGCATTGAAGATAACCATCCAAAATAATCAGCTCACGAATTCAGACCTATGAATATACTTCAATCTTCACCCTGTCAAGTAAGCGAACCAGCCGCTGTGGTGCAATGTCAGAGGCTTTGCCTCAGGTGCTTATGTCCACAAGGGGAAGCAAAAGTGTGCACACCTGATGAGCCCAATTAGGGCGAAACATGTGTCATGTACTCTTTGTATTATTTGGCAGGTACTGCATCACATATATATTCTGTAAGCACCTAGGATTATTTGATTACTTATGCTGAAATATCTGAAATTAGCTACACTTCTAATGCCTCACTTTTTTATAATTTTATTTCTTAATTATGCGAGAGAATCATCATTTAGGAACCTCTGTGCACTGGATATGCTAGCCTTTACATCCCTCACTCTTTGTGTTTCTTGTTGCGTTTGTTCATTGGACATTGCAGCCCTCTTGTGGACGACAGACACTGAATGTTTTGCCATTTTATGTAGATAGAGATATTAAGACATTAAGAAACTTGTGACTGCCAGAAGGTGATATTATTTGCATTTGTAGTCTGACTTTATGGAAAACTTAGCTATACATATCGTAATTAACACATAGCTCAGCATTTCTCAACCTTTAAGTATTTGCGACCCGAGTTTTCATAACAGTTTTAATCGCGCCCCTCTAACATTTTTTTGAAAGGAGCCCACTAATACCAATTTGTTCTTTTTTAATTAATGATATATCATAGATGCATATTTTATTATACCTACTTAACTTTTATCGACATTTATCTAACTCTATATTTATTTTTCTAGTATCAGAATGTAGTTTAAGTTAATTTGTTTTGGTTTCAATAGATGTATTTTTCATATTTTTGATTCTTGTTTTCTTTTTTCACATCTTCGCACCCCCCTTTTTGTTACTTTGTGCCCCGCCCCACAGTTTTAGAACCACTGACTTAGCTATACATATCGTCGTCATTAACACTTAACTATACATATCGTAATTAACATCCACTTCTTAAGAAGGAAACATATTTGATTTATGAAAGGCTTATATGCCTTAAGGGATTGTATTGTAATCATCTGAGGTCAGGATGTAAACAGTGATGTTTTAGTTTTAAGAATTCTTATGCTTTTCCTAATTTGTAAAACTAGTTCATGATGGTATTGATCAAATATGAAAGCAAATAGCTTGTACATCATTGCACTTACTCTACCTGATCTCTGAGTTTTTTTACTTCATATATTATGCTTTCTCAAAATTACCCAATTGTAGACTGAATTTCAAAAACATTTATCTATTATTGATTTCATATTTCCTTTGAGATATATATGTTTTAATATCTCCATACTTTCCTAAGTGGATATAGATAGAATTTTCAGGAATCAAGCAAAGAGCACTGGCATGACTGAAAACTCAGTAGGAATGCTTATAATTTACATGTCTACTATTTTGTAGTATGTTGCTTTGACATAAACAAAGGTTTTTGAAATACAGTGTCTGCAACATTATTTGAGAATAAAAACCATGAAATACAGTATGCCTCACTTGGAGTTAAGCCAAGCTCTTCTGAAACCAAATTTATTTTTTCCTCAGCACTATTTATGTGAATCTCATACCTCAAAAAGTTTCATTATTCTGTCTACATACTTTTTTCTAAAACACATTTAGTATTCCTTGTGGTTTCATTGTGCGAAGATGCATCAAACTCAGGAGTTCCACATCACTGGTACTACCATTACATTAATGTCTAAATAGCACACTTATTATGTGAATGTTTAAATGAAATATCTACAACAGTTAAAAAAAGCAATATTTTGAAAATGTTTTCAATGTTTTTCTCATGTGAGATGACATGTCATCAGTCAATCTCAGCTTGATTTGAATACAGGACACAGTAAACCATTCACTGTCAGTAGGATTAGAATGAATGCGCTAACCACCACTGAAAGTTATCTGGCTGTGTATGAATAGTTTGCTCTTCAGCAAATTTTAATATCTGACCCAGTGCATTTATTAGGGGAAAATGTGCAACTTTACAAGTTAAATTCAGAACAAGTACAGTATTTGGAAGGTGGACATTTTACTGGTGGCTTCAGCATACAGTATGTTCTGTATAGCCCAAAAGTTTAATTGAAATTCAGCCCTGGAGACTTGGCTGGATATTTATATCCTGTCCAGTACATATATACCCACACATATGTATATGTATGCACATGCACAGATCTATTTATCTCTATTTTTCTCCAAAATGTATGATCTTTACATTTGTCTGAATAATTAAACATATTCTTGAAAGACACTGGCTCTGTATTGCTCCCTGCACCAAGTCTACCTGTATACGCCATATACCTGGGTTGTGAGCACTTCCTTGTATTGTTTCCTTTGTGTGACTTTGATCGGTGGAAGTTTTGTAACAGCTGAAACAAGAAAATTCATGAGGATGTCTTCGCAGTTGGCTGTCTGATCAACAAGGGTCCGCAATGTAGCAGGGAGGTAGTATGTGAAAAGATGATGGTAATACCTGGGAAGAGAGGAAGGAAAAAACAGAGAAACTAAATTGTCATAAATTCTGACACAAGAATTATTTGAGTAAAATGTATAGAGGATATTCTCCTTCAACATCAGAAATGATGTTTCTTAAAAAGGAATCATTAACTAAACAAGTTTGGCATGATGTAAAAAAAAACTCCTGCTCATTCCCTGGAGCAGTAGACAAACTTTGTTTAATTGTACAAACACACACATTGTAAAAACAGAAGTTCTTATAAACAATACAGTAAGAAAAATCCCAAACGTTTCATCATAAAAAAAACACTCATGATCTACAATCTTATAAATGACATTCCATGCATAACAATATGAAAGGTGTGAAACAGACACAACAGGCATAGATAGATAGATAGATAGATAGATAGATAGATAGATAGATAGATAGATAGATAGATAGATAGATAGATAGATAGATAGATAGATAGATAGATAGATAGATAGATAGATAGATAGATAGATAGATGAAGTCACACTATGAAGGCTGGTATATAAGATCCCTAGTACAGTTTTTTGACAAAGCCGGCTAATTTCTTAGATTAAAGTCTTCAGTGTTCATAATGGCAGTGCAGCATTGTTCTTAATGGCACTCTTTATTCTCTGCTCCACTACTACCTCCAGGAGGTCGAGAGTGCATTCCTTAACTTAGCCTTCCTTATTAATCAATTTGTTGATTCAGTTGTCCTCTCTTGAAGTGATGTTATCACCAGAGCATAGAAAATTGCACTGGCCATCACAGAGGCGTAGTGTATGTAGAAGATGTCACTACCCACATTAAAGTAATGCAGTCTCCTCAGAAAAAAGCGTCTGCTCTGCCCTTTCTTATATAGTTCCTCTGTATTATAAGACTAGTCAACCTGTCATTCATGGGCACCCCAAGTACTTGTAGCAGTGCATCACCTCCACTCCCACTCCTTGAATTGTGTCCAGACATAGAAGCAGAGAATTCTTTATGCACCAAGAAACTAAGTTCTCCACCTGACTCCTATACTCTGTCTAATCCTTGTTATCAGTACAGCTCATAAGCGCAGAATCATCAGAAAAGTTCTGCAAGTGACATGACTTGGTGTTATAATTATAGTCCAAGGTGTAGACAGTGCAGAGAAAAGAGGACAGGACTGTTCTTTGTGGTGCTCCAGTGTTGCTTGCATCCACATCAGAGCCACAGTCCTTAAGCTTCACAAACTGGTCTGCCTGACAAATAGTCCATTATCCAGGACACCATAGGCTCATCCACCTGCATATCTCTAAGCTTACCTCTTAACAGGGATATCTCTGATGGTACTTAAAGCATTGGAGAAATCAAAAAACGTAATCCTCCCAATGATGCCAGCTTTGTCTCAATTTGCTGATTATTGCCAGGACTTTGCAGGGTTTTCATTTCTACCCCTTGTTTAGTTTTCATTTTGCTGCTTAAGTACTTGATTTATATTTGTTGTTTTATTTTTCATGTACTCCTTTTCTCAATAGAGTAACTTATAATTGTAGTTTCATTAATTGATCATTTGTTACATTTGTGTTTTTTGTCTGATTATTCTATATTGTGATTGTTTCCTGTGTTCTTGCACCAAGAGGGCAAGATCCCCTAATAATGCAGATGTACTCCTTTTAGGGCAGCCAAGTGGGCACCTATAGTTAAGGCCTCCTCGAGCCCCAGTCTAATCATAGGGGGGTTGTCTTTAGCTAAACTTCTTTGTGTTAGTACTCATTTTGATGAGTTGTGGAAATATGTAATTTGTCTTTACTTGCTAACCTACAAATTTCTGTTCTGTTCGGAATTTTGTTTTTGGGAATGTTATTCTTCCTCTATTGTAATTGTTGTTAGGTTTATATATTCAAAGTAGCATTTTTCATTAAAGGAAATACTTTTTAGGAGCTTCCTCTTTTGCTTTCCTCAAAACATATTTAATCATTCTGCAATAGTTCTTCTCCTTCTCATTTGCAATTTTATAGTAAATGGAGTTTGTGCAATTCATTATTTGCATTCTATTTTCTTCACATCATTTTGTTATTTAACTGTTTTTTTAAGGTATTTCTGTATTCACTGAATGCCTTATTCTGCCCCATCATCAAGAGATGCAAGGCAAGCAGAAATGGTTATCCATCAGAGGACACAGTGACATGCACGCCTACAGGGAGGCAGCACGGACTTGCTAGTGCCAGGCAATCCCAGAGGACTGCTGGCAGAACAAATCAAACTCCCACAAAAGACAAGAACATGAGGCTCAAATGCAGTGAAGTGCCTCTTGTGCTGCACAAATCAATTTGTTGCCATCAATCTCTTCATACATTACCTGAATACACTAAGTCCATCACAATTCATTGGCAGCTGATCCAGCGGCACAGGGTGCAAAGCAGGAAACAGTTTCAGATGGAACTCCCATGTAGTACAAGACCCATTCACTTATAGTGGGCTGGTTTAAAGACACAAGTTAACCTAACTGCACACCTTTGAGATGTATACTTGGTGTACATGTAGACAAATTGTAAAAACATACATACAGTGTTCAGATTCAACACAGGCAGTTACAGATCTAGAATGTGGACCCAGTTAGCTATTATTGTGCACCTGTACATCACTTGTATAAATGCAACTAATGACTACACTTTTACTTAAAAAATGTAACTTGAACGACCAGATGTTTCTCCTTTTCTGGAGAGACAACATTTCTGACCCATGGTGGTGTCGTAGATGCTGAATTCAGACCTTAAAGTTCAGCCATCTGTCCAACCATTGTCAAGCCTGCTAATTCATTCCAGGAACACAGTAACTGGTGCCTGTTTTCTGTCATAGCCACACCGGGCACTAGGCAGCAACCAACTAAGGACAGAGAGTACACCTTACTAATCCTGTATGCTAGACTGTGGCATTGCAGACAAAACCACTGTACCTTTAGTCACAAAATTGTATGCTAATGAAATGGAAGGACCAACATTCATAAGGGATTGATGACTTCAGCAAGTAATAATTTCTTTTTATATTTTTGAGAAGATACATGTCTGTTAATTTTAGCTTCTGTTTACACCCCTGGCCCTGCAAACATTGCAAAACTTCTTTGGCATCTGCTGACAGCACTGCAACTGTTATAAACTTGTAAATAAGGAATGCACTTGTAATTTTAATATTTATGGATTTATTTTTGATCTTAGTTACCCTGAGAAAGACCAAAAAAGAGGAAACAGATTAGTGCACCATACCTTTGGGTGACACAGATCTAAATTTCAGGCAATGAAGAAATATGGCCAAGATGCATCACTGCCTTGAGTGCACCTTTAGGGTTGAACAGCTTATGTGATCTGAATTTGCTCTGTAAAATAATAATGTACTCCTTGTTCTTGCTGGTTTGCCATTTAAAGATTTCCCTTTGCTGTGTAAGTGTAAGGTGTTCAATATGTCCTTGTAGAACAAAAGGTGCTTGTTAACGTGTATCTCTTCCAGCTAATAGGTTTTCCCAAAAGCAGCCAGGAAGATACAACACGTTCCCAGTCCTCCTGCCTTCACTCTCTTATTTACTGTAACTACTTGTGTGTTTCCAAGTCCTTGACTTGTTTTTTTAAATCATCTTCTTCTTATTTCTTATCTATGTTCTCCACTCATTCTTATTAATAGTAATACAAAGCACAATTTTTCTCTTTGTTTACTCTTCCAGTCTTTGTGTCATTTTTGAATCATTATTTATTTCTGTGTTTTGACAGATAACAGTCCAATCATCAAGGTTACTAAAGGCTAAAGTAACAGCCATGCCTCTGACTAAACACAGACACTGCAGTCAGGCACACAGCAAAGGAAATCACTTTCTGAAGACCCTTGAATGCACTGGGTGTAGGAATATGCAGAGCAGAACAGATCTGCTTCCAGGTAGTCAGTCATTCAGTTAGCCACACTTTGCTAGTACATATTGTGGTGGATTGCCGGCTTCCTATTCCGGCCCTCACCCCCAGGCCGCCAGGAAGAGCTCTCCCAACAGCATGGACGTGCCTCGAGTTGCAGCAGGGCCTCATGGACTATGTAGTTTGTATACACAGCCCTGCTGGATACCTTGGGGACCACTGGGAGTCGCTGTCGGGAAGCCCGTGGACTTATGTGTGCCCTATAACCTGGAAGTACATCCTGGTCACGTGAGCAGGAGAGATGACGTGTTTCCAGGTTGAAGATAAGGACTGTTTACTCTGACCCGGAAGGAATAAGGAACTGTGGACTGTTGGGCAGGAACACCTCCGGGTCAGGCTGTATAAAGGACTCTGGGAAAGCCCAGTACACTGAGCTGAGCTGGGGAGGTAGGGTGGCTAAGTGTCTCAGCGAGGAGGAAAGAGTATTGTGATTAGTTTATTATATGAGTAGTGTGGAGTGGAAGGTGCTTGGTGCACTGTACTGTAGTACAATAAAAGAGTCTTGTACTATTACCTGGTGTTTGGAGTGGTACCTGAGGGTTCAAGAGGTGGACAAAAGCCTTAACTGCTACAATATTTAAATCATAGAAAAATATAGTAATAAAAATGTATTGTAAGTTACAGTGATATCTGTGATGGAAAAATCAGGGTCCATGGTTGATTCCTGCATTAAACCTGTTCTTAAAGAAACAGGATCCAGCCTCAAAAACCTTAAGTGCATAAGATTGTTATAATGAAATGTTATAATAATAATAACAACAATAATACCAACAACAAAAATAATAATAATACAGGCATCCCCAAATTATAAACCACCTCTGTACAAAAATTAGGTTATACAAAGAAAGGTAATTAATATCCTTTCAAACATCCAAATCATAATGAAACCAAGTTTTCAGTTATAATAATAATAATAATACATTTTATTTATATAGCACCTTTCCCATGCTCAAGGCACTTACAGAATATAATAAAGAACGGTAGAATATACAGTATATAGCATTGTACAAACCAGATACATAAATAAAGAAGATTAAGACAGTGAATTCTGAAAAAAAAACCAGACAACATAATTGATGGTCTCGCACACACACACATACAGGTTACATGAGCATCTTGACAGAGAAGTAAACTGAGAGAAGGGTAATAAAGTCAAGTAGAGCTAAAAAGCCTTCCTGAACAGATGATGAGTTGTTTTTTAAAAGAATTCATGGAGTCAGACGACCTGATTAATTTCGGCAGGTCATTCCAGAGTTTGGGCGCTATACAGCTGAAGGCCCTGTCACCCATGGAGTTTAGATTAGTGTGGGGTACAACAAGATTGCCAGAATCAGAGGACCTTAGTGGGCGGGCAGGCACATAGTGATGGAGAAGGTCACTGATGTAGTTTGGCGCGAGGTTATTTAAGGCTTTGTAGGTTATTAGTAGGATTTTATATTCGATTCTGTAAGACACAGGGAGCCAGTGAAGGCGGAGCAGGATGGGTGTGATGTGCTCACTGCTGCTGGTTTGAGTAAGGACTCTTGCAGCTGAGTTTTGAATAAGCTGGAGTTGTGATATAAGATTAGAAGGGGCACTTGCCAGTAGGGAATTACAATAGTCGATGCGGGATGTGATAAATGAAAACCAAGTCTGAACCAATTGTCAGACATACTCTGCTAACACTAACACCCGATCATCTTCATAGCCATTCCTGCAGCCTGAGGAATGATCCAGGCTAAATGTTTAAGGTGTGGCTGGTTCTTGGTAACATGAAATCACAGTCTCTATTTTTCTTGTAGGTTATTAAGGTTATTAAGATTCAGCTAACTTGTCATCTATGGTGCTCATGTGTCTTCTTTCTTTTTCTTTCAACATAATGGACAGTTCTAGAAAGGACTCCATCACCATCATATCCGCTCCTCCCTTAATTCAGTGGGGAATGATCCACCTCATGGAGCGCTGATTGCTCGCTCGGCCTCAAAGGCTATCAACTGTTCTGCTTCTTCTTTCTGAAATTGGCAGGCTCACTCACAGTCCTGTTGTTTGTCTTGCTTTCTTTTCCTTTTTTGTGCCTTGGTTTCATTTAAAAAACCTGTGGGATGAAGGTGCAGCAGTCATGGCACCAATGACCGAACAGGTCAGTTCACGCACATGCACATGTGGATTCAGAATTGCTCAGCTGTACATCTGCCTCTGGGGCCACTTCGCTTTGCTACCTACACCTCACCCAAAAGCGCAAGCGCATTATCTATTTATTTAAAATGCATGTGCCACAGACCCACTATCTCACAGGCTTCAAATAAGAGTGTGAAAAATATGGAAAAACCAAAGAGAGACTAAAAGGCCATTCCTTTGAACATGAAATTTTAAGTGATAAAACATAAAGCTTTATGTATGTAAAGAATAGAAAATGTCTTATTAGGATTTGTTTTGAGAACGTCTGTAATTATTAAAGTAGTTCTCTTAATTTTTGTGTATGTTTGCGTTATTTGAGAAAAACTGGAGTGATGTTTTGGGGTCAGACAACTCATGTTTTTTTTATCATTTAAGTTAATGGCAATTAATGTGTTCATGTAATGAAAGTTTACTTTACAAAGGTGTTTTCAGAAACAGATTAGCTTTGTAAAGGAAAGGACATCTGTTGTTATTATAATTATTATTCAGCTGACATATTACCAAAATCTCTGCTCTTCACAAAACTTTACTTGGCTAGCTGCGATTGAGGGAATATCCAGATTTCTACACTTTCCAATGATTGTGGGTCCATTCTTATTGGGCTTATGAGGTCTCTTAGAGTAGCAACTAAGGGGAACAACAAGCACTTTAGTTCTTAGCTTATTACTAACAGTGGCGAAAAAGGCACACAGAGTTCTTTTCATAAATTAGATCTGTTATTTTAGGAAACTGATACAGTACAGTAGTACAGTGTCTGATTTGCTATATCTATACCTTTTTTATTCTTCCTCAGCTAGTGTGGGCTATAGCCTTAATTGTCATGTTCTAGCAGACAAACACAAATATCACAGATTTCTAGCTCACTAAATGTTTTTCATGAATGACAGATGTAAAAGAGTAAACCAAAAAAAGTTAGAAGCAGGCATGAGCCAAAACCAGTGGAAAAATGTAAACAGGAAATTATCAGACTTTTACAATTCCAAATTGGACAGTGCTGCAGATAAACAGACAACATGGCACCAAGCAATATGACATAACATAACAAAAAAAAATAACTATAAAAACAGATTATGATATTACATTTTTCTTGGAATTCCTGTTCAGTTCAGAGCCAGAGGTCCCTAATGCTAATCAATACTACTATCTTAATTCATCAGTATTTTTATTTGTTTTGATTTAGTTTTTCTAATAAAAAGACAAGCTGAGTTTTAGAAGTTCTCTGTGGCCAAGTCAGAGCTCTTAAAAACATTGTCTACTTATGCACAAAATAATATCCATGACATCACATGCCAGCTGGTGTTTAATGAACATAGCAATAACAATAAGGACACATCTGTTTAGACTTCAGGCTTACAACAGATGAAGGAGATTCTGTTTAATAGCGTTAATGTGACAGACATAAACAAGATACATTCACTTGTACTAATAGATGAAAAAACATACTGGACCTAATTTGTTAATGATATCTAAGATCTGCATAATTTTTCCCTACTTTACCTGTGGTAAAAGGCCGCTCCAGTCAAAACAATAGAGAACTCATTGGTCCATTTGGAAGTGTAACCCCAGGCTTGCTTGCTGTTGTCCCAAAAATGACTACGAGGTGGGTACCCAACAATTCGGTCTGGGAAGCTGCGCCACACTACAAATGCAAAATTGACCTAACAGAGAGGACAATAAGAGAAAGTCTTTAGTGTGAGTGTGTTTTTCGATTCATGTTGTGAGAATTATTTGGATTAATTCAGTTTATTGTTATATGGTGCTGTTCACTAAAGACAAGTTCAGATCTTCAGATATATAAAACAACAGAAATATGCTTATGCATAACTATACGACACCTACATACAGTATATAGCAAATGTTTAATATTTACAGTAATTGTTGAATCCTTAGACGTTACTTAAAACATAATTAAAATTATGTCAGAAGAAATTAAAGCTAACAAACGGAGGAGAGGAGTACAATAAACTCTAACAGGTCTGAGGTCACAAAGACTTATCCTCCTAAATTATATTTGTAACTTTCATGAACAAATTTTGGAAATATTCTCCTTTTTTAGTCATCAATTGCAATATGTTTTTATGTATTATAATTATTAGTATTCACATGATATTTGTTATCACTGCACCTTTTTCTGTTTTTTTAAGATCATCATTTTGTGATTGTTTTTCTGTGGTCACACCCATATCATTAAAAGTGAGGATATCATCATAAAAATATATAAATGGGAGGGGGTGTATATTACTTGATATCACAGCCTTTGGATTAACTAAAAATAAATGAAATAAACTTCATAAATGGATCTGCAGTTAGAGAAAGGAAGTTCTAATTATGTTTTGGACATTTTTGCCAATGTTCCTTCAGCCTCAGTTTAGGTTTTCTTCTCTTGTGTATCTCCTGCTTTTGATCTTCAATGTCTGGTCTTTACTAAAACTCTCGTGTCTTTGATGACGCATTTTGCACTAGGTCATTAGATCCACTAGACATACCTTTCAATTATGTTCACGTTTAACTACATATGCTGTTTGTTATTTAACATTAGTCATCATATGAGCAGGCAGAATTGATTATGGGAACACTGGGAATACAGAAGGATACTATCCTGCTTGATGAGCCTGATGGACTAAATGACATTCTCTTGTTTTTCAAATGACTT
The DNA here is from genome assembly GCF_900747795.2 of Erpetoichthys calabaricus. Classification (NCBI taxonomy): domain Eukaryota; kingdom Metazoa; phylum Chordata; class Cladistia; order Polypteriformes; family Polypteridae; genus Erpetoichthys; species Erpetoichthys calabaricus. Next base: position 78,499,046 of record NC_041407.2, read on the forward strand.
ATGCTTTTAAGATGTATAATCCTCAGTTACATTCTGAAGGTATGTTTGAGATTTAGTAAAGTGCCAGTAGATTTATAGAGTAATAGATGACATTAAATGGAGATGAATGCTCTTCCATTAAATTTTATAAACATCATATAAATGGACATGGGGGCCGATAAATCAAGCATTTTCTTACATTTAAATGAATTGAAAACCTTTGGATTTAATCATTCTTTCACTGACTTATATGAAGTGTGAAAGTTCATAGAACAGCAAACAGACCAATAGAAACACAAGTGGGAACCAATGATCTATTAGTAAAGATGAATCTTTATAAGACTTTTAAAGGAAAATAAAAACCAGGCCCACAGAATTTTACATGTAACATTTGACATTTAAACCTTTGCACACAGAATTGCAGAAATCTGTGTGACGAGTTGCTTCTCTGACTGCTTTTTATTGTGTCCCCTCATGAATACACATGACCCTTATCTTTCTTTCCACTCTAGTAATTCAGGCTTGACAGACTTATTGAGTTTTTATTTTATTGTTCACAATTCATTGTCTACTTTGGTGAATCTTGCTAATTTTACTTACATGTCTATAAGTCAGAGGCAGCAGAGAACAAGAGCCATGTCCCTTATGAGGCATAGTATCCTGTCAATTGTGAACAATCCCAGTTTAGACTGAAATCTTGCTTAGTGGTGTGACTTGAAGTAGTTTTTTTTTTTTTACCTATTTATAGTTACAAAGGGTCAACCTTATTGATTTAATTTAAATGATGTATCCTAGCCTGCTGTATATAGAGTATTAATTAGTTAATCTTTCTTTGTGTATAGGGTGGCCAAATGTGCATTGTTTCCAAAATTAGATATACCAAATTTATTCCTAAAAATCTTAATTATCAGTACATAGTTCCCTTTGTTAATTATTAAGTAAAATAAGTTTTGAGAAAGTTATTTTTAGTGAACATATTGCTGTCTTTAATTAAATGAATGCATCAGTTGGGACCACCACATTACTAGACATGATATATAAATAGGGATGAATAATCATTTTTCTTCTTCCCACTATGCATAAATCGGCTTTTGATTTTCCATAGCGGTAGTTAGTTTTTCTGTCAAGCAGCTCCTAGCATTAGCTTTATCATCTTAGTTTTGATTTTATTCTGACTGCTGCTCTCAAGTAAGATCATGCCCCTTGGTTCCTGAGTACCTGTTTCAGTTTAACCTCATGGTTTTGACCCTTGCCGGTCTCAGATTAAGTCTCAGTTTTCATTTATCATTCTTGGGCACATCAGCGTGTCGTTAACAGTGAAAAAAGCAGTCCTGAGATAAAGAGGAACTAACTGAGCTAATCCATCTTGAAAAAAAACATTTTTAAACCCTGCTTTCTCAAATTATATAACAGATGTCTATGATGCTGGCAGCAGTATTGACTACAGGTTTTGGCACAAAATGTTCAAGTTTGTGGTTACTAATTTGCCTCCTATGTGGTGATTTGCTTGCTTTTCCTGTTTTTACCGATGGTTTACCATATCAGCATTACCTAATAACATGGCCTATATGCTAATGGATGTTTTCTGGAATGTTCTGATGCCGCAAGTGTAGTAGACAGACTTTACCTTAAATAATCAAATGCCCCCCTCAACATTCTGAAATTGTCAAATCCCTCTTTTGCATTAAACCCATCAACATCTTGTTTCAACTGGTCCAGGCTCCTCTCTCATTCCCACAGGTTTCTATGCTCAGATCCAGCAGTGATGATTCTACTCTTAGCATCTTTGAGCCACCCTACACTGTCCACATGCAAATCAGTATGTAGCTGGTATTCATGGTTATCTGTTAAGTCACATCTGTTTGATGAATTCATTTTTTTATTAATTTTGCTGATTCAGAATAGATATCCGTACACAGCATGTCAGATTTGAATTGTTTGCAAGATGAATTTGAAAAGTCAAACAAAAAAATCACAAATGAGTCAAATATTAGTATTGAGTCATCGTTAACTATAGTCTGAATATGGCCTTAATAACCTGTAGGAACATTCAGACTCAAATGCAGCTGGTATGGGCTTTGCGATTCATTTTTACCATTTCAATTTTTTCTAGTATTGCTCCATGATTGGGAGGCATCCCAACTTTACAGTTAGAGGGGCAGCTGTCCGTAGATGGCGGCTATGCACTTGATTGACACAAATTATGTCATTTTTCAGATGTTACATGGAATTGCCATGAATAATCAGAGTATCATAATAGTATTTACTAATATTAGACAAACTGTACTAGTTATGATGTGGCACATATCAGTATTGTTAAGGATTTTGGGGTAATTCCAATTTTACGATTATATTTTCCTCAATTGTAAGTGCTTTGGTTGATCAAAAATAATGAAGTGATAGTCTTGTACTTTCAACATTTAAAAACAAATTGAAGACGAACTCTTTCTTTTGGCCTTTAAACAAAGAGCAGCTTTGTTTTCTCAATTACTGTATTTCTGCTTTTCTTCTTCCCCTAAGGCTCCCTATGGCCTTAACAGATCTAAAGTTCAGTCAAGTTTAACTTTTGCTGGATGGAGTCCCACTACATCTTACTTATTCTTAAGTCCCATTGTTGTATCTTATATGAAAAGCATTTGGTCATAGTATTCACTTTGGAGGGTGCTATAGTCGGTAAGGTTAATTCTCTTACCTCACTGGTTAGAAGCACCGTATCTTCATCAAGGCTCAGAACAGCATCAGTGGATATAATATTGTAGGGCAGAAAACGACTACTTCTCTTTAAAGGGGCAAAGATTTTGAAAAACACAAAAAAAGAGAAACAGAAACAGAGAGAGATGGTTAATAGCTAATGCCTTGGTTGCACTTCAACAAGAGATCAATAGCATACTTACATTTTGAAAAACAAAAACATATTTAAGGCTTCATCATAATTAGTTCTTCTCAGTGTCTGACAGCATCCTGACTTGACTTGCTGAAATAATTAACCTGCAAGCAAAACTGTTCATTTTTTCTTTCCACTTCCAGATTATATTGAGCTGAGCACAACTCTGCCAACACACTTTGTCAACTTCAATTGAAAATTGGCCTTGCTAAAGGAAGTCTGTTTTTATTGATCCTACATATAACTTGTAAATACAGCTGTTAGCCTGTATTAGAGATGAGATTCTTAAGATGTTATTATTGCGCACTATTACCACACTAAGAACAGTTTGCCAGAAACTCTGCCAAAAGAATAGCCGAGTAGGTTTATTCTTAGAAGGATTACAAGCAGCTGCCAGCTGCCTAGCCTGTCCTATTATTTATTTCCATTTTTATGGTGGTTTAAATCAAATTGCAGCACTGCAGGTTTTAAGATGTCTACACATAAAACAAACAGTCCAACCTTGCGTTTCCCTTCAATGATGGTCAGGGGCACAGGAGTCTGCGGCCACTTACTCCGAGGTGGGGCTGCTTTTTCACAGTTCCACAAAATGATTATCTGTAAGGGGTACACCAAGATAAATTTATGTTTGAAAGAGAGCTCTAAAAAGACAAAAACCTTACCACTTATTTCTGCTTTTTATTTCAATAAAACATAGTAATTAGCACTTTGTACAATAAAGCTAAAACAGTAAAAAATAAATCACCAAATTAAAGGGAATAACTACATTTCACCTCTATTTGTCAATTTAAACGCATCTCTTTTGACAATGTTATGACAGTTCATGAATTCAAGATAGACAAGTTTATTTTTTATAGTCCTATGTAGGACATTTGTAATGACATTTTATTACTTTGGGTGGCACATTGATTGGTACTGCTCACAGCTCCAGTATCTAGAATTGATATCTAGCCTTATTACCACCTTTGCAGCTCTTCAGATGTGTTTCATGTAGTAGTGGCATTTTTGTTCAAGGTCTCCAGTATTCCTTCTCGTTCTGCGAGATGTCCATGTACAAATTTGCATTTCTTAACTGGAGTCATTGAACTGGCCTGGTATAACTAAGTGTGGGCATGTGTCTAAGTGAATGTTCTTTCTGATCGCTGGACACCCGATCCATTGGTTCCTACCTTCCACTTCAATTCATTTTACAATCGTTTTTGCACTTCCTTAAAGCCTTGTTCACACTTCTATATTCACTTGTGTTCTTTTCCGCATGAGTAATTATGTAATCTGTTACACACCACCAAAGTCAGTTCTGTTTAGGTCTCATCAATATTGAGTAGTGCAGTGTGCGTTTTAAAAGTATGACATGCAGCATATTTTGCAAATGCAAACACCCCATTGTGAACATTACTATATTTTCTACAGAGGAGAGTCGCACTGCACAGGAAACCAAAAAACCCAACCACCATTACCCACCAGCCACTTAATTGTTTTTCTGTGTTCCTGCAGCATCTTTTCTATCTTCAATGCATCTTTGGGATTGAGATCACTAAGATTTTTATCATAATTGACAAAGTGGGGATCACACTACCAGAACACTTCTGGAGGCTCAACAAAATGTCTACACATGACAGGAAATAAGTTTATATATATAAATATATATATATATATATATATATATATATATATATATATATATATATATATACAGTGGTGTGAAAAACTATTTGCCCCCTTCCTGATTTCTTATTCTTTTGCATGTTTGTCACACAAAATGTTTCTGATCATCAAACACATTTAACCATTAGTCAAATATAACACAAGTAAACACAAAATGCAGTTTTTAAATGATGGTGTTTATTATTTAGGGAGAAAAAAAATCCAAACCTACATGGCCCTGTGTGAAAAAGTAATTGCCCCCTTGTTAAAAAATAACCTAACTGTGGTGTATCACACCTGAGTTCAATTTCCGTAGCCACCCCCAGGCCTGATTACTGCCACACCTGTTTCAATCAAGAAATCACTTAAATAGGAGCTGCCTGACACAGAGAAGTAGACCAAAAGCACCTCAAAAGCTAGACATCATGCCAAGATCCAAAGAAATTCAGGAACAAATGAGAACAGAAGTAATTGAGATCTATCAGTCTGGTAAAGGTTATAAAGCCATTTCTAAAGCTTTGGGACTCCAGCGAACCACAGTGAGAGCCATTATCCACAAATGGCAAAAACATGGAACAGTGGTGAACCTTCCCAGGAGTGGCCGGCCGACCAAAATTACTCCAAGAGCGCAGAGACGACTCATCCGAGAGGTCACAAAAGACCCTAGGACAACGTCTAAAGAACTGCAGGCCTCACTTGCCTCAATTAAGGTCAGTGTTCACGACTCCACCATAAGAAAGAGACTGGGCAAAAACGGCCTGCATGGCAGATTTCCAAGACGCAAACCACTGTTAAGCAAAAAGAACATTAGGGCTCGTCTCAATTTTGCTAAGAAACATCTCAATGATTGCCAAGACTTTTGGGAAAATACCTTGTGGACTGATGAGTCAAAAGTTGAACTTTTTGGAAGGCAAATGTCCCGTTACATCTGGCGTAAAAGGAACACAGCATTTCAGAAAAAGAACATCATACCAACAGTAAAATATGGTGGTGGTAGTGTGATGGTCTGGGGTTGTTTTGCTGCTTCAGGACCTGGAAGGCTTGCTGTGATAGATGGAACCATGAATTCTACTGTCTACCAAAAAATCCTGAAGGAGAATGTCCGGCCATCTGTTCGTCAACTCAAGCTGAAGCGATCTTGGGTGCTGCAACAGGACAATGACCCAAAACACACCAGCAAATCCACCTCTGAATGGCTGAAGAAAAACAAAATGAAGACTTTGGAGTGGCCTAGTCAAAGTCCTGACCTGAATCCAATTGAGATGCTATGGCATGACCTTAAAAAGGCGGTTCATGCTAGAAAACCCTCAAATAAAGCTGAATTACAACAATTTTGCAAAGATGAGTGGGCCAAAATTCCTCCAGAGCGCTGTAAAAGACTCATTGCAAGTTATCGCAAACGCTTGATTGCAGTTATTGCTGCTAAGGGTGGCCCAACCAGTTATTAGGTTCAGGGGGCAATTACTTTTTCACACAGGGCCATGTAGGTTTGGATTTTTTTTTTCCCTAAATAATAAAAACCACCATTTACAAACTGCATTTTGTGTTTACTTGTGTTATATTTGACTAATGGTTACATGTGTTTGATGATCAGAAACATTTTGTGTGACAAACATGCAAAAGAATAAGAAATCAGGAAGGGGGCAAATAGTTTTTCACACCACTGTGTATATATGTATATATATATATATGTATATATGTATATATATATATATATATATATATATACCTGCGGTGGGTTGGCACCCTGCCCAGGATTGGTTCCTGCCTTGTGCCCTGTGTTGGCTGGGATTGACTCCAGCAGACCCCCGTGACCCTGTGTTCGGATTCAGCGGGTTGGAAAATGGATGGATGGATGGATATATATATATATATATATAATATATATTCATTGCATTCATAGTCTGAGTCTCAATGACCTGAATTGTATGAGTGGCTACCTACAAGGTAACGCTTGTCGTTGGTCTGCAATGAATGTAATTACTTCGGACCTACAGGCTGTCAAATAAACGAACCACATGCAGTGGTGCAGCAAAAAGGGACTTCGTCTCTGACACTGACGTCCGATTTTCGATTCCCCGAGAGGGGAGCAATAGTGTGTGTATGCCTGATGAGCCCAAATAAGGGCGAAACACGTGTTGTGTTCTCTTTGCATTATTTGACAGTAAACTATGCTATATATATATATATATATATATATATATATATATATATATATATATATATATATTTTAGAGATCTTTATTTAAGTACTTAGCACTGTGCACAGTTTTGGTCTTCAGTCTACAAAATACGCTAGAAAAAGTCCAAAGAAGAGCAACTAGATTGATTTCAGGACTGCAGAGGATGAGTTATGAGGAAAGCTTAAAAGAGCTCAGCCTTTTCAATTGAAGCAAAAGAAGATTAAGAGGAGACATGATTGAGGTGTTTAAAATTATGAAGGGAATTACTGTAGTTCACTGGACCGAGACTTCTACTTTAGAAGACTATGGGGACACAGTTGGAAACTTGTTAAGGGTAAATTTCACACAAACATTAGGAGGTTTTATCCTCATACAGAAATCCATAGACACATGGAATATGTGAATAAGTAGTGTGGTAGACAGCGGGAATTTAAAGACCTTCAAAACTCAACTTCAGGTTATTTTGGAAGAATTAAGTGGATAGGATTGGTTAAATGGTCTGTTCTCATTTATATTATTCTAATGTACTAAATGGCAGGCAGATGCATTTGGAGTTAATGCATGTAAATGCTTGCAGACAGGAGGAAACACCATCTATCTTTTGTCAATTGCAAAATTTTGCCAGAAGCATAACAGTTTGTTTTGCAAGTCATTAACAAAGCAAAATACAGATTTTCACTGTGGATTCTGTTTTGCGCAAATCATTTCACTCATCACTACCAGTGACCAATCCAGTTTGGCACACCTTTGCTGTTAATTTGAAAAATGTATATGTGGATTTTATAGGATCCTCCTTATTCTTCCCTAAATTAGTGTTACCACATAAGCAGGACAGTGATACAGCAGTTACTGCTGTCTAGGGCAGGGGTGGACAATGTCGATCATGGAGAGCCTCAGTGGCTGTAGGCTTTTGTTCCAACCCAGCTTCTTAATAAGAAGTCAACTATTGTTAATGAAGCACATATTACTCATTTTGACATTTTGATGCTTCATTTTAGTGGTCTCACTTGTTAAGGTTCCCCACCCTTAATTGCTTATTTCTATCTTAAACAGCTGCGTTCCATGTTTTTAATGGCTCCTTTTTACCAATAAGATGCAAATGACAAAGGAGCCAGCAATTCTCCATCTAACTTGTTTCCATTTACACCTGTGTGGATTCATCATGCACTATTTGGTAAATAAAACATGTAAGAGAAAAATATGACAGACTGGAAATTATCCACTTTAAACTTCAAGTCATTTGGATGATATCCTTGGAAAGAAAAAAATCTATGATATATGAACCTAACACTGCAGGCTAATAAACCATAATATTAAATAAGGTCTGAGACTGGCAATCATTTGTTTCTAATTAGACAGCTAGGTTAGAACGAAAACCTGCAGCCACTGCGGCTCTCCAGGACTGACATTAGCCAGCCCATGGTCTTGGGTCACCGGACGGCCCTGTTTTTATGCATTGTGTCCCTGTTAAAAATTGGAATATAACTAAATGTCCCATTCTTCACAAGATGGTCATTTAATCAACCCACATGAAACTCACATGCATAAAGTTTGATTTAATACATTGAAACTGTACTATTTCATAAAAAGCTATAAATCATCATTGATTTATACCTGATTAATAAGTTGTGTCCCATTATGTGATTATGAATATGTGGACAGCCTACTATTGTCCATAGCTGCATGAAATGAATCGTGGCGTGGTCACTGTCCCATTCGCTGTGTCTTGGTGGGTTTTTCTTTGTGTGCTGTAATCCCTCCCCAAATATCAGTGATGTGTAGGGTTAGGTTCATTGCACACATAAATTGACCAAGTATGAAAGAGCGTGAGTGGGCATCCACCTTGACGAACTTGCACCCTCAACCCAAGTTGTTTGCTGTCTTGAAACCAGTATTACTAGGACAGGCTTCAACCCCCACGAATCTGAGTTAAGCAAAACGAGTTTAGGAAATGGATGATATTTGTTTACAGGTTGCCAAGAGATTAGTACTGCTGTGTCACAGGTCCAAAGACCTGATTGTGATTCATAGACCTGTTACTGCCTGTGAAGTTATTTTCTTCCCACATCTTAAGACATAAGCGAAGATGTCAGGTAATCCGGTGTCTTTAAATTAGTATAATGTAAGCATGTGAACATGCCATGCTCTGACATCTAATCTGGATTTGTACCATAAATTCTGTTCCATCTCCATAATGAAAAAACTGGGTTCAGATAATGGATAGGTTTGAAAGAGGAGGACTTGTTCCATCCATCCATCCATTTTCCAACCCGCTGAATCCGAACACAGGGTCACGGGGGTCTGCTGGAGCCAATCCCAGCCAACACAGGGCACAAGGCAGGGAACCAATCCTGGGCAGGCTGCCAAGCCACCGCAGGACACACACAAACGCACCCACTCACCAAGCACACACTAGGGCCAATTTAGAATCGCCAATCCACCTAACCTGCATGTCTTTGGACTGTGGGAGGAAACCGGAGCGCCCGGAGGAAACCCACGCAGACACGGGGAGAACATGCAAACTCCACGCAGGGAGGACCCGGGAAGTGAACCCAGGTCTCCCAACTGCGAGGCAGCAGCGCTACCCACTGCGCCACCGTGCTGCCCAGGACTTGTTCCTGTGATCCTAAAATATGTTAAATTGGGTTGAAAATGGTTGGATGAGTTTTCATTACCTAATGTTTATAACTGCATTCTTATCGTATAGTTGTGGCAAAGAATATCCACAGTCAAGAAATGATACCAAGTAAGTGTTTAAAAATGAACAATGCCTTTCTAAACATTATATTAATAAATGATGCAGTTGCACTCACCAACTAAATATTAGTTATTCATATTTTAATTTATTATAAATGTTTATGAAATACAGGAAATTAAAATGCTATCAAGTAAATACATAATTACATCTATCCATCCATCCATTTTCCAACCCGCTGAATCCGAACACAGGGTCACGGGGGTCTGCTGAAGCCAATCCCAGCCAACACAGGACACAAGGCAGGAAACAAACCCAGGGCAGGGTGCCAACCCACCGCAGGGCGCACACACACACACACACCCCGACACACCAAGCACACACACTAGGGACAATTTAGAATCACCAATGCACTCAACATGCATGTCTTTGGACTGTGGGAGGAAACCGGAGTACCCGGAGAAAACCCACGCAGACACGGGGAGAACATGCTAACTCCATGCTGGGAGGACCCGCTAACTGCCAGGAAGCAGCGCTACCCACTATGCCACCATGCCGCCCCATAATTTCATCTTTCCTGGCATTTTTCTTCTTTGTGCTGTAAAAAGCAACCATTTTCTTCACCCATTTCAGAAATGCTGACGATCTGGAGCCAACTCGCCCCAGATGCTTGTAGTAAGAAGGTTATTAGTACAAATGTGATTTGTGAAATTTATTTCAAAGATTTGTAATTCAGCTGAGACAGAGAGATTGCCAGAGAGATGGCCAGCTGTAAGTCAGGTTAGGGAGATGGGCAGAAAACATGTGAAGGACAAACAAGCAGGTTATTTTAAAAAGTGCTGATGTCTGCTTGACCAATATGGTTAAAAAACCCAGAGTCTGTGATAAATGATGAGAACAGGTAACTGTATTTATAATCGTCCACTTTTTCTGGTAGTTGCCCATATCTGACATGAATTCAATGGATATGTAATTATACGAGTGTTTATAATGACAAGGATCCGGCACAATGTCAGAAGCGTCTCACTATGCCACTGACATTCCTTGCTGGATGGGACATCTGTTTGTCAGCATTCTCCCACTTGGATGTGATGTCCCTTTGCTTCTCTCTGGGCAGAATATGTGTGTAAACAGGATTATGCTTTATATTCTGGGAATGAATATTATCTTTTAAAGCAAATTATATACATATATCTCTTGTTGTACCATATTTCTCTCTTGCAATTATTTTCTGCCATGGGTACAAAAGGGATTAGTTCTAGTCAGTTCTGCATTAAGAAACACATCCCAGACCCCTGCTGGATATAATGCTCCTCCAGTATACTGGAGTACACAAAGAGGCGTAGCCGCTGGGCCTCCCAAATCCGTCTGTCTGCCCAGTATACCTCTGATTTGTGCAAAGAGTCCTCAAAGGAAAACCAAACAAGTGGACGACAATCAGCTCCTCATAGAAGATGTTCCATTGTGGATTAAACGTGAAAGTTTGAGTCAAGGGCTCTAACGCACCAATCCAAATCTTTCTGCCACTTCTGTAATAATCCCCAAAGGAAGAACAATCCTGCTCATTCAATTTATTAACAATGTTTCAATTAATGACATTGCCAACAAACAAGCCAGCTCTTTTATCTGATCCATGAAAGAAACATTTTGATTTCTCTCACACATAAAGGAAATACATCTGTTTGTTTCTTGTGTGCTGCAAAAAAGGAATCAGTAGTTACAGTATATAACAATGAAAGAGCAACCCAGATGACAAATGAGTAAAGGCCCAATGCTGGTCCATGCTCACCGCTTTTATATGGCCCATATACTGCAGTGGAATAATGGCGTTGAACTCATCCTTATCTGGCTCCCAGAACACAGCCTCAAATCAACCTTTATGAAACCATATCTCAGGTATGCTGCGGGCCACAGCTCAGCCACAACTGAGCCTTCTTTAGACAATGTGTGAAGCACAACTGGTCCAATGCATAGCTATAGCTCAACCATAATAAGACCATATATGAAGCAGGATTTGGGCTAAAGCACCAACACACCTCACAGACTGCACACAAGTGTCCCCAAGAGAACTGAGGCTGCGTGGTCACAGCAAATATTGATTGAATGTAGTTTTTTTTTGCTTGTTTACTGCTATTTCTAGAAAGGTTATTGATTAATAAACACTATTCCTGCCATTATATTTGGGAGCTTTCTCACTTAACAACATTTAATCAAAAGTGCCTAACAATTCCACACAATTCTGTTAGACATTAATGTTAAAGTTAAAGTGTTCCTGCCAAATAGGCCTGTCACAGATGGCTAGTTATAGCCAGGCCATTGTTGGCCTAAAATGGAAATGACACACACGCTTTACTTAATGGTTATTGCATTTGGACCACACTAGGCCCAGAATACAAATACCACAAAAACCCTCGAATGCTCCTGGTTACTGTTAGGCCTTAATTGGCCCAAAACTGCAATGCCAGACATACTGGACTTGTGTTAACTGCATTTGGGCAGTGTTTGGTCCACAATCTAAATGGCATGTAACTCTTACATATAGTTGCATACAGTCAGGACATTTTTGGCCCTTAATGAATATGTAAAAAATATATCACATGTCCTTATTTGCTTATGGGCTACATTTGGCCAAGTTTTCAAATGGCATTAACACTCCTGTGTCTGGGTCGTAATTGGTCCATAACTGTAATACCAGATGTGTGCTTGGCCCAGAATTTCTATAATGTGAAAATTGTTAATTGCAACTGGTTATATCTAGGCCATGTCAGGGCCACAATACTTTTCCCATCGCCATAACTGAGCCTTAAGTGCCCACAGTCAACCAAATTTGGCTCAAAATAGTCTGCCATCTGGGAACTCCCTTTATCTGAGCCCTGAAACAAATGTGCAGCCATCCATTGATTTACTGAATCCAATGTTTTTATTATGAGGTCTTAGCAGCTTCAGGTGTAAAGTAGGAATCCAGACTGACTGTACAGCCAATCCATCATATGGCACATTCACTCACTGATACTGTATCAATTTAAAAGCACCAGCTAATCTAATACACACATTGAGCTATGAGACAGCAGTAATAACCATTAGGATACTTAAAAGAAGAATCCATTTAACTGACGTCAATGTATATTATGGGTATATTATGTATATTATGGGTTTGGAAAGCCAAAGCCTATCCTGGTAGCAGAAAACAAAAGGAAGGAACTAATCCTGGGTGGTTTGCCATTCTATCATAGGGTTCAAGTCTCTCATGGGAGGCCAGTTAAGAGCTGAAAATCAAACAAACTCGCATGCCTTTGGATTTTGGGAGAAAAATCACCAGGGTACCTGGGGAAAAACTCATAAAGATGTGGGTTAAAGGAAATAACCTGTTCACATTCATATGTAACTTTAAGCAAGCTTGGATGGAAATGACTGGTTGTTGGTGAGATCACTTCTTCCTACCTTATAGAATGTTCAACTCCACTCATACAAGTGATGGTACTCGGCTTTTCCTATCAATCCATGAATCACCTCTATCTTCTGACTGATGCAGAGAATAATGAGCAATACCTACATTGTGCATTCATATTTTCTTTCTTTCTGCTGTAGATTACTGATTTCTTTGGACTAACTGAAGGGCTCAGATCCAAATGGGAAAGTAGTTGGGTACAACATATCACTTTGTTATATTATGTGTCAGGCACAGCTCAAGTCAGGACATTTTTGTAAGTATGCATGTCAGTTCATAAAAGGATTGATGTTCCTTATTTTTGTATATTCAGTAAAGATAGTACCTCTTACATTCTTACTATAAATTAACAATAATCATTATGTGGAAACAACATGTCTGTAAAAGAGAATAATGCACCAATTCCAATCTAAGAATGGAACAATGCTTCACCTGAGTCTTGTAAAGAGTAAAGCCCAGTACCTGTGAACAATACTTGGATTTGGAGACCACCTGCAGCAGCCTCATGATTGGCTGGGATTGAGAGACCAGTGGTGAGACAGCATGGATGACAGCTGTAAAATCCTGGCCTGGACTAAGACCTGGATTTAACAAGAAAGAAAATATCAGCTTCTGAGAAAGATCAACCTGAAAAAGAAAATCAGAAATAATTATGAAGCTAAACTGAAATCTAACAGTTGTGTATTAAAACCATGCCATGACATATAAAAAAATATCATCCAACCAGTTTCTAACCTGCCTATTCAGGGAGGACATTGTGGAATTCAACACACATAGCACATTCCAGGCTATGCAACCCAAAAGATTTAAAAATGGATAGATGAAAGACATTTAAAAATGCAAGTCTAAAAACGGTTGAGGCAATAATAATTTAATCCCAAATGTCTAGATATTCTCATATCTAGTGATGTATAATATGCATGCATGTCTTTTGTGATTTTAAAATAAACATTTATCAGATTTCCTTCAAATATATAAGCACTAGGGGGCTCCGCCCCCTGCTTGCTTCGCTCGCCAACCCCTGGTGTTGGGAATGACAAAGAGCGTGATGTATGAATGAGATATAGAATAGTGTGACGGTGTAGATGATGCAAATAGAAAGCACCCAATAAAGTGTGTGGCAAAGTGTAAAGGTTTATTTGAAAATTTGTTTGTACACGCCGTTTAAGTGTAAAAGGTAATTCCAGCTCAGAACTTGTAAGGTCATTTAAGATGGTTATTGTTGTGATCAGAGTCAAGTTTGTCAGAGCTTAGAAAGAGTTGTGTCTCTCCAGGAAGTAATGGAATGACTTGGGTATTTATGTTTTCCACATTAATATTTTTTGGACATAATATAGTGCGTTGTGTTAAAAGGGGCATTTGGTCTAATGAGATTGCTGTTCCAAATCTCTCTGTAACTAAGTCGTCGCAGATAAAGGCTTGAGGAATTGTAATAATATGTGGGTGAAGTCCATCTGTATTGGTGAGTGTACCATCTCTCAGTTGTAATAAGCAATTGTTATGATCAGGTTCTGGACATCGTATCTTTTTTACTAACTGTATCTTTTGAAAGCAATGCCAATTGTCTGCGTATTTTAAGGTGCACTGAACAATAGCTGAGTGAATGGCATCTGGAAGAATAGCTAATCACTGTCTAAAATCTGCTCCTCATAAAAGTACCTTTCCTCCAAATCGAATATTATTATTCATAAACGTTTGTTCATGCCATTGAACATTCATCAATAAACAACATTTTTTCAAGACGGATGTCACGTGCAGTGCCACCATTAATGTTCATAGTGGATACCGATTTGTAGGATCTAATGTAGTTGATAAAGATTTCACTTTCAGGTACATCGTCAGTTATAAGCTTCTGTAGATATTCAGTATATGAATGTAAAGAAGGCAGTCTAATTTGACCCTTTTGACAACAACGTGTAAATGTATAACTTGTATTGCCAGTTGTTTCTTCAGGGAAGTGAACTAAATGACAATGATTGCAAATGACATTCATTAATCCGAATGAATTTTCCTGGTGTATGTTTTGCTTGTGCCGTTTGAGAGACGCGTTGTTGCATGTGTAGTATTTGGGACGTGTTGTTTTGGAGCTGTAATCGATTTGCCTGTGCTGTGTGAGAAGCCCGTTGTAGCCTTCGCTGCCATTAACGTATGTCTGAGACGGGAGGTGTTTCGTTTTGAATCCGTGCCTGTTGCGATGCAGCACTTTGATTGATAGTTTGCGTCATGTGGATCTAGGATGTAGATTTGTGCATATTAAATGAACTATTGTAGGATCTAATGCAGTTCATAAAGTTTTTACTTTTAGGTACATCGTTAGTTAGAAGCTTTAGTTGAGCTTTGCGTATTTGGAGTCGAGTCATTTTTTCTTTTAGAAATATGGATAAGTAATAAGGAGTATTGCACTCACTGTTAATATGGAGCCTTTTCTGCGGTTGAACGGTTAATAGTGCCTTATTGTAATGAGATCCACCTATGCTGCATAGCCGTCTATTTTGTTGTTTCTTTCGTGTTCGTGTGTTTGTTCCTGTTATCCTTTCCTTTTCGTTTTGTACTGCGTATTTTAAGGTGCACTGAACAATAGCTGAGTGCATGGCATCTGGAAGAATAGCTAATCACTGTCTAAAATCTCCTCCTCATAAAAGTACCTTTCCTTCAAATCGAATATTATTATTCATAAACGTTTGTAGAAGTTTATGAATGGTGTTGAGTAAGTGACTTCATGCCATTGAACATTCATCAATAAACAACATTTTTTCAAGACGGATGTCACGTGCAGTGCCACCGTTAATGTTCATAGTGGATACCGATTTGTAGGATCTAATGTAGTTGATAAAGATTTCACTTTCAGGTACATCGTCAGTTATAAGCCTCTGTAGATATTCAGTATATGAATGTAAAGAAGGCAGTCTAATTTGACCCTTTTGACAACAACGTGTAAATGTATAACTTGTATTGCCAGTTGTTTCTTCAGGGAAGTGAACTGAATGACAATGATTGCAAATGACATTCATTAATCCGAATGAATTTTACTGGTGTATGTTTTTCTTGTGCCGTTTGAGAGGCGCGTTGTTGCATGTGTAGTATTTGGGACGTGTTGTTTTGGAGTTGTAATCGATTTGCCTGTGCTGTGTGAGACGCCCGTTGTAGCCTTCCTTGCCGTTAACGTATGTCTGAGACGGGAGGTGTTTCGTTTTGAATCCGTGCCTGTTGTGATGCAGCACTTTGATTGATAGATTGCGTAATGTGGATCTAGGATGTAGATTTGTGCATATTTGCGTTGTTGATTTGTTTCAGGGTGCACTGTTCCAATGCGATGCAGTATTTGTGCACATATGCGAAAGTAGTATGGGCCATTGCCTTTTGGTGGCCTGATATTTACTCCGGTATATGCAAAAGCAAATGAACCATTGTAGGATCTAATGCAGTTCATAAAGTTTTTACTTTTAGGTACATCGTTAGTTAGAAGCTTTAGTTGAGCTTTGCGTTTTTGGAGTCGAGACATTTTTTCTTTTAGAAATATGGATAAGTAATAAGGAGTATTGCACTCACTGTTAATATGGAGCCTTTTCTGCGGTTGAACGGTTAATAGTGCCTTATTGTAATGAGATCCACCTATGCTGCATAGCCGTCTATTTTGTTGTTTCTTTCGTGTTCGTGTGTTTGTTCCTGTTATCATTTCCTTTTCGTTTTGTACCCGTGACCGTGTATTCATGACTTGTTTCTTTCTCAGCATGCGAAATATGGATAAGTAATAAGGAGGATCGCAGTCACCGTTAATATGTTTCCTTTTCTGCAGTTGAACGGTTAATAGTGCTTTATTGTAAGGAGATCCACCTATGCTGACACCTATGCTGTCTAGTGTGAAGGTGTTGTTCACTTTAGAATATGTGGCTTTGGGTGTCACTTCTTATGGATGTGTGTGTGTGTGTGTTGGGGGGGTGAGGATTGTTGTTGCGCGAGCGTCTTCTTTCTTTTTGTGTTCCTGTGTCTTGTTTGAATCCCCCTCTTTGTGTGTGTCCCGTCCCTTGCTTGTAGGGTCTGTGGGGTGGTTTTGTGTTCTTTTTTTTGTGTTCCATGGGCTTGTTGAATCCCCCTCTTGGTGTGTGTCCCGTCCGGTGCCTGTAGGGGGGGTGGGGTGCCTTGCTGTTGTGCGCGAGCCTCTTTTTTTTTTTTTTTTTTTTGGGTCTAGTTTCGTGTGCAATGTGTTTCGTGCTTTGCTTGCGTTTGAATACTTTTTTATGTGCCGTTTCCTTTTTTCGGTGCCCTTTGCGCCTCATTTCTCAATTTTTCCTGTGCTCACTCCTTTTTTCTGTGGTCTTGTCCGCCTCTCTCGCCCTCTTCTATCCGCCTTTCTCGGCTCCTCAGCCGACCCTCACGGACTCTTTTTGCGCCTGCGCAGTACGTCTTTTTGCAGCTACGGCCCATTGCCGGATGTGCCTGCGTCCATCATCCGGTTTAGCATTCTCGGTTAGTAATATGGATAGGAAAGTCAGCCAAGTATAAATATTTGTATCTTAAATTGTATGAAAGTCAATGCTAAATTAAAACCACCAATGAAATTCATACACCATCTCTCAACTTCTTCACCCATTGGCCGGAAGTAACAGTCCTAGGCCTGCCAGCATATGGGGCTCAACTCATTCACACCACAATATACTGCAAACGAAGTTAGAAGAGGAGTGACTGATAAAAGAAAGAATGACTGATGGAATGATCCAGAGAGCACACACAACATTACATTAAATACTGTAGCACATTTTCATACCTACATGTAGTGCAAAGGGATTTTATAAGTAGTAAAGGAAAAATGAAAGTTATGAAAGAGGTGAAATGAAGGAATCTGTACTTTGTAAGTCTCTAATGGTTAAAAGGTAAAAATCAATATTCAGTTTGATTACATATGCTATGGTCAGATGCCCAGGGAGTAGAGCAAAATAAAATCCTCAGCTGGTGATGATACTGAAGAAAATAAACCTCTAAGTGTTCCGTGATCAAAAGACCACCCAGTGTCATCTGGCCATAAAGTAAAATCCATACACGAGTGGAGATCATATACTTTCAAGCCAACAGATGCAGAACGCAAAGTCTCCAGAGTAATCCATGCATACAGCATAATAATAATAATAATAATAACATTTATTTGTATAGCACATTTTCATACAAAAAAGTAGCTCAAAGTGCTTTACATAATGAAGAACAGTAAATAAAAAAAATATAACAACATAAGAAATTAAAATAAGACAATATTAGTTAACATAAAAAAAAGAGTAAGGTCCGATGGCCAGGGTGGACAGAAAAAACAAACAAAAAAAAAACTCCACAAGGCTGGAGAAAAAAATAAAATCTGCAGGGGTTCCAGGCCACGAGACCACCCAGTCCCCTCTGGGCATTCTACCTAACATAAATGAAATAGTCCTCTTTGTATTTAGGGTTCTCACGGAAAGACTTGATGATGGTGGTCATGCAGACTTCTGGCTTTTAATTCTTTAAATTCTTCACTGTTGGCATGCCACTTCCTTCAGTAACCAATCAGCAGTCAGAATTATCCAAAAAAAATTTTCCTGCCTCTATTTCAAATGCAGCAAAATCTCATGTACAGGGGATCCAGCAAAAAGCTTACTGAATGAAGCAAAATCCGTGCTTGAGAAAAATTAAGACACTTATGGGAAGACGGTCAACAAGAAGTATTCCAGTATATGGAGGGACATGGGAGATTTGTGCACACTGCCCTTCAATCATTTTCAAAAGGACAAGGTATTAGGTGTTAGGTCAAGCAGTTGCAAGAAAAGAAGGACAACAAAAAAAGGATCACGGGATGAAAGAATTGAACATCAAGGCCAATAACACAGTGGATTTGAAACCGAAAATAACATCAAACCAACTACCAAATTCCAAAATGTAAATCTAAATCATCAGCAATACGAGGACTGAACATTTCAATAATTGCTGAGCAAAACAATACCACAAACACCACTACAGATTTTTTGTAAGTTTATTCAAAAACTAGGCTATTCAATTCATGCAGCTATAAAGCTTATAAAGCATCACACACAAAATTTACAGGGACCTGCTCCCTAGAAACCAACCATCATGTCACAGTAACAGAGCCACAAAAAACAAATACAGTCAGGTCCATAAGTATTTGGACAGTGACACAATTTTCATAATTTTGGCTCTATACACCACCACAATGGATTTGAAACAAAGCAATCAAAATGTGATTGAAGTGTAAACTTTCAGCTTTAATTCAATACTCTTGGAATCAACTCCAAATCTTTTATGTGCTAAATAGTTAATGAAATAATGAGGGAACTGCTCCAGCCTGGCTACAGAACAGCTTGCCCATCAAATGTCCAAATACACTTTACCCCCAGAAAATAAGGGGCCATGTATAAAAATGGCTGTCTTTTCTAAACAGCTCATAAAATATTTTGTTAAAACCCTTAAATTAAAACTGAAAGTCTATACTTCAATCACATCTTGATTCCTTTATTTCACGTCTATTGTGGTGGTGTACAGAGCCAAAATTATGACCATGATGTCACTGTCCAAATACTCATGGACCTGACTGTAGACTTGTGGTAAACACTAAACATGACGTTAAACAAAATTAATTTTGTTCCAAACATAATAAACCAACAAAATAAAAATAATGTTGAATTCCAGGTTCAAAACCTTCAAAAAGACAGAGAAGAATGATAAGAAACATATTATAAAGTCAGGAAAAAATTTTAAAAAGTCAGCTCACATCATTATGTAGGAAAAAGATGCTGCTAAGTCTGTGTTTTTTACTTTTAGTTGTTTCCATGTGTTGGTATTTTTGTTGTTTTCCTCCACTCCTTTGTTTGCCCTTTGTCTACATTTTTTTGTGTTATTGGTAATTTTGCCTCTCTTTCCCCATAATTACTTGTTTAGGACTGAGACACCTCTGCTTAAGTCACCTCTTGCCACAGCGTGCGTACTGTCGCATTAGCCAACATCTTAACAAGTGTGTTTCATTTCCTTTTTGTAATTTTTTTGGTCTTTTGGACCATTTTTATTTGAACTCTCTGGTTTCATTGATTTCTCTCTTTTCAAACAAGTTTCAGATTTTTGAAGTCCGTTTATTTTTTAATTTAATTGTGTTTCTTTGAACTTAGTTATTTGGAAATCTTTGGAATTTTCTGTTGTTTTGAGGATTTCCTTTATCTTGATAAATTAAATTAAATATTTTTGTGATTGGTGTTTTTCAATGTTTTTGGCCTTATAAATTGAGGTAATTCATAAAACAAGCCAGATTAATTACTAAGGTACACAAGAGTGACTTAGGCTTGTTGTGAAATAGCAATGAGACCGGGAGATGAAAAACATCAGGAACAGAAGGGCAAAACGACAATTGTGAGTAAGTGAGAAACTTAACGTTAAAACTATACCTAGCACTGGGGCCTACTTTGGAATAAAGTTAATTACACTAAAGATTTCAAGTGCATTATTTATAATATCTACCACGGTACAGTGCATACTGAAACTGCTGCTAAATTTATGGTGTCACTTTCTTCACATCTTTACTATGATGATCCCAATCATGTGACACATCCAAAATATGCTATGTAAACAACAATAAACAAGACAGGATAAAACTAAAAGTTTCTAAGAATGAATCAAAATTAAAAATAAACCCCAGAAACAGAATCTTGAAAGCAAAAAAAA
This sequence comes from Erpetoichthys calabaricus, assembly GCF_900747795.2. NCBI lineage: Eukaryota > Metazoa > Chordata > Cladistia > Polypteriformes > Polypteridae > Erpetoichthys > Erpetoichthys calabaricus. Next base: position 78,519,568 of record NC_041407.2, read on the forward strand.
AAAAACAAAATGATCAAAATACGTGTATAACCCATGTCATAATATCACATAAATAAGCAGAATAGTCAGAAATACACTGCAAAAAAATGAAATCTAAGCAAATTAAAGTACTTGATGACATTAAATCTTGTTTTCTTTATTGTAATAATTATTGACTCATCAAAAAAATATATTTACAATTTTTTAGCTTATAAGAAATCTTGTCAAGTAAATTTCGTTTACGCCACTGGCAACTTTTTTTCATAAATAAAAGCAAAACAACTCCCATGTAAGTTGTTTTTGTCTAGTTTTTGCAGCCCGTTTCAAATAAATTTTTGTTCCATGTTATCCATTCTTGAATTTGTAATTAGAATGATCCCAAAACTATACAGAGGAATTAAAGCCAGGCAGTTAATAAAATGGAATCTGTCAAAAAACATTACAGATAAAGCACGTCCAGGGGCAGCAGAAGGGTCACTTGCTGTGCCATATTAATTGTGCCCGCAGACCACACTGACACACGCACTGAAAGGCTGCTGTGCAGAGCCAGAAGGCCCGGCATTCTGAGGTTGCCATTGCTCACCACCTGTTCATTCCTTTTGTTGGCACTGTATTTGTTGGATTCCCGTGGATTCAGAGTTTACTTGGTGTACATTTTTCAGACCCCTCTCTTTGCTACATAATCCCTTGGTCTCTTCTGCTCTGCTGTCCTTCTTGAAGACTTATAGTAATCTTATAATAATCTGACACTTTGCAATTTTGTAAGTTAGGTAGTTCACAAAATATCAATAAAAATAGTCACCTTTCATCTTTTTTTATATAACGTTTACTTAAATTTCTCTTTGGTCATGCTTTAAATTTCTCAAAAAAAAGTTTCTATTATGTGTTGTTCTTGGAAAGTTTTATCATTTTACTTTTTTAATTAATTTTACTTAGTTATGTAATCATAAAGCAGAAATAGACAGGCAGCTGCCTTGACTTCCAACAGTATACAAGAACCATTGTGGTAAAACAGGAACTAAGACTTTGGATAAAGCTTTCGATTTACTGATCCGCCTACACCATCATCCTCCCCTAAAATTCCAAGATCTACTTATTGAATGAAAGAAAGTACACGTGACAAACTTGTGGTTCCTGGATGGGCTGCTCGGCTCCTTGTGTAGGTTGTAGATTATCTCCTAACAGAACTGGAGCCAACTGGGGTAGTTTAGACATTTAGTTTAGATGTCCCCTGGGCACCTCTCATAGAGGGTCTACCAGGATGCACTGATATAATGGGGTCTGCCTTGAGAGTGCTTGGGAATTCCCCAAATACTTGGAAAATATTAGTGTGGCCTGGATTCCACAATCTGTCCGGCTGAAACAATCAATAGTGCATTGAAAATAAAATAAAGCATGGTCGGTAAACTCCTTGCAGCACATTTACACTCTCATTGATGTACAACAATGATTCCATAATTCAAATGAGAATGTAAAAATGTGAAAAAATATTCAGGCATTTAGAGCAATCGATTAATAACCCTAAACATGTACTCTAAATGCAAACAAACCAAGAGTCTGTTATCTTCCAGTAGAGATACGAGAAACAGGCACATTTTGATTTGCATACAGTTTTGGGAAAGTAACCCTAAAATTAGTTTCATATAGGCAGTTTTACATTTGAGGACTACAAAACTCCCAAAAGAGTTTTCTTGAGGCTTTAAATATTATTGTTTGGGGTGGAACACATGGAATGCTGCTCCCTGAAGCCTCGTTCATGCTTTCGTGTTTACCAGTGTTATTTTCTGCATGTATTCTGTACCCCACCAGTAAAATCAGTTAGTATTTTTATACCTGTCATTCACCTCATCGTGGAGAAGAGCAGAATGTTTTATAAAAATATGACATGCTACATATTTTCAAAACAAATATAAACATAAACACACCATTGTGCTCATTACTGTGTTTACTCCACAGGAAAATCTACATGGAAAGCTGACCCCGTTACCTAGTTGAGGATACACACACTTCACAATTTTTTTCTTTCACGAGAGATCTCTATTTAAATACAAATGTCAGACACGCGTATGCAGAATTAATTCATGAAAACATTTCCAGGCACAGACTAAATGCCTTTCTTGACTGAATGAAAACACAATTTATTTTGCAAATGTTTTGCAAGCAAATCACTGATGTTAGCTGCAAATTTCATTTTCTGCAAACTGTTCTGCTCACCACTATCCTCAAACAATCCTGGCCAAGTGTCCTCCTTACACAGTTGGGCTGTCTTGTCCCCGTAATTTCTTACTCAATCTAGAGTTCTCTGGAAATGTTTTGCAATAATTGAAAAGGCAGACACAAAACATCTTAAACACCAGGACCAGCAGATGAGAGAAAATAAAAACTCAGTCTCAAGAACAAAAATATTGTTAATCGAAATGCAAGTGCCTAAACGCTAACTAAATCTGATGTTGAGAAAAGCACACAAAGTTTTACAATAGCTAAACAAAACATAAAGAACTGAACAAAACCTGGACCAAAATGTCTGTGCATCAGCATTTTAAATACAGAAGACATGATGGTGACATGCTACTAACTTCAGACTGTGACATGGAAGCAACAGGGAGGCGTCACTAACACCAAAAAGGCAGAGGCCACTAAAAATACACATATTAACAGTTCTTACAGTGAAAAATGAAAAACATTATACATTATAAACATTATAAGCAAAACAAAACCAAATAAGTTCAAATTACATACAGTACTATGCAAGCCAAACCCCCATAATCATGGCAAAAAGGTGTGCAGAGCAAGACCATACTGAGTTGTGCTTCTTCTTCATAATCAGTCAATTAATCTGTCAATTTTTCTTTCATTTATCTCATCCATTGTTTCAAAGTACTTTACATTAATTATTGAACATAATGTCTGGACACTGTATCTGACCGGTGATGTGAGAAGATAACTTTTCATTTGTAGATTTCAAACTTACAGTAGGTACGCCACATTTAAAACAAGTTTCCACTTAATAAAAACTGCTTACCTTGACTGAGATAGTAGAATGGATAGTCGGCCAGATTTGTGGAGTACTCTGGTAAAATGAAGAGACCCCCTGGCAATGAGTTCCACATTAGTTTATTGCGTGATACATGAGAGAACACTCTGTCCTTGATAATCTGTAGGACAAATGACACACAGATGTTAGAGAAGAACAGTTTAAAATAAGCATATTTATAAGCCTGTGCACTTAAATGAGAATTGTACCAACTATGAATCAATTCTTTTATTTCCTCTTGCTTGGTTCTATGGTCTTTGATGGGCCTTGACCTCCTCTTCAATTTTCTCCATCTCACTCTATCAACCACTTTCCTACCTCTGACTCCCATCTCTTTAAGATCTGGCATCACATAGTTCAAACTCACCCATGGTTTTGCTTTGTTTCCTGGAGTGTAGCCTTTCTTTGAACATTTCTGAGAATTCAGTCCTCTTTCATTTTTTCATTATGGCCCTGCCGCCATATTCTCTGGGAGTTTATAAATCTCACAATACTTTGCCCTTGCATCAACTCATTTAATTCTGTGTTATATTCTATTCCCCAGCTGATGCTTTCCCTCACATTTTTATACATTTTACCTTTCATTCGAAACAGCGTAGCCCATTTTCATCCCCTACTACCAGACAGCATAGATCTAACAAGGGGGTTCCGCCCCCTGCTCGCTTAGCTCGCCTACCCCCGGCGTTTTGAACCCGTGCCCGCCGGGCAGTCGTAGGTTGCTTTTGTATTGGCCTCTCTTTCAACCTCATGTAGCATTTTTATAGACTTAGCTAATGGGTGATTGTTTATGACCTTAGTGACGTTTCTCATTATAAGCTGCGTGCATTGTTTGTTTTCAGGAAGGTTCATTTGTTTGATAGATTGCGTCATCTGGATCTAAGATGTATATTTCTGCAAATTTGCGTTCGTGATTTGTTTCAGGGTGCACTGTTCCAATGCGATGTAATATTTGTCCACATACATGAAAGCAGTATGGGCCATTGACAGCTGGTGGCCTGATATTTACTCTGGTAGATGCAAAAGCAAATGAAGCATTGTAGGATCTAATGCAGTTCATAAAGTTTTTACTTTCAGGTATATCGTTAGTTAGAAGCTTCCGTAGATATTCAGGATATTCACGTAAAGGAGGCAGTCTAATTTGACCCTTTTGACAACAACGTGTAAACTCATTAGTTGTATTGCCAGTTGGTTCATTAATAGTGGACTCATTATAGAATGCGTTGTCAGCCAATTGGCGGAATTGTTTAGTAGGCGTTTGTCGTTACTGTCTTTGACGTTTAACTTTTGCCTGTGCCGTTTGAGAGGCGCGTTGTTGTATGTCCAGTATTTGGGATGTGTTGTTTTGGAGATGTAGCTGCTTTGCTTGTGTTGTGTGAGAAGTGCATTGTAGTCGTCGGCGTTCATTGTTTTTATGGAGCCGGGCCCGTTTTTGTATCCCGGTCAGTCGAGCTCTCTCTTTTTGGAACCGTGCCTGCTTGTTTTCCGGCATTTCAGACGCGCGTTGTAGACGTCTGCGTTCATTGATTTTTTCCCGTCGGTCCCGTTTTTGTATGTCTGTCACTCGAGCTCTTTCCTTTTGAACCCGTGCCTGCTTCGCTTCCGCAGTTTGAGATGCGCGCTGCATGCATCTACGTTCATTGTATCTGTCCATTTGGGCTCGTTTCTGTACCTGTGTTAGTCGATCTTTTCGTTTATGGGTAAGTAATAAGGATGATCGCACTTATTGTTAACTAGCAAAATACCCGCGCTTCGCAGCGCAGAAGTAGTGTGTTAAAGAGGTTATGAAAAAGTAAAGGAAACATTTTAAAAATAACGTAACATGATTGTCAATGTAATTGTGTTGTCATTGTTATGAGTGTTGCTGTCATATATATATACATATACACACACATATACACACATATACAGATATATTATATATACATATACACATATATTTTTTATATATATATTTTTTATATATATATATATATATATATATATATATATATATATATATATATATATATACACATACATACATACATACATACATATACACACATAGATGCACTTACAATAACATAGAAATCAATATAAACAACATTAACATCATTATCATATGAGAATATGAAGTAATATATAAGAAGCACATTTCATATAAATATAAATTATTAAACAGTAAAATCTTCTTCTATAATTTGCTACCGTGGCTTTTCGTTGGTCTGTCCAGGATTTTAAATCACCTGTAGCTTGCAAACCGTTTCACCTATTGACTTGAAATCTGGTACACATATAATACGTCACGTCTGCTATCCGCTTTATGGGTGATGATTGTATTACTCTTTTTATGTTTATTTTATTTTAGAATCAACTCCTATATGCGCACACCAGGGCGGCCGTGGGCAGATGCGTATGGTGTATTCACTCCATGTTATCGTGCATTGCGCTGTCACTGGTATTTTCATAAAAGAATTTGAACAATATATAAGAAGCGTATAAATTATTAAACAGTAAAACATTAACATTTAAGAAGTAAAGTTACATTGAGTACTACTGCAGTGCCTTCGGGTATACCTCATTTTTTGTTTGCCCATTACATGCTTAAATGTATACATTTTTTGGTGTACCTACCCGAGAACACGCGACATATAACCGAGCGTGGGAGAAGCATGGATTTTAAACACGCGTTGAGTTCATCTGCTGGTCTCCCTCGTGGAATAACTGGTAATGTTTGACTAAAATGTACAGCGAGTAAAACGACATTACCTCCTTTTTTTTTTTTACGATCTCTGAGATCTTGCTTTTTTCGGTTCAAGGCTTCATAAGCTCTTTTATGTGCCATGGTGTACTTAATAAGTACTAATTATCCCAAACCATCATCTTTGAATGTTGCAAGACTTTCGCCTTGTATGTAGATCGGGGTAATTACATTCATTGCATTCCTAGTCTGAATCACAATGTGATTGTATGGGTGGTTACCTGGCACTGTAGGGTTGCCACCCGTCCTTTAAAATACGGAATCGTGCCGCGTTTGAGAATGAAATTGCGCGTCCCGTTTTGAATCAATACTGGACGGGATTTATCCCGTATTTTTTTTATCATTTTTTTTTTAAAGCAGCGTCTCATGCAAATCATCCCACACGCATTTTATGAAGATGCCTCCTTTCCTACTTTTGATTGGGTAATACTTGATGTCATCGTTAGTTTGATTGGTCTTTTTAACTGTCCAGTGAGGAGGGCGTGTCTTTTAAGTACAGTCTGCAAAGTGTTGGCACTGAGATGTGGCGTCAGCGCCATAGTTGAAGCCCCTAACGTTGCGGTCAGCAAGTCGGCTAACATCCACCATGTGCCGTCTTTCAGTTGCGAGAAGCAGATCATAGAATGGTTGAAACTGTTGCCCTTAACGTTGCGCCACGGCGTGTGGTTCGTTTATACCTCGTGTCTTCTCATTAAACTTTTATCTCGCGAATATGTTATTGCAATCCGCAGCGGGAGCGTTTCTATAAACTTAATTTAAACTTACGTTTTACACCGTGCTTTGTTTCCCTTATGAACATGCTTGTATGCTTCACTCGCTCCGTTCTCAATTGTTTAATTAATTTTTTGCTCTTCGCTGTTTGCGGCTCTTCCTCCATTTCCCCCTACTTCGTTCTTTTATCTCGCGAATATGTTATTGCAATCCTTAACGGGAGCGTTTCAATAAACTGATTGAAAATAGTTTTGCATTTACCTTTTTAGTAAAAGGCGAGCTTTTAAGCCTGAGAAATCACCCCGTAAATGCACACGTTTAATTGGACATGTGTTAATATGTATGGTTACACAGTATTAAAAGACAGTGAACAACGTCAGTTACCTTTGTTCCCGCGTTTGATAAAAGGTGAGCTTTTAAGCCTGAGAAATCACCCCGTAAATGCACACGTTTAATTGCACATGTGTTAATATGTATGCTTACACAGTATTAAAAGACAGTCAAAAATTAACGTCATTTACCTTCGTTCCCGCGTGTGACTCGTGCTGTAAATGTCTTCCTTGTTTTTAGTTCACGTGATTACGTAGGAGGCGTGATGACGCGATACGTGACTCCGCCTCCTCCATTACAGTGTATGGACAAAAAATATGTTTCAGTTATGACCATTACGCTTTGAATTTCGAAATGAAACCTGCCTAACTTTTGTAAGTAAGCTGTAAGGAATGAGCCTGCCAAATTTCAGCCTTCCAACTACACGGGAAGTTGGAGAATTAGTGATGAGTGAGTCAGTCAGTCAGTGAGTCAGTCAGTCAGTCAGTGAGGGCTTTGCCTTTTATTATTATAGATAGGGAGCGTTTTCTGTGGTTGTACGGTTAATAGTGCATCACTGTAATGAGATTCACCTATGCTGTATAGTTTGTACGTGTTCAGATGACGTATGTTTAATACGGAGCGTTCGTTTCTTCTTATTATTACCCATCAGGTGTTGCGCCTGTGTTATCTGTGGTTGTCCTGTTAATATTGCATCACTGTAATGTGATTCCAATATGTAGTGTAGTCCGGTTTCTTTTTGTTTATGTACGACGTCGGGTGTCCGCGTGCGGTTTTTTAGAAGTGCGTGGATTGTGTTGTGTAGTGTGTACGTTGATTTCAGATGCGCGTTGTAGGCGAATGCTCCTATCGTAGTATCTGCCGTTTTCTGTACCACAATTCCCTTTCCATAATATCTCGGGGTTGATGTGTGACCCTTTGTGGACTCCGTAGTCTGTCCCGTTTTACTCTGGTGCGGGCGGGTGACTCCTCTTTTTCCGTACCATCTTGGGCTTGATTTGTGAACCTTTGTGGACTCCGTAGTATGTCCCGTTTCACTGTGGGGCGGGGATAATGTGAATCAAATATGTTGTTTTGTCCGTATTTGTGGGGTTTCTGTATGATGTCGGGTGTTTGCTTGCGGTTGCTCTTTCGTTTTTGAGCGGTAATCTCGGGCTTGATGGGTGACCCTTTGTGGACTCCGTAGTCTGTCCCATTTCACTCAGGGGCGTGGGTCTGACTCCTCTTTTTTGTGTGCTATGGGTGAGTTGTCTCATTTCTTATTTATGTTAATGTGTGTACTCCGTAGTCTGTCCCGTTTCACTCTGGGGCGTGGGTCTGACTCCTCTTTTTTGTGTGCTATGGGCTTTGTGTGGCGCCTGCGTCTGACTCCTTTTTTTTTTGTGTGCTATGGGCGCGTTGCCTCATTTCTTATTTCTGTTAGTGGAGGGGGGCTTTGTGTGGCGCCTGTGCACCATGTCTCCTGCGATTTCTGTTAGTTGGAGGGGGGCTTTGTGTGGCGCCTGTGCACCATGTCTCCTGCGATTTCTGTTAGTGGAGGGGGGCTTTGTGTGGCGCCTGTGCACTATGTCTTTTGCCTCCACGGGCAGGTCCCTGCGTCCATATCCGGTTTACCATTCTCGTTTAGTAATATGGATCTCTGTGTGACCACCAGACACGCCATTATTTTATATATTTTAAGTTACATATTTTTGTAATGAGTTGATTCTTAAATAGCTTGAAATATCTGAAGTATGCTGTATTACTCTATTGTATCCATTACCTGATACATTTAGTTGGATGTTGTCACTGCATACTAAAGCATTCAGATAAGTAAACCCGGACACACCTCATAACAGGATTCTCAGGCCTTCTGATGGTCTCTGAGGTTGTTTAGACATCTTCATATATTTTGTCTTACCTTTATTATACCTTTACAAGGCTTATTTTATTATTTTTCCCCATTTTGTCATATGCTTGTTTAAGGATGGCAACATTCCTTGAACCTATTAACATATCACCTGCTGACATGCAAATTTATCTATTTTAAATTTGAGCAAATGTGGACGATATAGAAATAACTGCAAGGAATGTGGCCATCATTTGGAGTGAACATATATTATCATAGAGTGGTCTGCCCAAATGGCTACAATGGGATTTGAGTTAAATTTCTGGTCAAAGTAAAACGTTCCACTATATTAATGAGAAAACAGTTTGGAGAAGTACAACTTTCAAAAATATCACTGAAATAAATGCTTTATTTTGGCAAACTCAAAAAGTCCAGTTATCCAGCTTGAATAGATTCCTGGAAGGTGGTGGTATTCTGCAGTTGAGGGTTTAGAGTAAAAGTTCCCAAACTCAGTCCTAGGGGAACCCTGACAATTGCAAGTTTTTATTTCATATTTCATAATCAGTAACTAATTTTCTGGTTTTAAGTGAGGAGTTTCTTCATTTTGTTTGTGTTCCCACTCTTTAGTCAGATAGACTCTCTGTTTACTTCAGAAAGACATTTTGAAGTATTTATGCTTTTGTCTGTGGTAAGGTGGATGTAGTTAGAACATTAGAAAGATTTAGACGAGAACAGGTCATATAGCCCAACAAAGATTGCTAATCCTACTCACTTAATTCCTCCCAAATAACATTAAGTTGAGTTTTACAGATCCCTAAAGTCCTACCGTCTACCACATTACTTGGTAACTTATTCCATGTGTCTATGGCTCTGTTAAGGAGAAAACCTTCCTAATGTTTGTGTAAAATGTACTAGTTTCCAACTGTGTCCTTGCTGAGCTCTCGATCCATTGTACTGTAGTAATTCCTTTCATAATTTTGAACACTTCAGTCAGGTCTCCTCTAAATCTCCTTTTGCTTAAACTGAAAAGGCTCAGCTCTTTTAATCTTTCCTGATAATTCATCCCCTGTTGTCTTACAATCAGCCTAGTCGCTCATCTCTGGTTTTTTTCTAGTGGTTTTATGTCTTTTTTGTAGCCTGGAGAACAAAACTGTTCACAGTACAAAAAACTGTACACAGCACTACCAAAACTATACACTGTATTAAGTACTTGTGTTAAAAGAAATAAATTCCAAGAAAAAGTGAATAAACTCTGCTAGGAATTTCTGAATGGATGTAATTAAATCCCAACACTGAGAGTTTATGCCTGAAGGATAAATCTATTCTGTGTTTTGGACTTTTTCTTTATTTTTTGGATTGTGCCCAGGACAGGATGGCAGTTTATTGCTAAGACATTAATTTAAACATAAATTAAAGTTTCAAGATGTCTTCACACGTAAAAATGTTCCTCAGATGTTGAGTATACTCACCTTTGATTATTGTACACTTGCTGCTTAATTTGTAAGATAAAATGCATTTTAACTTATTAGATGCTCGAGGAAGCAGCTGGTGATGATAATGATAAGGATGCCTTCACTTTTCCTTCCTGTTCTGTTGCTCTTCAACATAATAATTGTACAAACTATTGAGTTTTGAACCTGGAGTTGCACAAAGTGCCTCAGTAACCCACTGAAACACACCAGAAGCTAAACAAGAATCACATGAATTTAATTTAGAAACTTTTAGAGTGGGCAAAACAAATAAAAATATATCTACAAGCACACATATTCAAAGTGATGCTGAAAATGAGTGCTGGAAAGATCCCCAAACCATAGTTATAGTCTCTTAATTCTACACGTAAGACATCTCAATTATTTTTATTTGCAGCAGGCTTGTTCCATTTGAGACTCGCTACACATACATGTTCAACCAGTGTACATATTGTATGGATTTCTCTCCAGGTGCGTGTTAGATTAACTAATGACTCAGAATTGTCCCCGAATGACGATGTGTAATTGTGACCTGCGAAGCAGTGGCTCCTGCCTTGTACCAAACGCTGCAAGGAGAGGCACTGGCTTTCTTTGAACATAAACGTGGGTTGAGTTATTTAGAAAATGGACCCATGGAGTTATGTTACATTTAGACCAAAGCATAGGTTAGGAGAAACCAAATCCTAAACACCAAAGGCACTACAGACATATCAAACTAATAAAAGAGCTGTCTACCAAAGAGAACCTTAGCATTCTCCTTCATGCAGTATTCTGTAAATAGAGTTTGAAAATGGATCACATGCTATAAATTCTTTATGAATGTATTAACCAACTGATGCTTTCTTTAACTTCTTAAATATGATAAATACAATACAACATATTAATTATTTCCAAATGTATTCATTTTATAAAGTCTATTTTTTTTTAAAAAATTAGCCTGATCACAAAGTCAAAGGGCACTGGAGGCTATCATGGCAGCATTGTGTGTACCCCTGGATGGGACACAACTCCATCACAGGACACACTCATATCAGGCCAGTTTAGAGTCATGGATACAACTAATGGAGACATCTTCAAGATGGGGAGGAAACCAGTCAAACTTGAGAAAAACTAACAAGGAAATAGGGAAAAATGCTCAAAATATACCCAGATAATACTAAGCAGAATTTTCAATTCAAGGATCCCTTATTTTGGGCGGCACGGTGGCGCAGTGGGTAGCGCTGCTGCCTCGCAGTTGGGACACCTGGGGACCTGGGTTCGATTCCCGGGTCCTCCCTGCGTGGAGTTTGCATGTTCTCCCCGTGTCTGTGTGGGTTTCCTCCGTGTGCTCCGGTTTCCTCCCACAGTCCAAAGACATGCAGGTTAGGTGGATTGGCGATTCTAAATTGGCCCTAGTGTGTGCTTGGTGTGTGGGTGTGTTTGTGTGTGTGTCCTGCGGTGGGTTGGCACTCTGCCCAGGATTGGTTCCTGCCTTGTGCCCTGTGTTGGCTGGGATTGGCTCCGGCGGACCCCCGTGACCCTGTGTTCGGATTCAGCGGGTTGGAAAATGGATGGATGGATGGATCCCTTATTTTTGAATGCTAACCACTGTGCCACCGTAAAAATAGTAAAACAAACATAACAAAGACATCAATAGCAAAATAAGTAAATAAATATGTATTCTTAAACACGTTTTTCATCCAGAGTGACTGGTACTGAGTTGTATATGGGAAATGTTATTAAGGCAGCTCTCTGAAATGATCAAGGTTCAATCCTTTGCAATTAGCTAGGAAGCCCTCTCAGACTTGAAGTACAGATTACCCATTTTAACAGACTTCCTTATTGACCAATTGATAAGTGACCATGATACCTTTGGGGGGTTGTTTTGCAAGAATCAGGAGGTGACAGCCAATTGGTTTGTGACTCCCCACAGACTTGTTTACGTGTCATCATCGCAGTTTGCTCACCTCTAGTGTTGTCAGCACTATCTTGTCAACAGAGGAAAAGTAGGCCTCCCAAAGCATCTGCGTGCGTTGTCTAAATGCCAGGATCTTATCATCATCAATGGAGTGTACCGTTGAGGGGATCTGCAACAGAATGAGAGAGGACAGCCGCTCGGTAACTGGGTCAGTCTGACTGGGATCAAGGGACTACTCTGAGGGAAGAATTTAAATCAAGGAGCACAGAGGATTAAAAGGCACAATACTGAAATTATGCTAAAAGCACAAAGAAAAGGCATCAGATGGGCTTTGTAGGAATCAGAGAAGAGGTGAAACATCCAAAACAGATTACAAAAAAGTTAAAGCATGTGAAATGAAAAGTCATGCCACAAGATTTACAAAAATCAAGCAGCTGGGGTGCTCCAACTTTGTATTTTTAGGGCCGATACTGATCACTGATTTCATGTTACTAGAACTGGCAGATTCCAATATTGATTCTAATTTTTTTTTATATTTCTACAGAAAGCTCCCACGTAACCAGCCATATATAAGCCTTATGTTCTATATCAGAGTTTCTTAAACTTTTTTTGTCGTGAACCACTCTTGCCCTTTTTTAGTCTTTTCAAGGCCCATTCCTTGTTAAATGCCCAGACAATGAACAATTCAATTACCCCTTGTAGAATCATGCCCAATTGTTAGAGTGAAGGGTGAGGGTTAATGTTGATTGCTTAATCAACTTGTGGTGACCCATTGCACCCACTTTGCAAACCATCCGCAACCCATTACCATTAAATACAAAAGTAATTAGTGACCCAATGGAGGCACATACTTTAAGAAACTGTGTTTTGTCTTAAAGTGGTATTTTTACAATTAAGATGCAGGCCAGAAGTATTACCTGTTCATTTTTTATTAGCAAAAATAAATTTCTGTAGGCTTTTTGTACGGTGACCATAAAAAATACTACAGTAAATAAAATCCTCTTAAAACATACGTTTATAAACTTATTAAACATATACAGAATCTATGTATCCGTAATATTTATGTACCATAAAAATGCTTGTCATAATTACAAGCCATGAATTCTAATAAAATGTTTACAAAATGTTTATCAAGAAGATATAGCACAAGGCTTAACAAGCTCATACTTACACATACTTAACAAGTTTACATGTAAAATACATACTAATTCTTTATCTGTTATTTTTTTAATTTAAAATTTGTGCGGCTGTACTAAACCCAAGCTTATTCACCATCCACACTCAGACAAAGAGTGTCTGTTTTAATTAAAGGAAAAAAAAGTCTGAATAAATTTAACAAGCGTCCCTTAATTTCTACCAAAGACATGCCTCTCCTTCCTTCCACTTCAGGTTCGGGTTGACAGCAGATATGTCTATCGTTCATCTTCATGCAGTGCAGAACTCCTACGATTCCTTATTCTCAGTTTATTACTCCGCTTTCTTTAATGTAAAAGCAAATCTTTTTGTCTTCTATCTCTCTTAAAGTTTGACTGTTCTGCTGTCTGTTTACAGGATGGCATCAAAATGCCAGTTGTTCTTCTTCAAATACCATAACCCTTCATGTAAAGCTAAATTACTAAGCAGATTCTGAAAGAATTGGTTTTAGAGATCAGCTAAATTACTTATCACTGATCAAATCATTGATTTAAATCAGAGTATCACAAATTTACTGTTTAGAGGTTATGCTGATAAAGGACAACCGGAGCATTATAGTGGTATAGCTTGTAATTAGGAAAGGAGAAAAGAGACATTCACTGCTGTCATCTTCATTCAAGAAACTTAATGTATATTCAGAAAGAGTTTTAATCTATCTACAGTACATATTTTCTTTATATGTTTAGAATGGACCAATGTTAACCATGCAGAAACTTTATCTTCCATATCTGCTGGGTGGTGTTATGTTTGCCATGAAGGTTTTTGGAAAAAAGGATATTAGGGCATATCCATGTTGAAACTGTGTCATTGTTTCTTCTGTTTTTTTTTAACAGCATTTATTTCTTTAAATTAGATATACAATAGAGGTGAAAAAGAGAGTGCAGGCAGGGTGGAATGGGTGGAGAAGAGTGTCAGGAGTGATTTGTGACAGACGGGTATCAGCAAGAGTGAAAGGGAAGATCTACAGGATGGTAGTGAGACCAGCTATGTTATATGGGTTGGAGACGGTGGCACTGACCAGAAAGCAGGAGACAGAGCTGGGGGTGGCAGAGTTAAAGATCTTAAGATTTGCACTGGGTGTGATGAGGATGGATAGGATTAGAAATGAGTACATTAGAGGGTCAGCTCAAGTTGGACGGTTGAAAGACAAAGTCAGAGAGGCGAGACTGCCCTGGTTTGGACATGTGCAGAGGAGAGATGCTGGGTATATTGAGAGAAGGATGCTAAGGATAGAGCTGCCAGGGAAGAGGAAGAGAGGAAGGCCTAAGAGGAGGTTTATGGATGTGGTGAGAGAGGACATGCAGGTGATGGGTGTAACAGAACAAGATGCAGAGGACAAAAAGATATGAAACAAGATGATCCGCTGTGGCAACCCCTAACAGGAGCAGCTGAAAGAAGAAGATACAAAGGGGCTTTTTTATGTACCTGTAGTGTTTTCCAGGGTACTGGTTCACATCAAATTCATTGTTCTTGAAACTGCAATGGGGACCCCCCCTTCTTTGATAAGTAGTTAGTACGTCTGTGTGTCATGGAGTCTTAAACATAGGGTACCAGTACTTGTGCATATTCAGTTCAGGCACTGGATATATTATATATATATATATATATATATATATATATATATATATATATATATATATATATATATATATATATATATATATCCAATTTAACATATTTAATTAAAAAGTGCCATGGAAACACATCCATGCAACTTCTATAGAGCCATGGAGGTCTGCAGCTGGACTCAAGTGAAGTAACCACACTACATAAATGCTGTTTTTCAAACAAGAGTTTAAAGCAGTTTCTTTCTTTCTTTCTTTCTTTCTTTTTCTCTTTCTCTCTCTCTCTCTCTCTCTCTCTCTCTCTCTCTCTTTATTTCTTTCTTTCTTTCTTTCTTAGAAGCTTGGAGGGACATATGGTCAAAGGTCTTATGATTTCGTATTGAATTCTCAGTGGGTGAGTGTGTGAGTCCAGGATAGAATTTCACATCATATCATCTTTTACTGATTGAGAGCATATCCAGTATTATCTTTACCATCATTACATGCAGAGCGCTTCATTATCAAGCTTCATCTAGTCATGCATTATTGTACTGGAACAACATTTACTCTCATTGTCACTTCCTGAAGAAGTTTTTCCTAATCAGAGAGTGTAGTATTCCTGTTTTTATTTTTATAATGATAGTAAGTTTTATTAGAAAGCTGGTGAACAATGCAAAAGTAAAAGAATGAAAAAGTTTGTACATGACTATAAAATTTATATTTGTGCACAAGCATGCTTATTTTGCATTAGCTTATCACAGCATGTCCCATAAATATTTAGATCAGGGGTACTCAAGTCCAGTCCTCGAGGGCCATAGTAGCTGCAGGTTTTTGTTCCACCCTAATTTTTTAATTAGTAGTCCGTTGTTTCTGCAGAAGAAGTAAATGCTCAAAAAACAAGAAGGACAAACTGAACATGAAGCCAAAGACATACTGCATAAGGGCGGGTAGCAAAAGCAGGTCAAAATGATCCAGACCTTAGAGTATCAGCATATTTGATCTTCATTGTTGTGTAATTTAGGTATGATAGGGGAAACTGTAGGAAAAAGTATGAAGAGATAATGACTCTAATCAGAGTCAGGTATATCAGTATGAAAGGATGTATCTTGTCAGAACCATTGTCATAAATTAATTTAGTCCCTCAGTAGGGTTTGCTTGGACTACTTTTTGCAATTGGCATGTACTGAGGAAATAATTTAATTTCATCATCTTATTTTCCCTTCATTGTGATAGGTAGGAAGTAAATGCTTGGGAATCAGTCAGAATTATCACAGAGCTTATACACAGACTTAGGTATCGCCTTTTCATTATTTTTAACAACTTAATTCAAAACAAGAATTAGAGAGGCAAGGCCTAAATATAAAACACATTGATACCTGCAGCAGCAGCCGCTCGTCGCCTTCAATCACCGCCTGACTCCAGTCAATGACATCTGAGAACGGCAGCTCCCAGCCATTGCTTAACAGCACCGGGATGCAGGCAGCCTAAGGAAGACAAAATGACAAAAAACACTTAGAAGCACTAAAATCCAGCTGTGAAAGCACATCTCAGTGGGGTAGTGCGGTTGTGAAAAGAAAGGAACAGCACTGAATTTGTGTAAGCTCTAAGAAAATAAGAAGAAGAAACAAAAATCCAGATTAATGACTGGAAAGTGGTGCCTCTCTACTCTTGGTCCCATTTTAAGAGTTCAAAGAAACTTCATTTTTTTTTTTTCGTTCAGTCCATCCATTTTTGAATTATCATACTATAATTTGCATCTTTTATGCTTTATGATGTGATAACAAGTTCAAGGTGTACTTGTTATCATATATTAAGAACCTGCAGAATGGAGATGTTTTCTGTTCATTAGTCCTAAAACACCAACCACATCCATTCATGATTCCACTTTTTAACTATCTTACCTCGTTCAGGGTCTCAAAGTGTGAGTGCCAGGCCTGGTATGTTCAAACTTCACAAAGGCATCACAAAAGTCAAAATTTGAACCCAGCATTTGAGAACTAAGTATCAGTTTCCAAAGAGCATTCTGCTAATATTTTGAACACTGTAAAGATGACCACTTAAACAAGTTTGCAGAACGTTTCAGTGATAACAGAGGATTTTGAATACAATGATTTGGGTTAGGTCTTACAGTGAATGAAGTGAATGAAATGTTATCGGGCTGGCCACACTGGATCAATAAATTATGCAGCTTAACTCGGGGTGCTTCTTCTGATTTTAAGTCTCCAAGATGAACTGTGCCATCCTATGTTGTGCTGTAGCTTCTCTAGTTTTAATTGATTTCTCTCTCTTTGACTTATTCTTTATTCTTGATGTCAGCTTCTTTCAAAGTTTCTTTTTGTGTCTGTCTCTGCTGCAGTGTTGATTCCACTTGTATTGTTATGTTAACTATTAGCTCTAAATTATCCCTGTTTAAGTGTGTCTGTCTTAAATGACCTTACAACTGATCTCATTTTTATTTCAAGGTTCTACTCCTACCTAACGTGATGACATCTTGAAGTGCATACAAATCAAAAGTAGAAAATCCCAAAGACCTACTGCTTTATGATCCTTAAGATCTTATTAGAACAAGGAGTGTTTTCTGCTAAGACAGGTCGCATTCGAAACAAAATCGATAGAGTTGAGTTACTTCAGATAAATACTATATTGTGTGCTCAAGGGTGCACTAATCCAGTGTTGTGAGTTCAAATCCTCTGCCCTGTCATTGTCATGTGGAGTTTACATGTCCTCCCCATATATGTGTGGGATTTCCTCCCATATCCTCATAGATGGCTCTCAACTTGCCTGAGAAGTGGTGGTGCGTGAATGGCCATTAAATGGACTGATACCCTGTCTGGACATTTTTCCTGCCTTGTGCCCAGTGCTGTAAGCATAAGCCCTGGCCTCCCATGACCCTGACTTGCATTAAGGAAGTTTGAGAATTGTATGATATCGGTTTTATTTTAGGAAAACTGAGGAAAAATGTAGTCAAGCTCGAAAAACAGGAACTACTACTTCACATAGAGGGTCGCAGAAGTCTGCACTAAAACACCATGTAGTTAAATCAGAAAAAAATGCTAAGATGAGACACTGAGATAACTTAGTGTTAGCTAACCAAACAATCTTAATGAACTGAACATTAGCCTTACACATGTTTACATTTCTTATTTTCTTATTCTTTAGATCAACATATTCAATAGTTTAAATTTAGTTTACACTTGTTCACTACAGGTTCCTCCCGTTATATCCCGAATCATATCTGATTTTGTCAGGTGTAGAAGACTATTTCTTTCTTGCAGGCTAATCATGTGAGAGCTCTGAGACCTGTTGCCTTTATCTCTTGCGATGGACTCTAATTCATGATGGACCATGTAAACTAATCATTTTGAATACTGAATATATAATGAAGGTATCTGCAAGTTGCTAGTAGTGAAGAGTGAACCCCACAAACTTCACTTCACTTTGAGTTTGGCAAAATCATGGAAATGTTTGGGAACTTCACCGAACTCCGCATAATCAACTGAAGTCAGTAGGGGAGGAGAAACTGAACTAGTTTTGAGTGGATTATAGTTGAGGTCTGACAACTATGCTAGACCAATTATTGTCGGCAGAACTGCGACCTGAGCTGCGAGACAGAAGTGGTGACCTCTGTGCCACTGTGCCTCAAACAACAAAAGATGCAGTGTGATGGTGCGGGTTGGCTCCACTCTCCCAAAAGCATAATGAGAGCATCTTGAACCCACATCCATCGATAGTCGTAATCGAATATTGGGCCCTGGCGAGTAATGACACACACACAACAGCTGCAATGGATGGGTGTTAAAATCCAAAACATTTTTTTATTCCATAAGTGCTTTTAAGAACAGTTCAAAGAAACAGTCAAAACAGTGCACACCACATACAAATTGGCACCTGTCGGATTCCTAGGGAGACCTCTGATAGTCCCTCACTACCCTATTACTGTTCAGTGGGAACTGATCCACCCCAAGAACATTGATCACTCATTCCTCCATGGGATTCCTGACCACTTACCTCCACTCCTCCATATGGTTATCCAGATTCTCTCAGTTCTTCCCCCTTCTGTCATCCGTCTCCCCCTTATATACCTCTGTGGGTTCAGCGACTCTAACGCAGACCACATGAAGCCAATGGAGCAATCAAGATAGACCACAACCCTACATGTGGATGCACCCATCTTGATCACTCCTACAACTCCATACAGCTGTATGTAAGCCTGCACAACCACTGAGATTGAGCCGGCCAATTATTTATGTACAGTGATCCCTCGCTATATCGCGCTTCGTCTTTCGCGGCTTCACTCCATCGCGGATTTTAAATGTAAGCATATGTGAATATATATCGCGGATTTTTCACTGCTTCGCGGATGTCTGCGGTCTACAGTACGTGTGCTTCCTCAGTTGATTTACCCATTTGAATTGAAACAAGGGATGCATTTGAATTGAAACAAGGGACGCTATTGGTGGATGGCTGAGAAGCTACCCAATCAGAGCATGCGGTTAAGTTCCTGTTTGCTGCTGATTGGCTCAGCGACGGAGTGCTGCATTAACCAGGAAGTACTAATCTCACTCATTCAGAATTAACGTGCACAAGCGCCAACAGAAGATGCAAATGATTGCAGAAAAGGTAAAAGTTTTGGATATGTTGAAGGAAGGAAACAGCTACACCATTGCAGGACACCATTACAGCATAAATGAGTCCATGATTCTTTTTATTTAAAAAGGAGGAAAAGCATATAAGATCTACGGCCGCTGTGTCTTTTAACCAGGGCGCAAAATGAGTTCCAAGTGGACGTTGTAAGGCAGTAGTCTGGATGGAACCTGCTTTAGGGATTTGGATTGAAGAACAACAACGGTGGTGCTAAACAGTCGCCTGAAGAGGCTCCTTTAGAAGAGCTGTAACGCTATCCTTTGTTGTGCAGTAAAATTAAACTCATCGTTATCGGACAAGTCGTCGTGTCATTGTTGGTGAGTAACCATAATAAATTATTTATGTACAATACTTATTACATGTACATAATTTAGTGTCACTGTACACACATTTTATTGTATACAGTTTTTCTTGTATTGTACGTATTTATTGATGGTGGCCTGTCTGTCGTAATGGCTGTAACATAATGTGATATCGGAGACGCTCGATATCTTTAAAATAATATTTAGGTTTTACTATATGTAAACTGTGTTTACATACATAATTTCAATGAATCTTACCTAATATCTAAGAGAATACAAAGGGTTTATGCTGTATAACTGTGCGTGAAATGTTTATAATAGTGTGGGAGAGTTTATAAGGGCTTAAAATATATAAAAATAACCACATGAACATATGGTTTCTACTTCGCGGATTTTCTTATTTCGTGGGTGGCTCTGGAACGCAACCCAGGCGATGGAGGAGGGATTACTGTATTCCTAATGACCACTTGCTGCTTAGCTGTGGACCCATTTTGCCACACACAGGCAGAACAAATGCCATAACAAATGGTCACAAACAAGTAATATCCATCCATCCATTATCCAACCCGCTATATCCTAACTACAGGGTCACGGGGGTCTGCTGGAGCCAATCCCAGCCAACACAGGGTGCAAGGCAGGAATAAACCCTGGGCAAGACTCCAGCCCACCGCAGGGCACACACACACACACACACACACACACACACACACCCACTCACCAAGCACACACTAGGGACAATTTAGAATCGCCAATGCTCCTAACCTGCATGTCTTTGGACTGTGGGAGGAAACCAAACTAGTAATAAGTAAATAAAATGTAGTTCAGTGCTGGTGGCACACATTGGCTGCGCCATGGGACTGGCTACTCCATTGTTGGAAATCATGGCTCTTAGGGCAGTTGGAACCTTGTTTATATTTCCCATTTATCTGTGCAGATGTCTCATACCATTTTCTTCCATCAAGAAGAAAGAAGCTCCTTGTAAATAGTAATAAACCTTTCATTTGTATTATTATTTCACATGGCGTCTTGTGTTTCCTCGGGGGGAGGCTCCTTTAATGCTTGTTTTGGCTCATAGCTGCAGCACATGACTAATTATGCATGAATTTTTAGCCATGCGGCACCGAGCTGTGAGCACACAGGGATCACAGGGAGTTTATCTGGTGGCAGCACTTGTAATAGTCTCATTATGGTCAGCTAATGTACCCCTAAAATAAAGTACTGAAAATGAAAATACTGAACTTTTTTTTTGTAATGGGTAGACACCACACATGCACAAAATGATTAGCATCACTATGTAAGTTCTGCGCTTGCTGCTACTTCTTTGTGATGTCACGCTGGTCTCGCATAGTATTATGGAGTGCTGGCAACAAATGTTTGTCTAAACTGGTTGCGTGACGAATTTCAAGGAACATATTCAGCAAACACAGCACATTCATTGTGAAAAATGCTTTGGCACATTTTGCAGATCAACACTAATAGCTAGACACACAAGTTAAGAAAATTGTCTCCATATGAATGATTGTGAGTATGCCCGTTGACGGACTGTGATGATGTGGGTTCGGCTTCATGCTCCCACATCACTTTTGGGAGTCCTTGAACCCAACACCATCGATAATGTCACCGGATGAGCCGGACAATGAAGACATCACAACGAAGCAAGGAGAAGGTGCAAAGTGCAGAAGTGTTCTTATTAAAAACAACAAAACCAAATCAGTGTTCAAAACAGTGCAGTGCTTCTAAAAGTCAATAAATAAATAGTCCATTAAAAACAGGGTGAAACAGTGGAGGTTAGAATCCAATAAATATTTCCATTAAAAGCGAGGTTAAAACAATAGCTGGAAGCAATCATTTAAAAACAAGACCAGGTGCCTTCTTCTGCTGGTGGCTCCCCTGCTTCTCCCATCCAGGCTATGCACCAGGGGAGTCGCTCTATCTGTAGCTGACCTTCTCCTACTTCTGCTGGTCTTGTAGCTTACAGATCCCTGGCTTCGTTTGGCTGATCCAGACTGAGACTTGGGTTCCCCAGCGACCAGGGCGCTCATGCTGGGGCTTCAACCTCCCAAGCCTCTAACTCCCACTGCCTTCCTTGGCCTTACGCAGCGATCCAACCACCTTCCGATCACTCCTGCTCCTCATAAACGCTCAGCAGAAGCGACCACTACTTCCTGCCTCCGAGTGCCAGCCAAACACTCCACTTAGGGGCTGTTCTCCCAGCTGCCTGTCGATAATACTGTGAGCCTACTTTCTCTCACTCACTCCCACACCAGCTCCCAGCTTTCTTCTTCTTTCCCTAACTTCCGTTCTCTTTTTTGTATTTTATCTTCTCCCCCTCTGCACTCGCGCCTCTCCTATTTATTATGGGGACGTGGCACAGGTGTAGCGATCAGCAGCTCTCGGCATCAATTATGGATGCGGACGATTCCCCACCTGTGCACTTAAGCAAAGAAACGTGCGCATCATGTAGCATCTGAGAGCCACTCCTGCAACACTACCACACCGCCTCTATAAGCTGCGAGTGCGGCGATTATTTATTTTAAAACTGGACTTTTCATCTGAGCCGTGGACCCACTATACCACATGGACTTGCAGTTCTCTGTTGATTCCTATCTTGTATCAGGTGTAGTGGTGGCTGTGAGGCTAGGGATCTGCACTGGCAATCGGAAGGTTGCCGGTTCGAATCCCGTAAATGCCAAAAAGGGACTCTACTCTGTTGGGCCCTTGAGCAAAGCCCTTATCCTGCAATTGCTGAGCGCTTTGAGTAGTGAGAAAAGCACTATATAAATGCAAAGAGTTATTATTATTATTATCAGATGCTGCTAGGATAGGTGTGAGCCTCCATGACCACAAACTGGATTTAATGGGTTTGATAACGGATGGATGAATAATGCGATAAGCATTTATAATTCCTGACCACTTGTGTGTCAACTCAGCCTTCACTGTGCACTGTACGCCTCTGCCATGTCATTCTGTATTACTGAAGAATAAGGTTGGACATGCTGAAAGAAAACAAAAAACTACCTGCAGTTTCTTTATGGGGTCTGCCTATGATGCAGGGTAGCAAAAAACACTTTGATAGCCATGTTTGGGTTTCTGTTTGTTTTTTTGAAGTACTCTCCCATCTGTTTGAGGTTTCTGCATTGGCCACTAACGCTTATAACTGCTCATCTCCTCACATACAAAGATGATTTTTTTTTTTACTTGAGCTGCATTTGTTACCTTTATTATGGAACAGTAAATTCCACATTCTCACAATGTCTGTATTGGGTGGAACAGAGGCATTGATAGCTTTACAGGAAGAATGATAAAAAATGAAAATCTCCAAATCCAGTGCTTTGTTTTCAGTGTTTCTGTACAGTACTTGTCAGTACATGCAGGGCATCATGATGGAAAAATCTCAAAATCAAAGAAGGATGTTTTCTTTTCAAATCAACACTGTAGATGACATTCCCACGCACATGCACCCACACCCTCATCTGGGTGGCTGTTTTTGTGAGGACATCTCTGTGACTCTCACTGTTCTTTCTTCATTACAGTTTCCAACTCCACCCAGAAAGGCTAAAAGTTCAACAGAAAAAGAATCGATTTTGGCAAGCACTTCTTTATTTTCCACTTTTTGTTCTCATTAAGGTGACACAGTGTTGAGCCCAGCTGCTTCACAGATCCAATGTTTGGGTTCAAGTTTGAATCCTACATTTTCCTAATCTTCTTATGTTTGCATGGCTTTGCCTCTTATTTCAATAATTTAAATAAAAAATCTTTGGATAACTAACAATTCCAAAGTGGCTGATGTTGTGTGTGTGCTGCTGTACTTCCTGTCTTGTGTCCAGTCCTGCCTGGATAGGTCCAAGCCCTCCACAACCTAAAGTTCGATTAAGGTGGTTTAAGGTTGATATGTTATGTTATGATTCTTAAATAAAAGCTGATAGAATAGCATGAAAACATATTTGACAAGGGGTAGCATAAGAGCAACAAACCCAGAGCCCAGGGTGCAGACCAGGTCTTATTCATGGGCAGTCTAAATGGTTTACTGCAATTTCCTCCTCCTACCCAAACTCATGCATGTGAAGTTAATTGTCAGTTCCAATTAGTCTTGTACAGTCGTGGCCAAAAGTTTTGAGAATGACACAAGTATTCGATATCACAAAGTTTGCTGTTTCAGTGTTTTTAGATCTTTTTGTCAGATGTTTCTATGGTATACTGAAGTATAATTACAAACATTTCATAAGTTTCAAAGGCTGCCATTCATGAGCAAGCTCTGCACTAGTGGTGCCCCGATCCCAAGCCATGAATAAAGAATGGTACCAAAACATCCTCCATGAGCAACTTCTCCCAACCAACCACCCAAGAAGAGTTTACTTCACGAGCAATGCCTTTTTCCCACATGATGGAGCACCGTGCCATAAGGCAAAAGTGATAACTAAGTGGCTCGGGGAACAAAACATCGAAATTCTGGGTCTATGGCCAGGAAACTCCCCAGACTGTAATCCCATTGTGAACTTGTGGTCAATCCACAAGAGGCAGGTGGACAAACAAAAACCCACAAATTCTGACAATTTTGAGTTGCTTAGGGACAACTCTGGGAACTCTCTTGAGGTGCCCAGCTAGAGCCTGGACTTAAACCTAATCAAACATCTTCAGAGAGACCTGTAAATAAATGTGGATTGACAGTCTCCATCCAACCTGACAGAGCTCAAAAGGCTCTGCATAGAAGAATGTCAGGAAATCCCCAAATCCAGGGGTGCAAAGCTGCCGTGCCACAACCAAGAACTCCAAGCATTGATTATACAAGAATGGACTGCCATCAGTCAGGATTTGGCCCAGAAGTGGATTGACAGGACAAATTGCAGAAATCTTGAAAAAGAAGGGCCAACACTGCAGGTATTGACTCTGCATAAACGTAATGTAATTGTCAATACAAGCCTTTGAAACTTATGATATGCTTGTAATTATACTTCAGTATACCAGAGAAACATCTGACAAAAAGATCTAGAAACATTGTGACAACCAATACTTGTGTCATTCTCAAAACTTTTGACCATGACTGTAGGTCCGAGTGTCTCCAAGTGTCCGAGTGACCTAGTCCTGCTGCCATAGGCTCACTGCCACCTCTGCATTGCGCTAAGGAGGTTAACAGTATGTTACTCACACTAAGAATCAGAAGAAAACAACAGAGTTTACAGAGACATGGAAGACCAAGTCAAAATCATGCTTTACTCATTTAGTGCCTTTAAAAGTGTGCACAATGAGAAGCCGCTTAGCAAAGAAAAAAAAGGAATAAATCAGGGCAAAGTAACACTGCAGAGCGCAGCATTGTTACAAAAACAATACTAAAAGGTAAGAATCATTCATTATTTATATAGCACCCATCAGAGAGAGCAACATTAGGATGAGCCTCACAAAGCAATGCAAACAGCTTTATTAATCAAGATAAATTAGCTTAAAAATCTATCTATCTATCTATCTATCTATCTATCTATCTATCTATCTATCTATCTATCTATCTATCTATCTATCTATCTATCTATCTATCTATCTATCTATCTATCTATCTATCTATCTATCTGTTTAAAGAAGCAACATGGAACATAATTATTCCTACTTACAGTATATTCAGTCAGTTGAAAAATTAAGTGCACCCCATGGAATGTTTTTTCCTTTTTTAATATATTTGGACATATCAAGATTTGATGTTCATTTAAAAAATACAAAATGTTGACTTTGCAATAATTTATTCAATGAAAAAATAACCTTTGTGACATTTCCATCTGTGGAAAAAGTGAGTCCACCCTTGGCTCTAATAGATGGTATTGCCCCGAAAAGTAAGCATTTACTAGAACTGTTCAGTAGTCTCTGACATCAACTGGGAGAAAATTTCTCCTGCTACTCCATTCAAAATAATTTCAGCTGTGTGATATTTGAAAGGTGTTTTGCCTGTACAGACTTCCGCTATCGCGATATGATTCAGATCTGGGCTTTGACTTGGCCATTACAGAATTTTCCCTGTCCTTCATTTAGCCATTCCATCATGGATTTACTGGTATGTTTAAGGTCATTGACATGTTTCAAGGTCCAATTTTGGTTGAACTTCAGTCATGTGACCCTGCAATGCCATTCCAGTGGTGAAACTTGTAAGTGCTCTGGAGATGTTTTTCAATGATTTAACTGAGAATCTAGTCAGGGTTGAGTAAAAGCTGAATAGAGCAAACAACAGAAATATTCGTAATGAAAACCTGCTCTAAAACACTCCAGACTTCAGTCTGGGCCAAAAGTTCACCTTCCAACAGGACTATGACCCAAAGCACAAAGCCAAGACAACAAGGGAGTGGCTTAGGGACAACTCTGAGAATGTCTTTGAGGCGCCCAGCCAGAGCCTGGACTTAAACCTAATCAAACATCTTCAGAGAGACCTGTAAATCAATGTGGATTGACAGTCTCCATCCGACCTGACAGAGCTTAAAAGGTTCTGCATAGAAGAATGTCAGGAAATCCCCAAATCCAGGGGTGCAAAGCTGCCGTGCCACAACCAAGAAGACTCCTGGCTGTAACCGCTTTCAAAGGGGCTTTAATGAAGTACTGAGCAAAGGGTCTAAAGGATTTCAGTTTTTTTATTTTTGATAAATTTGCAAAAAATTCTAAAATCCTGTTTTATGAGTATTGTTTAATGAGGAAAAAAAATAATTTAAATGATTTTAGCCTAAGGCTGCAATATAAAAAATGTATAAAATGTGAAGGGTCTGGATAGTTTCTGGAGCACTGTAGGTGCATTTATTTTGTATTTTATCTCAAGGTCTACACAATAATATACAAAAAAATACATAATGGCAAATAAATGGTGTGTTAGGTATGAAGAGCCCAACCTTTTTGTGAAGGTTTTGCACTGATGCTATTACTGCTGGCCAGTAGGGGGCAGAGTGTGATGCAGTTCAGCCACAAATATTGTACATAGTTGTTCTAGTTATTCAAAAGAGAACCCACAATGAAAATGGCAATCAGCTACTTTTGTATTCTTCTTTTTTAATTGTAAATCCGGTCATTAAAGGTTGTGGAGATGGGGCACTTTGGTTTCAGGCAGAATAGAAGCTGGCTTGTTCATGGCCGACCTATTCTCTTCGTTACTTTATACATACGTGATTTTCTTCACTTACTATGTTTGCCTTATGTATGACCGTCTTCATCTGCTCCTTTCTTGACTTATCTATTAATTCTGATATTTCCCCCTGCTGCCCATTAAATTCATTGCTTCACACTTTTCACTTTCAGCAGGCACCCCAATCATATGAAAACTGGCACCCACTCAAATGTTCAAGTCAGCAGCACCCTTCTGTTATCAGATGCATACGGTCTATCACCATCACTGCAGGCACAGCTTTGAGTGAAGTGTGCATCTTTCGTTTACTTAGATTAGTTCAAAGGTGTTGGCACATATTTATTTACTGAAAGTAAGGAGGCCGCATGAGAGGATTATGGCTAATTATGAGCACCTGGGGCATCCACAATTTAATGTGAGGAATGCAAGTACAAAATAAGTATTTGCTTTATTTCTCTTTTGAATCTGGAGGAAAGCCCCACCAAAGTAAACTCTTTAAAGTATTGCAGCAAAATGCACAAAATGAGCAGGAGCTAAATATGTAACCATAGCATAATATCAATGGTATTATTACTGGTTGCTCAGGGAGGGTCCAGGTCTCCAAAGCTTTATGCTGCAACCATTTGATATGGAAACTGCAGGCAACCCTTTGGGAAATTCATATGGACATGTTTGAGGCTGTATATACCATTGGGTGTAGAGAAAAGCCAAGCAAAATGACACCTTTTATTGGCTAACTAGAAAGATTACAATATGCAAGCTTTCGAGGCAACTCAGGCCCCTTCTTCAGGCAAGATGTAATCAACCATTACATCTTGCCTGAAGAAGGGGCCTGAGTTGCCTCGAAAGCTTGCATATTGTAATCTTTCTAGTTAGCCAATAAAAGGTGTCATTTTGCTTGGCTTTTCTCTACATTCATAATGGCTAACACGGTACAACACCCTAGTACTATACCATTGGGTAAATTCAGGGGGATCTTTGTGACCCAGTTTTGCTGATTTGTGATGTAAGCATGGACTCTCACCTCATTTTTTGTTTTTCAAAATTGAAAAAAATGACCATCAAAATTAGAGCACTTCTATAGCACGTGAACACAGTTTCACGTTATAAAGGACCCATAAATGTTTCATTTATCCAGTACTTTCACACTGGAAACTTTTATCTCACCTTCTGCCTCCTGTCTTTTACCAAACCCTATATGTTGTAATTTATTTTTTCTTACATTACTGAAAGTTCCAATATCATGTTTCTTTGCTATATTTGATATAAAAATTGATAGCACTGTAACTTCGGTCAGTTTGTGTCAGATGTCACATCTGGCTCTGATCTTGGTCAAAATGACAATTACTTTGATGTCATGTGAGGCCTTTTAAATCTAAACTGTTGATTATTTAAATTGTTAATGAAGCTGAAGCACAAAATGGGAAACTATGCTGAACAGGCCTTCAAATATCATCAGCCCATCCAGCCAAAAAACAGTCCTCACCTCAGGCAGCCTGACCCCAAACTGAAAATGTAGGCTTCACTCGTGGAGATCAACTTTGTACCCTTGTCCTGTAACGCTTGTCCCCCAGATTGATGTCTTCTCGATGATGTTGATCTCTTTTGTAAGTTGCTTTGGATAAAAGCCTCTACTTAGCAAATAAATGTAAAATGGGGCTCAGACTTTTAACAGCTTGAAATACTTTAAATGCACAAAAAATTCTTTAAGAGGGGAGCAAAACTGGAAACATTTGCTCATAAGAAATGTAATGACTTCTTGAGGTAGGAGTACATAAGAATTATTGCATCACATATTTCAATTCAAGTCAAGTTGGGGAGCATGCACTGGTACAGTGCGTTACCGCACCCACTACACAACAAAACAACTCGGGATCCTGGTTGGCAACCCCCCAGGCAGACACGCGGTCCAGTCCAACCCTCCGGAAATGACTCTCTATCTGCCGCAGCCAGGTGTTACGTGGGCGACCCCTTGGCCTGGTCCAGCCACTCAGGTCCCCAACAATGAGGATCTTATGAGCTGGATCACCCTCTGGGAAATGCGCCACATGGCCGTAGTGCCGTAACTGACGCTCCACCACAATGCAGGTAATGTGCCTCATTCGGGACTCCATGAGCAACCACTCAAGTCAAACCAATGGTACCCAAGGATTTTCCGGAGAGAGACAGTACCAAAGGAGTCCAGTCTTCATCTCAGGTCACTGGATAGCGTCCATGTCTCGCAACCATATAGCAAGACAGGAAGCACCAGGACTCTAAAGACTTGGATGTTCGTCCTTTTGTATAGATATCGGGAGCGCCACACACCCCTTTCCAGTGACCTCATGACCCCCCATGCTTTCCCAATCCGTCTACTGACTTCATAGGAAGAGTCACCAGAAACATGAATGTCACTGCCAAAGTAAGTAAACCTCTTGACAAGGTCGACACTCTCTCCGCAGGCTGTGCCCAAGAGGTCATTAAAGGCCTGGATCTTGGTTTTTATCCAGGACACTCACAAGCCCAGACACTCAGATTCCTCCCTCAGACTCTCGAGCGCCCCATTCAGAGCCTCCATTGACTCCATGAAGATCACAGCATTGTCAGCAAAGTCATGATCTGTAAATCTTTCTTCACCAACAAATGCCCCAGAGCCGCTGGATCCCTCGACCTTGCCCAGCACCCAGTCCAGGCAAGTACTGAAGAGAGTAGGAGCAAGAACACACCCCTGACGAACTCCAGAATCAACTGGGAAAAACACTGAGGTTCTGCCTCCACTCTGCACAACACTCACAGTACCAGTGTACAGACCAGCCATGATATCCAGCAACCTCAAGGAGATCCCGCGGACCCTCAGGATGTCCCACAGGGCAGCTCGATCAACTGAGTCAAACGCTGTATGAAAATCGACCAAGGCTACAAAGAAACTCTGCTGATATTCGTGTTTGCACTCCATGAGGACCCTCAGTGCAAGGATGCGGTCGATGGTAGACTTCTTAGGCATAAAATCGGGATTAATAAAGTATCTATCTATCTATCTATCTATCTATCTATCTATCTATCTATCTATCTATCTATCTATCTATCTATCTATCTATCTATCTATCTATCTATCTATCTATCTATCTATCTATCTATCTATCTATCTATCTATCTATCTATCTATCTATCTATCTATCTAAAACCAGACTGCTCCGGTAACTGGTAGGTCATCAAGTGATCACGGATCCTATTGAGGAAGACCCTAGCAAGGACCTTACCCAGCACCGAGAGCAGTGTTATCCTCCTGTAGTTGCTGAAATCCAGGCGATCACCCTTCCCTTTCCAGATAGGGATGACAAGTCCCGTTTTCTAGTCAGTTGGGATATTAAAATGTATGCTTCAATTTAAATGTTTAAAGTCCAAATAATCTCAATTACAATAAAAATTAGTTATTTGCCGCTCTCTGACAGAGATCAATAGATCCCTAGTAATGGATCAAAAATAAAAAATAACATTATATTAATAATCACTGAACTTAAAATAGTCTGAAACAATACTTCATAATACTCTTATGTTTCCAATTTGTCATTTTAACCTTCTGGGAGTGGCTCTTAGAGTGCTAGGACCATTGATAAAGAATCAAATAACAAAAATATGATCATATTTGTGATCAGCAACCTTAAAAATAGCATAAAATGACACTCCACATGCCTATATTACTGATTACCGGATTTTCAAAGTTTTGTGAAAAGGAGTAACTTTGGCTCCTCACATTCCTTCTGATTATTTTTGCTGAAGACACCTGTTGGTTTACTACTTATCATTAGGGTGTAATTTCCTGTACAGAAAATGGTTCAAAAATGGCCTAAAATGAGAGAGGTTTTGGTCTAGAGGGTCAGAAATTGGGGAAAACCCCATAAAGCTTGATGTCAGCAAAACTAGACATCAAGACAAGTGCAATGGTGGATCATATGTGAGGGTTTTCTTGTAGCAGTGAATCAAAAGTAATGTAAAAATATAAAAAGTAATAATTAAATAGTTCTAATTAAGTCAACAGAAGTTTGGAAAGCAAAGTGGCAAATATGTTTAATTGAGGGCAGATTTTTATAAAATAACATGAATCATTAACATATTAAACAATTTATGTGAAAAATATTTCAGGATTTTAATTATATTTGGTCAATTTAATGATGCTTGAATGCAATTCCCCAAATAACTATTATGTTTAATAGAGTTTGATTTAATAAATAACAATGTTCTCAAACCAACTTAATTCATTTCATGGGTTGTGGGGGGTTGTAGCTTATCCTGGCAGATAACACCTCTGGGCATGGTGCCACCCCATCACAATACCTTGCACATTCACACATATGGTCCATTCGGTCTTCAGGTAAACCAACCTGCACATTTTTGGGGATGTGGGAGGAAAGCCATGAAAACATACAATCACCACACAGGCAATATTTGGGAGCAGGATTCGAATCCAGCTGTGCTACCCACCGCATTACCCTGTCTTTCTCAAACTCACTTAATCCAATTCACAGTTTTTTTGGGGGCAGAGCCTAACCTGGCAGCACTGAGTGCAGGGCAGGATAAACACCATGTAAAGTATCCACCTTACAGAACTCCTGTAAGGCCCACTAGGGGCAACTTGGAATAAATAATTAACCTGACCTGCATGTCTTTTAGGAGGTGGGAGGAAAATCGAAATAGATGCAAGGAAAACATGCAAACACCACACTGACAATGTCTAGGTATGCGGTAGGATACTTAATTGATAAGGCAGCAGTAATAATAATAATAATAAATTTTATTTATATTGCACTTTATATTTTAGCAATCCCAAAGTACTACAGAGTAAAAATAGAATAATAAAATAAAAAAAAAAAAAAAAAAAAAAAAAAAAAAAAAAAAAAAAGAACAGAAGAGTCTATAAAATACTTTAACAAAATGACTTTCTAAAAAGATGAGTTTTTAGGTTTCACTTTAAGGCCTCAGTCGACTGTGGGGCTCTCAGGTAATCAGGGAGGGCATTCCACAGCCTCGGCGCCACCGATGAAAACGCCCTGTCACCCATGCTGCTGAGCTTAGTTCTGGGGACTTGAAGAGTGTTAGTGAGTACAGAGCGGAGGGAACGTAAGGAGTTATGGGGGGTAAGGAGTTCCTGTAGATAAAGAGGGGCATGTCCATAAATGCACTGATGGGTAAGAAGGGAGACCTTGTACTCTATTCTGAATGAAACAGGGAGCCAGTGAAGGGTTTTCAGGATTGGGGTGATGTGATCATACTTTCGCACCCTCATCAGGATCCTGGCAGCGCTGTTCTGAATATACTGGAGTCTCTGGATACTCTTGCCAGGAATCCCAATGAGGAGTGCATTACAGTAATCCAGCCTGGAAGAGACAAAGGCATGGACGAGCTTCTCTGCATCTGCCAGGGTGAGTAATGGGCGGAGTTTGGCGATGTTCTTGAGATGGTAAAAAGATGACTTACAGAGATATTTAATGTGGGTGTCAAAAGTAAGTTGGGAGTCCATTCTAACACCCAAATTAATAACAGATTCAAAACAGACATCGATAACTACTGTCAGTCACAGCACGTGTAAAAAGACAAGCAATAAGTAACGTGATTTTTCTTTGGTGTTTGACTTTGGAAACATTGAGGGAATTCTTGACCATTGTGTATGTTTATGTGCTCGAACATTAGAGGATCAGTGGACGATGGAATCATTTTGCTGAATGTTGATCAGTTTTAGGACTATTTGATTAATCACCCTAACAAAATAATAATAACACTATATTTGCTAGTACAAATGATGACAATTTCATGGAAACACACTGCTGGTGATTAGAGAACTAGTGGCAATCATCATGAATGTCGCCATAAATTTACAATGTTTAATTATCTAGTTTACTTCAATGAGATGTGACCAAAACACCTCAATAATATCCATCCATCCATTATCCAACCCGCTATATCCCAACCACAGGGTCACGGGGGTCTGCCGGAGCCAATCCCAGCCAACACAGGGCACAAGGCAGGAAACAAACCCCGGGCAGGGCGCCAGCCCACCGCAGCCTCAATAATATGTAATGGCAAAATTAAAAATATGGTTTACTAATTTGGGGAAAATCAATTTATGTACAGTAGTACTGTGGCAAACATGGGCACTAACAAAAATAACAGTGCAGGAAATTTATGCTCCTTGTGAAAAGAAAATATCTCAACATAAACTTAAACTCAGCAAGACATCTGACAGTGCAAACGTAAAAATGATTAGTGTCTATTGTACTAACGGCCTCCATACATAAGACTTGAAACCGTTTTGATCTTTCCATAAGATGACTGTTGCAGAAATAAGCATCTTCTGTAAGTGGCTGAGACTTTTAACAGCAAACCAATAATGATCATAATGCATTTCATTTATATACTGTCATTTCCAGGCACAAAGTGCTTCATGGATATTCAGAAGAGTACAAAACGAATTAAATCAAACAAAAAGATCGAATAAATAACAATAGATACAAACTAAAATCGAAAGTATCCACCTTAGTAAAGGGACAAGTGTCTGTGTCTGATTCTGTGTGTCTGCCCAGTTGCTAGGGTTAGAAAGAAAAATGTATAAATAGGCAAAACATGTAGAAGAAGGTTAAATAAAATCAAAAATGATAATAAAAATACCAAATTAGGGTCTAAAAAAGAAGAAAATTGATAATATTGGCCTATTCTGTTGTCCGCTGTTATACACCAGCAACAGCAGTGTGGTAGCAACTTTCTTGCTCCCACTCAGGCCACTTGAATGAGGTTTATGGCTATAATACTAATGAGCATTGAGCATGGTGAGTAAGGGATGAGTGACAATAATGATAAATCAACGAACATGTCAGGAAACCAAAGCCCAGACAGGACTAGGCTAGAGTCACTAAACCAGCCCATTGCACTAACCACCAACGCCTCATTTTCCCAGCAAAACACTTCTACTATAAGAGTGGCCATTTCAATGAGCAATGCTGAGAGGAACCAACAAAAACAGGTGGCTCTGTCCGAAGAGGAAAAGGCCATCGTGAAGTAAACAGATTGAGTGTGCATTATTATACAAGACCAAACAGACAACCCATATCTTAATACATAATTTGCCTGCCTCCTCACTCACTCACTCACTCACTCACTCACTCACTCACTCACTCACTCACTCACTCACTCACTCACTCACTCACTCACTCACTCACTTCCGTCCGTCCATCCGAAGCCGAATGCGCAGTCGCCTTCTGCGCACGTCTGAAGCCGAATGCGCAGTCGCCTTCTGCGCAGCTGCCCGAAAAACCTTACGAGACTGACATCCGACCCCAACATCACGGCAGGCGGCAGATTTACGGCCTTTCAAAGAGAAAGGCGACTTCGATTAAAGCTCTAGAGGCCTGAAAGGCGATTTCGACTACAGCTTGAGGCCTAATTATGCATTCTGATTCAATTATGCATTCATTCAATACACCTATATCAGGTTTGTGGTGCTTATACTTGTTACTATTCCATATTCTACTGGAACATTCATTATTCAATATTATACTATAGGCCTGGAAAATTCATCAACTAACAGTACAAGCCTGTACAGTAATGAGTAAAGCGGACTACAATCATTACAAAACAACTTCTTCATTACTTATCATTTGTTCTTCATACACTGCTGACACAAACTCGTGCCGTTTCATCTTACGTTGTCGAAACGGGCTCTTTGTCTAGTACCAAATAAAAAACACAAGGTCAATGTTGATTACTTAGATTTCAACCCATCTGAGATGTCAAATAATAGATCAATACCTGAAACGCAAGGCTCCGAATAAGAAAAAAGAATGAATAAAATATACAAAAATACAAATAACATAGTTTGTATAAGCCACTCATAGCAAAAACTGAGACTGAGAAAGAGAACTTAACCAAGTTAAGGCGATGTCACTTTCTGCAGTGCCCTATGACTAGAGGTCACAAATTGTGACATCAGCTAAACTCATTTAAGGTGGTTTAATGTCTACACTGACATTCCTGCATATCAGCTTACACAAACTGTGGGGTTTGTTCATTGTTTTCTTTTGGCAAAATCTACTTTTGTATATTTTATTCCTGCTTATTTTTTACTTCTTCTAATTCAGAACCTTGTGTTTTATATACTAATCGATTATTTGATGCTTTGAAATGAGTTTGTGTTTAGTGTTATTTATCTGATATAAGAGGATTGTCAGATAGTACAAAACACAGCATCTGAGGTCAGTCATTAATCAAACTAAGGTCAAGTATTTTGGAACATGATTTTTCTCAAATATTTGTTTATTTTATCCTTTATATAAATAAAGTTTGGATGCCTACTAACACATGGTTTAACCTTCAATAAAATGGCTGCCATGATGCATCTGGTCTAGTCCTTCACTGGGCCCATTGGGTCAGTTTGGATCCAGAGATCTACCTAACATGCATATATTTGGAATATGCAAATAAAAACTTGGAGAAAAGCCCCCACACACAGAAGAAGAAAGTGTTCAGTTCACCGGGCACAGCATCTGTGAGGCAGCCGTGCTACCCATTCGGATCTGGTGCTGCGTTCTTTTAGGGTCAACACTTTTTTCTCCTTCATGTTTTAAGTTCTGCGGTGGGTTGGCACACTGCCCAGGATTGGTTCCTGCCTTGTGCCCTGTGTTGGCTGGGATTGGCTCCTGCAGACCCCCGTGACCCTGTGTTCGGATTCAGCGGGTTGGAAAATGGATGGATGGATGGATGGATGTTTTAAGTTAACAAACATTTATCTACCTTGTTGTTTACATCAGAATTTCCTAGCAGCTGGGGGCCCTGATCTTCCATTGTTATTTTTGCATTGTCTAGAAAAGGAATGCATCTCAGTGATGTCCACTTGCTTGCTTTACAGTCTTGCTGCATGGCAAAGCATTTTCCATTATTGTCACGTGCTTATCTTTTTGAAATGCAACTTTTCATAAACATTTTTCCATGTAATTTTGGTTACTTTCTTTCTGTGCTTTTAAAGCAAAACCTGGCTATGCGTTTTTAAGCATAGTGCAAGGTTTCCCTAGCACCTTTATTTTTTTTACTTTTTAATTTTTTTTTAAAGCAAAACTTAGCTACGAGTTTTTAAGCATATCATAAAGTTTCACTAGCACCTTTAGTCTTTTCTACATTTTATTATATTTGCTTTTGCTTCTTTTCTGCTCCTTTTCTTTTTAACGGTGTGCTTTTCAGGACTAATTCACTTTGTGCGCCCAAGCAGAAATCCTTAGCCTCCAGGATGTTGCAGCTCTTGCTGCACATTCTGTCAAGTTTGTTCTTGTTTGTTTCAAACTATGGAATATTGCACATCCCCAAAATATTTGAAGAGCTCTATATCTGAATGTTACTGTATCATTTCCTATCAAATCTAACCTGGTGCAAGCTGAATCAGGTCAGTTCCTTTTTGGCTGCTTTTCCTTGTCTTTTCTTCTTGCCAAGCACAGACTAAAAAAATGTTAAAAACAACTATTTCCATCTCTGCATCATGTGGATTAGGGATTTGGCACAGTCACATGTATTTTCCTGGAGGAGAACAGTGCCAGTTCTTTTGTGGGCTGCCTGGCTGCCAGAAAGATGAACCACAACTGAGAGCCGGAGGAAGAACTGGGGATGAAGAACACGATTAACAGACTGGTCCTGCTGCCAAACCACCGAGGACTTGCAGTTTCAGCATTATTAAAACAAATTATGCAGTCATTCATTTCATTCAGAGAATGCAAAACTCATCATCCACAAACAAACTGAAACAAAATGTTTTGAAGCCTCTTGAAATATTACAGTGGGAACTACAAGGTCCTTCTGACTTTTTTTTATAAAATTGTACAGCCTGCAGATTTTGGATCCTCTAAGTAAACTATGGACCACCATCATTTGCTTGCAATCGAAGTCTCTTGATCACCATCCTGTTCATTTAGACACATTAAACTGAGAACTCAAAGCATTTTTCTGCTTTTTGCATACTTGTATTTTACAGATTGTACATTCGGTAATGTTTTCTCTCCTTTTCACTTTGTTTCGTTCACATTCTGCCTTAGCTTGTCTCTTTACCAAAGTGGTTGGTTGGCTTTTAAAATGATTAAAAATGATTGAAAATGATTTCTTTTCTCTTCAACAGTGTTAACTCCAAACACTCTGCACTTCCATAGCATTCCAGTAGATGGTGCTGTATGGGTCCCTACTGTCAAGAACAGGCTGGAATCCTTCTATTTGCATGTCCCCTCCTATGTGTGTCTTTTGGTACATTGTTATACATTAAGAGAAAAAACATTTTTCTCATAAAGGGGATTATAGAATGAAATGTAATTCAGAAACCACAGTACAAAACAGTACTCTCTGACCAAGGCCTAATTAGAAACCAAGGTTCAAAGTGAAAAAACAAAGCAAGAGGCTAAATAGTGAAGCTCAAAAGAAAGAAAAAGGAAAGCACTGACCACAGAAAACAAATCTTTATCTCATTCTCTGATGTATCAGTTGATAATCATAGAAACAGGGCTTTGCAAAGTTTGCAAAATTACAGTGTCATTCAAAAACAAATGGTGACAAAAAAAGACGTAATGATTAACAAATACTGTATCTTTCAATATGTTTCATAATTCTTTTAAGTTGCAGAATTTGATCAAGCATCATTCAAAACTTAGAACAAAAAAGACATAATGAGGTCAAAAGAAAATTGAAAAAGAATACACTAGCGTTTCTCAATCTTTAAGTATTTGCGACCTGACTTTTCATAACAGTTTTAATCGCACCCCCCTAACATTTATTTGAAAGGAGCCCACTAATACCAATTTGTTCATTTTTAATT
Organism: Erpetoichthys calabaricus; assembly: GCF_900747795.2. Taxonomy (NCBI): domain Eukaryota; kingdom Metazoa; phylum Chordata; class Cladistia; order Polypteriformes; family Polypteridae; genus Erpetoichthys; species Erpetoichthys calabaricus. The sequence continues at coordinate 78,557,140 of NC_041407.2, forward strand.
AATGATATATCATAGATGCATATTTTATTATACCTACTTAACTTTTATCGACACTTATCTAACTCTATATTTATTTTTCTAGTATCAGAATATACAGTAGTTTAAGTTAATTTGTTTTGGTTTCAATAGATGTATTTTTCATATTTTCGATTCTTGTTTTCTTTTTTTCACATCTTCGCGCCCCCCCTAGGGGGGCCCGTCCCACAGTTTGAGAACCACTGGCATACAAAATGCTGATTTCACAGAAATAACAAACCAGGAAATAAGACAGAAAAGGATACCAGAAATGAAGTGCAGGAAAACCAAAGGCAATCAAAACCAATAGGTGGAGACTAATTGCTGTAATAATAATTCACAGAAATTAAAGCCAGGAATTTTAAAAAGGAACATACACTAACTTTCTTTACATTGTCTGCAAAATCAGGTTTAATCAGGTTTGGTTTAATCCAAAATGGTGGTCCTGTATACTATTACAGGAATGACAACAACAATCATAACCTCCCAGGGACACGGCCCTAACAACACCACATTGTATATCTCAAAACAAAAATGGCATTACATAAATAGTAACATTAAATATTAAACTTTCTAACTCAGCCTCCTGGGAATATATAACATATTCTATTAGATTCCCCACGTTACAAAAACATACTTAGATGAATGACTTTTCCCATAAAAAAATGTATATTTTACACAAAAATTTTAATTTCAACCTAGACTTATGACAATGGAGGGAATGGGGATCTCTGATCATCATGAGGAATGAGCTGGTGTACGTGTTAGAAAGCCACTACTTATGGTTTCACTGTTGTGGTGTTTTTCTGCTGTATTAACTTTTTTGGTTTGTGTTTTTGTTCCACTTTGATGGGCTGTTTACGACAACCTGCCACTTTTTCACCTTCTGTCAGTCCTTTTGAATTCTATTATTGTGCCATGTGCCTTCTTCTGTATGACAATCTTCCTGTTTTTAGATCCGTTTCCTACATTACAGACTTGTTTTTTAGAATATCTAAATGCACTACTTCTTTGTTGGTTTGCAATGCCAGTTGTACTTTACAGCTCATCACGCTGAAGCCCAGCTGTTTTCCTTCTTCTTCTAGAAAGCTGTGCTGCATGTTCTCCCACTTTACTTTTGTGAGTGCATCTGGTTGACATGGGCTTAAAGTTTACTGATGCACAAATACATAAATTGGTGCCCTTTGTCACTTATAAGAAGCTTTTTGACTAATCTGATGCACAGTTTGTAGAAATGACAGATCAAACTCCAGCACAAATCCTTAAATACCTTGTATAAAGTGCACAAAGGTAAAGGTTTGATCGTAACATGCCCATTTTATTCCTCAGTAGCGTAAGCGCTCTTATTTCTAAAAATAATAGAACTGTTTACTCAGTTCACACCCAGAGGAGGCTTGGGGGTTTAAATATTTGAATGGGTGAGAAATGTTCTGAAGGAGAAAGAAGTCTACATACCTTTAGTAAAAATTACTTATGATGATATGACTGGCGTCTATGATTGATATGGCTTATTGGTCCTCTGTTAGTATTTTGAAAGAAAAGTCACACTTGAGTTTGAACATTTGTCCAACACAGAAGGTGAAAGAGGACAGACAGCCTGCCTGCAGAAATTTGTCACCTTCTACTGTCCCTAACAGTCATACTCTGTAGCTCTGCTATGACAGTTCCAAAAATGCCCACTAGAGGGGTATATAACTGTGAAACCCTAGCTAGGAATAAGGGCAAATTAAAGATTATGAAAAAAATATTTTTTTTTCTTCACAAAAGCTGTGAAGAGCACAAATGGCTTACAATACCTACAAAAGGCAATTCCAAAAGCAGCCATAACCGCTAATCATAACCACACTGAGAAAACGTCACTTTATATCCTGTAACTTGAATAATCAGGAAGTGCAAAGCCAGACCTTTTGTCAGGTCATGATGACATGACCTCTGGGTGACACCGCATGGCAACTGCTGTTCAGAATGACGATGTGCATGAAAACTATTATCACATCAGAAAAATATTTTTAACTATCTGAAATCAAAAAAACATAGCTAAAAACAATGTCAGATTTGCATTCTGCAATCCACATAAAACTAAATATAAAGTAACACAGAATAAGACCAGGAAAACATTAAAAAAATGAATAATGAGCACAGATTGCAACAAGGATCACAGGGGGTGGAGCATATCTTGTAATAATTATGATATGATATATTTCATTCTCAGACCTGCCTGCTCTAATTTAGGTTTGCATGGAGCCCACAGCTTTATCTCAACAACACTGGGATCAAAATAGGAAACAGTCCTGAATGGGATGCCAGTCCATCCCAGTGCCTATTCTATTCCTACTCCTCCACACTTACATCCACAAAAGGGGACTGTTTGGAGCTGCCAGTTATCATTATGTGCATGTCTTTGGGGATGTAGAAGAAAAACAGAAGTAACAGAAACGAGAAAGCGTGCAGTCCACATGAACAACATACAGATAATGAATTTGAACCCAAAATGGTGGATCTGTGAAGTGGAAGCCAGGGGAGTAGAATTTAGTAGGGATGAGAAAGTGAATGAATGACAGTTCTGTCTATAATCAATCAGCTGGAATATAATTAAGGTGGGGGTGGGGGGTTCAAACACAAAATCCCAAAGCTATACCTATGGCAGCTATTTAACAAATAAAATTGAATGTAAAGTTATGTTTGATACTTTAAATAGTACCTTCGATAGTGCTCACCATGGAACATCCATCCATCCATCCAGCTATACCCTAACTACAGTGTCACAGGGGTCTGCTGGAGCCAATCCCAGTCAACACAGGGCGCAAGGCAGGAAACAAACCCCGGGCAAGGCGCCAGCCCACTGCAGACCATGAAACATGCCATGTAAAATCTATCCATCCATTTTCCAACCCGCTGAATCTGAACACAGGGTCACGGGGGTCTGCTCGAGCCAATCCCAGAGCACAAGGTAGGAACCAATCCCGGGCAGGGTGCCAACCCGCCGCAGGACACACACAAACACACCAAGCCCAATTTAGAATCGCCAATCCACATAACCAGCATGTCTTTGGACTGTGGGAGGAAACCGGAGTGCCCTGAGGAAACCCACACAGACACGGGGAGAACATGCAAACTCCACGCAGGGAGGACCCGGGAAGCGAACCCAGGTCCCCCAACTGTGAGGCAGCAGCACTACCCACTGCACCACCGTGCCGCCGCCATGTAAAATAATTAATTGATTTACTTGTTCAGAGTTATTTTACAGTGCGTTCAATAAAAGGCACTTTATAAAGGTTTATTTTCTTACAGCAGTTTGTGACATTGAGTTGCATGAAATCAACTATAAAATATAATGTTTGACATTAACAGTTACATGATGCATTCCCTATTTCTTTGTTACTGCCAAAGGTAATATACCAAGCAAAGAGCAATGACAGTTCAGTTCGTGAACATCTTTGTATGGTACTCAAGTGAAAGTGGTCTGTGGCATGATTAGCAGATCTGGTGGGTGCAGTTTTGTTTTTTGTTTTTTTAATAGTGTGGCTCAGATTTTGTGAGTGTGTGTGTGTGTGTGTGTGTGTGTGTGTGCAGGAGAAATGAGTGGTCGTGGAATGCTTAACGGGGGAATGAGCTTGTTAAGTATTCACATGCAGGAGACTGATTGTTACAACCATCCCTCAATGACAATCCACGGATCTTTTAGAGCACTTACACTCACAGAGATTCTAAAAGGTCTAAGTAGGAAAGTTCAAGGAGAGGAAGGATAAAGTGAGTAGGTTAGAAGTAGAGAGCAGGTCTTCAAGCAAGTGAGAATGAAAAGAGGTGAAGCGGTCAGGGTGGAGTGAGGTGGAATGTTGCTCCAGGGCAAAATGTCTCCTGTTGAGTTGTTGATTGGGAGATATCAAGGGCCTCAGAGACCTGCAGTGATTGATGGAGGTAGCAGGAAGATGGAGCTGGGCTTGGTGGATCCCAGTGGCCGCTGAACGAGGCAGCTGAGATGAGAGCCAGAAGGTGGATCTCATTCACCAGTGTCTCAGCCCTACTGTGTAGACCCAGAGAGTAAGCAGGGGAGACAAGAGAAAGAAGCACTGAGGAGAAGAGAAAAGAAAAAACAATTCTGACTGTGATTTTATTCTTTGCTTTCACTTGTTTATCGGATTTATCGGTTTTATCCTCACAGCACAACTGATTTTTGTAGACAATTGTTTATTGAGAAGTTTGAACACTGTCACTTTGGATTTCAGTAAAATACACTTTGCCCCAATAACTATTGTTGTACCTCAGTCCATCCTCAGTTATGACTTCTGATATCTGTGGGTTAAGGAAAGTGTCTATAGCTGTGGGTCCAGGCCACCACAGATGCCTTTTGTTAGAACATTACAGTAATCCCTCCTCCATCGCGGGGGTTGCGTTCCAGAGCCACCCGCGAAATAAGAAAAACCACGAAATAGAAACCATATGTTTATATGGTTATTTTTATATTGTCATGCTTGGGTCACAGATTTGTGCAGAAACACAGGAGGTTGTACAGAGACAGTAACGTTATTCAAACACTGCAAACAAACATTTGTCTCTTTTTCAAAAGTTTAAACTGTGCTCCATGACAAGACAGAGATGACAGTTCAGTCTCACAATTAAAAGAATGCAAACATATCTTCCTCTTCAAAGGAGCAAACAAATCAATAGAGCTGTTTGCTTTTAAGTATGCGAAGCACCGCGGCACAAAGCTGTTGAAGGCGGCAGCTCACACCCCCTCCGTCAGGAGCAGAGAGAGAGAGACAGACAGACAGATAAAAAAATCAATACGTGCCCTTCGTGCTTTTAAGTATGCGAAGCACCGTGCTGCATGTCACTTCACGAAGCAGCTGCACAGAAGGTAACCAACGTCAATTTAATCTTTCAGCATTTTTAGACGAGCGTCCGTATCGTCTAGGTGTGCGAACAGCCCCCCTGCTCAATCCCCCTACGTCAGGATCAGAGAAAGTCAGTTCAAGAGAGAGAGAGAGAAAAGTAAGCTGGGTAGCTTCTCAGCCATCTGCCAATAGCGTCCCTTGTATGAAATCAACTGGGCAAACCAACTGAGGAAGCATGTACCAGAAATTAAAAGACCCATTGTCCGCAGAAATCCGCGAAGCAGTGAAAAATCCGCGATGTATATTTAAATATGCTTACATATAAAATCCGCGATGGAGTGAAGCCGCGAAAGGCGAAGCGCGATATAGCGAGGGATTACTGTATACGAGAGTTGCTATGAGAATCTTGACTATAAGTTGTCCAGAACTGAACCCATTTAGCCAGTTCATGGTTACTGGGGCTGTAGCTAATCCTGACAGCATTAGATGCAAGGCAAGAATCAACTGTAGATGGGACGCCAGTCCACTGCAAGGCACATTTTTTCACATAGTCAGTTTGAAGTAACTAAATTATCTAACCTTTAAATCTTTATGATGTTAGTGGAAAATCAGAATACCCACAGAAAAAACAATAAAAACTCAACATAGACATCAACCGGGATGGGACATTAAAGCTGAGGCAGTAACACTAACCACTGTGAAATGAATGATTATAATAACATAACATTCATAGACCCACATATATCAATTTGGTATTGAATAGGGGCCCGTGGCATGTCCCTCAAATCCCTCAGCATCAAGTGCAAAACAGAGACCTACCCAGGAAGAGGCAGCAGTAAATCCCAAGACCCCTTTATTGTAACATTTGTTTAATTGTGTCTTATAGCACTTTAAGATAAATGTACATTTTAAAAGGTATGATAAAAAAACAAATGACTATAATATTTTTAATCTTTGCCCCCTTTTTTCCATTGTGCCCATTGTGAAAGGCACCAAACAATATAAACTGACAATAATATTGCTCTCCATTTCTTTGTTTTTTATTAAATTCAAATTGATCTTTATTCCTTTTTCACTGCTATATTGTATACACATTAATAACTAATGCACTCTTAGAATATATTGCACCCAATCAAACTTGTTCATACTTTTCTAGTCTTATATTAGTAGCGTATATCACTGTCACTGCAAAGTTTGGAAGCAAATGCCAGCATTTTATTTAAGGATCATACCTAAATGTATAATAATCCAGAATCCTAAGAAGCCTTTACTTTGCCACCTGTACAAAGGAACACTCCCAAAACATTTTTGCAGACAACAAAACAATTGATAAAAGTGTGTGTAGAATATCAGACTCAAATAGGCAATTCTCCGGTGGTGCTTTAAAAGCCATAATGCAAAGAGTTAATTGGCAAACTCAGGTTGGTGTTTTGATTTGTAGTCTAATTTTTGCAAAACTCTAAACAGACCCAGCTACTGGGAATTAAAAAAGCAGATTATTGCCATTTAATAAAAAAATCCTGCAATCACTAAATAATATGAGGAAATTGTATTATAATTAGAAAAATATGTTTTAACTCTCCACAAAGTATTTCGTCAGTCAACATGCTGGTAAAGCGTTTGAAAGTATCCCAGCAATGAACCTCCTGTTTGAATGGCTTATCCAAATTATCACAGTCACCCCAGATGTTATAATTAGTCTGTCACTATCAGGATCACATCGTGACTGAATGGCTGCTTATTTTTTTTTTCCGAGCTTGATATCAATGTAACTGTTGACTCTGAAGTTCCATGTTGTGCACAGGTGTGCTTGCCTGTGTTGTCCCTTTGATAAAGGCATCCATCCCATTTAGACTAGAATAATGCTTTGTGCCATTTGATGCCGAGAGAGAATTCAGTTTTTTAGCTAAGTGTGGATGAAAAACTGGACAAGAGAGTGGCCAAACACAAGGCAGCAAGGGCCTGATTTAAAATGCCTCCTGCCTTATTTTGTAGGGTATGTTTTTGTGCATTACTATCACAGTCACAGCAGCTATCTTCTTAATTTTGAATTCTGGTAGATTAATATAAAGGTCCTGAAGACCACCCTAAGGTTCTGCCTTCAGTGTGGCAGTATATAAAAAAAATAAAATGTGACCTGAAGGCAGCCTCCAGGGTTTTATGCAAGCTCCTCACTCAAAGACTTTAACTGCTTTTATAAAGAAAGCAAAGTGACCTTATAAAAGAGTTAGGGAAAATCTGAAATGTTCTCTTATGAAAAAAATGTAACCAACCAGTGAGACACTGCAGCAGTAAGCTGCCAACTCCAGTCTGGACCTAACAGGTCTGCTGGGAAAAAGACTGATATCAAGTGATGGATAATACATGATAGATACATGTCTCACATTTCAAATCAGCCAGTACCTTTTGGGATTAAGCAAAGTTCTGAGAGGATGCTGAAAATTTCTAGTCAGCAGACATACATAGGGTAGTAATGAATATTGGGCACTTGTTTTTGACTTGATATATTGTGTTTTGTTTTTTGTTTGTTTGCACTCATTAAGATTTTTAAGGAGTGGTGGATATTGGGTTACAAATTACAGGACATCCATATACTACTCTAGCCCTTCAGTATAATGCACTGACTGGCAGGTTGAGTGAAACTTAGGTGTGGGATTTGCCAACGAGTACACAGGAATCATCCCGCCCATGGTGGGTCATTCTGCACCAATGAGCATAGAAAGACTTTCTGTTGAGGGTTAAGAGTCTTTGGAACTACGGGGTTTGTGTGTCAGCAGGGATAATTAAGTGACTTAGAATCCTAGTGAAAGCTTTGTGTGTCCCTATCAACAGGAATGCTGTTGAGTATGAGAGTCAGTCATTGTGTACTATATAATGCCTCTAATATTGAGCTTTATCATAAAACAATTCATGTTTAAATATGGGAACAAACCAATGAGTAAAATACAGACAACTGAATAGATAAGTGAAGCCAAGGCAGTGAATACACCAGATGAAAATGGATACAACAAAGCAAGATGGGAACTACTTCAGAATGTAATTGAACTTGAGGTGGATTATCTGTGTTGGCATTCTAGAAAGTTCCTGAATAGACACTTCTACAGGGGGGCTGTTGTGTCATGTCAGGGTTTTAGAACAAAAGCAAGACATGCAGTGGACAAACACCTGGAAAATGCAGTTTAATGTAAAAAAGTGCAATGTGCTACACATGGACAAAGGAACATCAACTATAAATACAAGATGGGAGACACTATCATAAAAGAAGAAACCTCTAAAAAGGAGTTAGGGACATGCTGTATGTTGACACAGCGTCATCTTCAACTAAGCAATGCACAGAAGCAATTAAAAAAAGGCAAATAAAATGTTAGATTATATCCTTAAAAATGTAGAATTTATGTCAAGGGACATTATAGTCAAACTATATAATGCACGAGTAAGAGCGCATCTGGAGTATTGTGTGCAGTTCCCGTCACCACTGTACAAGAACAGCAGCACTTGAAGCTGTGTAGTGGAGAGCAACGAAGTGCATCCCAGAACTTAAGGACATGTCTGTGGTGTAGCGGGTCCACAGCTCAAGTCAACAGGGCCACTTTTTAAATAAATAATCGCCATACTCGCGGCTTAGAGGGGGGGCGTGGTAGTGTGGCAGATCAGTTCCCGGATGACATCGTGATGTGGGCGGTCCTCGCTTAAGTGCACAAGTGAGGAGTCATCCGCATCCGTAATTGATGCCGGGAGCTGCTACACATGACCCACGTCCCCGTAATAACTAGAAACGCGAGGCGGCTAGGGGAGAGAAAAGAGAGAAAAAAGGAAAAGATGAACGGAGGTTGCAGGAGAAGAAGGCAGGAAGCAGGGAGAGGAAAGGCAGTGCAGGAGAGCGAGCAAGCGCAGGAGAGTGCTTATTGCGGGCAGCTGAGCAGTGAGCCTGGGTGTTTGGCCGGCACCCCGGGAGCAGTCGACTGTGTTCACTCCCGCTGAGCATTTTGTGAGGAGCGGGAGTGACCGGAAGGAGGTTGGCTCACTGGGGAAGCCAAAGTCATGGTCTGGTTAAGCCTACCGGAGCCAGGGCTCGGCGAGGCGAACAGACCAGCAGGAGAAGGCAGAAAGAAGGTAAGCTACAGGTAGGGTGGCTCCCCTGGTGCATAGCCTGGACGGGAGAAGCAGGAGAGTCACCAGTAGAAAGGCACCGGGCTGATTCTAAAAAGACTGCTTCCAGCCATTGTTTTAACCTTGTGGTTTTTAAAAGATTTTTTTTCTATTGGGTTTTAACCTCCACCAGTTCACTCGTTTTTATTGGATTATTTATTATTTATTGAAACATTTTCGAATCACTACACTTTGGACACTGTTTGGTTTGTGTTTGTTGATTTTAATAAAAGCACTTTGTACTTTTTGCACCATCCCCTTGCTTCATTGTTGTGCCTCACTGTCCAGCTCATCAGTGACATTACCGATGGTGTCGGGTTCAGAGCTCCCAGAAGAAAGATGGGCGCATGCAGCGGAACCCACATCGTCACAATGTCCTACTGTGATAGACTCAGAGAATTAAACCTGTTTAGTCTCAAGGAGAGGAGACTGCGTGGGGACCTCATCCAGCTATGTAAAATCCTCAAAGGCATCAGTAAAGACAATCCAGCAATATTGTTTCAGCTTAAAGGCCAATCACATACTCGAGAACATCAGTGGAAATGAAGGGGAAGTGCATTTAAAACTGAAGCCAGGAAGCACTTCTTTACGTAAAGAATTGTGGGACTCCAGAACAAACTACCGATTCATGGAATTGAAGCAGAAACCTTAACAACCTTTAAGAAGAATCTGGATGAGATTTTGGGACAGCTTAGCTATTTGGCAAACAAACCGGCTTGATGGACTGAATGGTCTCCTCTTGTTTATCAAATTACTTATGTATTCTTATGTATAGGAACGTATTCAGGGAATGTGGACATGCTTTCAAAACATAATAACTAAGCATAAGAGGCTCGAGAGGAGTCTTCAGAGAGCCTGTAAACCATGGCTGTGATGTTAGTTGTCATTTCAGGACTCTAGTGAGAACATTCCAAGGTTTTTGTTTTAGAGAACAGTCAGATGACATGCACAGATCAAGCAGAAAAGGTTGTTATCTGTGACTTGCACACACCAAGGAATAATACTCATGAACAGCTGTTTTTAACACAGACAAAATATATAAATTAGGTTAAATGGGAATTCAAAATTGCCTCAGTGTGGGTGTTAATGTGAGTGTTTCCTATGGGACTCTGTCCAAGGTTGGCATCTCCCTTATGCCTAATACTTCTAGGTGTTCCTTCTCCCTGTGACCCTGAAATTAAATAAAGAGTTTTGGATAAATATTGGGCTGTGTAACAGATGGCCGGCAGCTCAACCCGGCCGGGACACCCAAAGAATGGAAGGATGGGGGAAGGCTGCTATTTTGGGGACACTACTTCCCCCAAGATGATAGATGGCAGATTCCCTGGACTGTAGCAGTGCCCCAGGTTCCCACAGGGCATCATGGGACATGGAGTTTGCTATCACAGCCCTGCTGGTTATTGTGGGTGCTGCCAGGGGACACTGTGGGAAGACATTGAGAGACACAGTTTTCACCTAGCCCAGAAGTTATAGTAGGTTATGAGGACAGAAGCCCCAAAGTACTTCCAGGCTGAATAAAAATCTTGAGTTTTCCATTTGACCTGCAAGTGCTGTCAGGTCACATGGCCAGAAGAGCAGAAGCACTTCTGGGTTGGGCACTATATTAAGGACTGCTGTGAACCCAGAAGGCGAGCTTGAGTTGGGAGGAGGTGGACAGCACTTGCTGGGAGGTGTGGAGGAGGAGATAGAGAGAGAGAAGATTGGAGTTTACAGTGTATTGTGTTTATTTGCCTGTTTATCTGTGGCTCTAGGTGCTTGGAGGGCACTGTATAAGAAGTAAAATAATTAAAGACAACTTCTTAGGGCTTTTACCTTGTGTCCTGCATGTCTATCTGTTTGGTTTAAGGGGCAAAAGTGACCCGTAGCATCCACAGCTGATAGGGTTATCCAAAGTGTAAGTAGGGGTCTGCACGAGGTTTAATCATGTGTGTAATTTGCACATTACTCTCGTGTTTTCTCTGGGCACACTCTTTTCTTCCCATTTTCTAAAAAGTGTCCATGCTAAAGGCGTAACTTAGTCCAGCAAAGTCAGGAGCCAAGGAGATATCAATTAATATGAACAAAGTAACAAAATTAACTATTGCTCAGTCATCGTGCAAGTTTCATCAAATAAATTAAACTAAATTTCTAAATTAAATAATGTATCAAATGAATGAAGCAAGCATTTCTCAGGGGTGTGGAAAACATTTGTTATCCTTAATAAAAGTTAAAGATGTCATTACAAAATATTTACATTTTATGGGTAGATGGAAAGCATGAAAAAAGCAGTGAGTGTTAATTCATGAATATCATTAAGTACATTATTGGAGGCGATACAGGGAAATCGCTATGAGTGTTGTAGCTAAATGATAACTGGCCGTCATACACAGCAACATCTTTTTTCCTAGTTGTCATTTTATGCGAACAGCAGGAAGTCAAGAATTGAGGCAGGTGTACTAACTCAAAGACTGGAGATAGTATTTTAAATGAGAGAGGACCAGGAGATGAATGCAACTCAAGATTCTGGATAAGTTCATCGACAGAAGGTCAAACTGATCTTTTGCAATAAACCAAGGCTAAACCTAGAAATGAAGGTCAGCGAGTACAAAGCTGAAGTCAAAATCCACAAAAAACCAAAGGCAAGTGGCTGATCTTCACATTCAAGCTTAATGTCTGTTTTATTCAATTTTGATTCTTTCATTTATGTTGATATTATTATTTACTTAGTTTCCATGTATTTATGTATCTTTTGTTACATTGCATGTGTTTTGTGGGTGGTTCCCTAAGAGGTGGGACCACCTACCCATCAGTGCCAGGGACTGCCCTCAGATCTGTAAAGGCAAGGGTTTCCCACAGTTCTTTGTAGTTTATTTGAATGTGCTTGGGAGTTGGTGAGCATTCTTGTGTCTCTGCTTATACTTATTGTTATTTCTGGATTTTGATCTTCTGTGGTATTGGAACTTTGTTCACCATGGAGGAATTTTTGACTCTATTTGATCGAGTGAGCTTCAAGGTACTTCAGAGCATTGTCATTAAGAATACATCTTTTATTTTATAATGGTTCTATATGGCCCTCTGTTACTAGCCAAATTTTTTTAAAGAATTTCCCCCTCTACTGGGAATTTTTTAAGCTGTTCAGGACTTATATGCTTGGGCACTCTTGAGCAACATAGCAAGTACAGTGTTTCAAGATTTATCTGTCAAACTTAGATTAAACATGACCGCTTCAGCTGACCTTTAAACCCTTAACCTGATGTCAGGTTTATAACCGTCATTAACACACCCCCCAGGAACAGGTGGACATATTGTAGAAACGGGATTCACTAAATACTGGCTTCTGACAGAAAAGACAAAATGTGTTATGATAAAATGCAAATAATAGTGCTTCCTGGGGGCTATGCCCTAGCAGTGGAAGTGCATCTGGGTCATAAACAAAAGAAGCCACTTGACCTCATCTAGGCGAGTTGGAGTAGAGAGTGGAGGAAGGATAATACTCGCATGGAAGGAGTAGAAGAAAAGAAGAAACGAGAAAGAGAAAGAGGAAGACTTTATTGTATTTAACAAGAAGCTTGTACTGAAAGGTGTTTATGTAACTAAATGTTTTATTCAAACCGGGATTTGTGTCTGGGGTTTAGAGTGCTGCAATGTCCCCTACTGGTCACAGTATGCATACTGTAACATTTCAGTACGTTTGGAGACTAAGTTAACTGATATGAAAGTTTGGAGCATATTTTGTTATTGGTGTGCTTAGTCAATGAGACGGTTACCATGTTTTTTTAAATAATTTGTACTAGGAGTGAGTGTGACATGTGATAGAGATTTGCTCAGAACATCATGCCGTTTTTTTGTACAAGAGAAAAATGAAGGCTGAAGCTCTGCTGCCATTTCAGTCGCCTGTACTGACTGCTGTGGATCTGTCCTTTGCCAACAGCAGTGGCTGTTAGAGGCATAAAAGAGGAAAACACTGCAGACAAAATAAAAGAAACAAGAAGCTGAAATAACTTCTCTCAAGTTAAATCTGAAACAATAAACTAATCTGCGTTTGAAATTGCACTAAATATTTCTGTCTGTTTTAAAGATAGGTAGTGGGCAAGAGTATTCATTGATCCATCTGTCCTCTAAACCTGCTGATCCAGGACAGGTTCACATGGCAACAGGAGCCTATCCCAGTAAGTAACAGGACCCCAGGACAGGGCGCCAGCCCATCACACATGCCAACTTAGTATCATCAATTTAACTACCCTGAAGGTGTTTGGACAGTGAAAGGAAGCTGGAGTCAACCGACATGGATCCACATGCAAACTCCATGCAGTGAGCACCCTGAGAAGGTTCCTTGGACTCCTTACTTTGAGGCAGAAATGCTACCACTATGTTACCATGAGACTAAATAATTGACTATTAACAAATTTACATTAACTGTTGCCTTAAGAATTGGGGGAAGAGACCCTCTATTTGAGACTTATTTTAATAACATAGAAAATATGCCCAAGGGACATATGCTTTTGTTTTATTTATTATTGGTAATAATTAGCTTCTCATATTCTGGGCTTGCTATAGATTTTTCTCATAGGCTTTCACTCTTGGTTAACTAAGTGAGGTCTTATCCACATCAGTGACTTGGAATAGTGAATCCTCTTAAAAGGAGAGTGTGCCTCACAGGATAGAAGAAGTTAGACCTTCTGTAGTTCATCACCAGCTATGCAGCAAATGCTACAACTTCCCACTGCTCAGCCATGAATACAATATACTTTAATAAGCAATTCAGCAGGCAAAGAGCTAAAAACCTCCAAAAACAGGGACATTGATTTGATAGCAGCTTTTAAAATATTCACTTCTTAATTTCTTTTCCTGACATAGCAGACTAGCAACTTTCATAACATTTCCTTGTGTTTTTCAAGCAGCACTCCCTTTATGATCTTTGGCTCTTCAAGAATTTTTCATCACAGTAAAGTGCCTTCAATCTTTTAATCAATCTCATTTTTTTTCCTTTTCCCCCAGAGGGAGTCAGTGGTGACAAATGTGACAAAACACTTTGCGTAACAGAATATTTTGCAGCGCAGCACATTTAGCTGCATAAATATAAATCAAATGGCCAGGGGTTGGCAGCAGCAAAACAAATGGAAAGAGGCTGAGACTCAGAGAAAGATGGCAGTTCAGGGGGGTCTGGTGGTGTGGAGAAACTTTTAATAGTTTTGATATTTTACTCTTAATAAATCCTTTCTTTTATAGGTGCAATGTTTTATTGTTTTAGATAACAAATACAATATTGTGCAAAATAAAGGCTAAATTTGATCTTATTGCCCTCCAGCCCAACCTGATATTCTTTTACCTTGTTTTTAGGTGAACATTTTTGTAACTTCTATAACAGGAGTTATGAAAATGAGGGGTCCCTGTTGTTTCACCCCATTATATTTATTGATAGCCTTTTATTCGTTTATGTTGATTCTTCATTACTTTCTGATTCTGGCTTGTTTTCCGTCAGGATTATTCTCCTATTGGCCTGCAAATTCTACTGAAAGCCATGCAACAAAATATTTATTAATTTTTAATGTATATAGTATTAATATATTTTCAAAAATATTAATGTAATTCATATCTAATTCAATGTATTTCCAGATATTTAACTGTTAAACAAACACAAGAATCAATAGACAATTTGGGCTAGTCCTATACTGTATTGCCAACGTACTAGTAACAACATCTTTATTTTACAAAGCTGCTTTTACATAACATATTGAATAGCTTTGCTTCTTTTTAAAGTTCTAGAGAAAGTAGAAATGTTAAAGAGCTCTCTATTCATCCATTTCATCTATAGCACTGCAGGAGGCTGAAGCCCATCCTAGCAAACATAGGGTGCATACAGGAAGTCAATCACAGACATATCACCAAATAAAAGTCCATTATACACATGTACAAGGTACACAGACATTCTTACTTGTATATGTGACTAAAGTCAATGTCACATTACGTGAGTTCTAGACTTCAAGTTGCTGATCTGGTTGCCAGACCATGTAAGTTTAAATGACTGAAAATCACTGGAAATGTCAAATTATGTAACTGCATGCCTACTTTCCAGCACATTCGTGTTTGCCCCTTTCTTTGACAATCAAAAGTGGGTACTGTATGAAGGGTAAAGGAGTACAGCAAGTTCAGCTCCAATCCATTCTGTTGTGGTATGTAAAACATGAGACATCAGACAGATGAGTATTATATGCATTGTAATTCTGCATGAGTATTAATTTGTTGTCAGCTCTCATACACTCAGAGACTGCCCTATTACAAATAAACAAAAAGTCAAACCTGTTTGATTTTGTTGCTGTGAGTCACGGAATAGTTGGAGTGACTCGTTGGGTATGCCAGACTAGACAACTGATCTTCTCTGGAGCACACCACAGACTGCCTGCAAGTTACTAAGATTATGCAAATGAAGGCTACAACAGAAAATTGCTGGAAAAAGTCATCTACACAACAGACTAACAGCACAATACCAGTGCTAGCCATCTAAAGACATTTTCAGATGTCTTGTCCATCATAGCCTGCATTAATAATGGAGACGAGTTAGAATGCAGGAAGGTTGTGGAGGATTTGTCTTGTTGTGTAGGGACAACAACCTGCAAATCATCATCACCAAGGCAAAAAAGCTGGTAGTGGACTTCAGGCGTGCCAAGGAGCCTCTGAGACCTGTCATCAAAAAGGGGGAGGACATGGAAGTGGTGCAGAGCTACATGTACCTGGGGATTCACATGAACAACAAACTAGACTGCTCTGATAACACAGTGGTGCTGTATAAGAAAGGCCAGAGCAGATTGCACTTGCTAAGGAGACTCAGATGTTTTGAGGTGTGCAGTAAGCTGTCTGATATGTTTTGTCAGTCCATATTAGGCAGTGTGGTGTTGTGCACTGAACAAACTTACCAGGAAGACCTGCTCCATCACAGATGAATCCTGGACACACGGAAAGCTGTTGTGAAAAGAGACTGATGACAAAATTTGATGCCATCATGAAAAATCACCTCCAGGAGGTGCTGTCTTGGTTCATTTTTAGCCACAGGCTCATTTCTCCATGGTGTGCTAAAGAAGCACCTCTGGAGGTCTTTTCTGCCCACTTCTATCAGGGAATTCAATGCTTCTACCTGATGTGCTCATTAAGTTTATTTTTATATATTTATTTATTGATTGATTGATTGACTGTATTATTTGTCCTGTGAGTTTGTATCCTTGTTTTCTATGTATTGTTGTTGTATGCATCTGAATTTCCCCATGGAATTAATAAGGTTTATCTAATCTAATCGAATCTAATGTGACATGGCTTCTACATACAACATGTCACCAAGCTCCTGCTCCATGGTAGGGAAATATTAGACTAACATGGACCTTACCTTTACTCATTATGTATTAAACCATATCCAGTGGAGAATGCATATCCAATAGCAAAGGCATGATCTGCTATACAATCCTACTAGGACTAAGCCAAAGCAGTCACAGGGGAGGGTTTTGGTGAGTCACGTGTCCATCTGCTTCCTTTAGAGTTCTGAAGTTGCTAATTCAGGTGAAGAATCTCTAACCTCATTAAAACAATCTCCACAACACTAAGGATTCATCTGTGACGTTCAACAAGAGGTAGACTGCTTCCTTATACGGTACTGAGCAGAAGGTACGCCTTATTAATCATCTGTACGCCTTATTAATCATCTGTACAGTACATTAGCATTAAATGGGTTATTGCCCAATTGAAGCCCTGACCCTTTTTCAACATTCTCTGTATTTTTTGGAATATGTTGTGACGGATGGCCGGGGCCCATGGCTGGTCGGGACGCCCCTGCACCATATGTACCATGGGGCAAGGGTGGGAAACACAGTATGTCCCCCTGGACGCTAGATGGCAGCCTCCCTGGGTTGCAGCGGTGCCTCGGACTCCCCCAGGGCTTCATGGGGGTTGGAGTTCTGTGCAGCCCTGTTGGGTTCTGCAGGCGCCGCCAGGGGGTGCTGCAGCAGGAGCTGCTGGCCCCTTTTGGGCACTGGTTTCGTCACACCCGGAATGGCAGCCAGATGTCGGCAATCAAGCACCCAATAAAAGGAGCCAGCGACCACCACTCAGCGGCCAGAATCGGGTGGAGGAGGACAAGGTTGCCTGGAGGAGTGGTGGTAGAAGCGAGGACTGTTTTGGTGTTAGTGTTTAGTGCTTGGGACTGTGTTGTGGCTGGGGGGATTACGGGGAAGACGTGCCCTCCAGCTGAAGAAAATAAAAGTTTTTTTTTATTTATATACATGCCTCCCATATCCAATCTGTGTGGGTCGGGCACAATATAGCGCCTTTGTTACAATGTGTAGAATAAACCAACAGACAGTTAGTGGACACGTGCAGCTTTAGTGACAATTAGCCGCAGGGTATAGTCAGGCACACACCCACACATAGTGTGTTCACACCTAGAAAGTTACTACAACTATGCTGCACATCCCTAATTCCATCCATCCATTCATTTTCCAACCCGCTGAATCCGAACACAGGGTCACGGGGGTCTGCTGGAGCCAATCCCAGCCAACACAGGGCACAAGGCAGGAACCAATCCTGGGCAGGGTGCCAACCCATCGCAGATCCCTAATTCCTCTTTCCCTAAATTTCAGTTGTTGCCACAAGACTGCAGGTTTAGATTCCCAAGGGTAAAGAACAATAGGTTTTATTCTTAGAGCATAAGTATTTTGAATTCTAGTTGCTGTAAGAATCCAGTTAAATTCTGAATTAGTATTGTGTACTGTTAAAGGTAATTATTCTTATGTAAGTGTAGAAATCATGTAGATGTGTGCACTGACATGTGCTGCACCTTGGCTTATTTGCTTGAATCTGAGTAACAGTGTCCTAAGTTTTGTTGTACTTTCCTGTTGGCCCCCTTGGGGTAGTAAAGTCTACCTAACAAAACCAGACCTTAAGGACGTGGGAGAAAAAACAAGCAAACGCCATACAGATAACAAACAAGGCAGCACCTGTACAATGGCAATGCTGGACACTCTGCTACCATGCAATCCTTGAGAATAAAAATTCATAATCATTTCTGCAACACTTTGTTAATAATGAAGACTGTGAAGAGAACTACAAACAAACCTATGATTAGTTATAATATTTTGGAGTATTTGTCTTTTTATTGTTTTGAATTTGTTAATGATGAAAGATGCCATACAAAATAAATACTATCAATAATATTGATTTTGATTTGTTTACCTTGTATAAAAATCACTATATGGAAAACACAGAAAGAAAAACATATTTTGATACAGGTAAATCATGTAAACTGTACCCAGACAATGGCCAGGGTGGGATTTAAAAAACAATCTCTTAGAGTTATGAGGCAGCTGCAGTAACCACTGCTTCTGCATGAAAGGCCTGTGGAAATCCACCTGGGGTGGAATTACTCTTGAAGACTTGATAA
Organism: Erpetoichthys calabaricus; assembly: GCF_900747795.2. Lineage (NCBI taxonomy): Eukaryota > Metazoa > Chordata > Cladistia > Polypteriformes > Polypteridae > Erpetoichthys > Erpetoichthys calabaricus. Next base: position 78,575,542 of record NC_041407.2, read on the forward strand.
GTGTAACAAAAAATATAGAAAAGGGGGCAAGGTGCAAAAAGAAAAAGGAAAACACAAAAATTGAATAATAAACTAATACCAGTAAGTGGTTTATAGAGAGCTTCGCACTACTAGTCTAAATTAATTGACTGATGTTTGGTTAAATGTTGAAATACAATGGGAAAAGTACATAAATTCACCTATTGTACTCTTGAATATTGACAAAAAAAGAAAACTTGATACTGTAATGTAGAATTTAAATAATGCTTAAATCAACCAAGAATGGTTCTATTGTGAATTGTATAGTTTGTGCTGGAGGGTTTACTTCAAATGGCTCCTGACAAACCCACAACATGATAAAAACATTGGCACACACACATGACAGATAGAGTTTAAAGTTTCAATGTTTTAAAACAAGGGTCGATAATTTTTCAGTTATAGTTTTAATCAAGAATGGCCAAATATTAAATGTGTTTTCAATTGATAAACAACAAGTGCTGGAAGTAGGATCACAGTTATCCAAGAAAAATTGTTATAAACTTGTGAATTATGATTTTTGTTTGTTAATTTACTTTTAGAAGTATCATTTTTATTTATTTACTAGGGGGCTCACTTCACTCGCCAGCCACTTCACGTCTCTGCCACTGGCGTTCTGAAGAGGGGGGCTGAACACTCCCCAAGGAGACGCGGTCACTCCTCCGAAACCCCCTCTTAAATGGTGATAGAATGGCAAACAAATAGTTTTTTTTTTTACCTCCTCTTTGCTCAATCAGCTGCTGGATTGCTGCTGCTGCCGTGTGGCTGCGCTTTGAACATTTAAAAGCCTGTACAGCAGCTGTCCTACTCTTTGTCTTTTATTTCCGGCCTTGGGTGTGGTTAAATCTTTTGGCACAAAGTCTCATCTTGTGAGACGTGAGTTCTTGATATTTTTTAGTTTATAATTTAAAAACGGAATAAAATCTGAAAATCTAACATCACATTAAAGTTCGATAAATTCTGAAAAGAATGATACCAAACATATTTATGTAGGTTTTAAAATAAGCCCAATTTAAAGCGTGACAAAAAACGTGACATAAAAACATTACCGTTGCACTTTTAGGCTTAGGATTTTATATATATACTAGACAAAGAGCCCATTTCGACAACGTAAGATGAAACGGGCACGAGTGGAATAGTGATAAGTATAAGCATCACAAACCTGATATACTGTAGGTGTATTGAATGAATGCGTAATTGAATCAGAATGCGTAATTAGGCCTCGAGCTGTAGTCAAAATCGCCTTTCAGGCCTCTAGAGCTTTAATCGAAGTCGCCTTTCTCTTTGAATTTTCGCAGCTGTAAATCCGCCACCTCCCGCGATGTCGGTCTCGTAAGGTTTTTCAGGCAGCTGCGCAGAAGGCGACTGCGCATTCAGATTCAGATGGACGTGAGTGAGTGAGTGAGTGAGTGAGTGAGTGAGTGAGGAGGCTGGCGAATTATGTATTAAGATACATGTAGAGTAGATTTGATTGTTTATTTATTTATTTATTTTTACAACATCATTTTGTTGAGCATTTCTTTCTGTATGTTTTTGTTTTTCTTAAGGGTCCATGGTTTTAAAGGTATTGATGCCCATTGTTACCTTGTGACCAGCAAAAATGTGGCAGATCAAGTCATTATGTCACCCTTATAGATGATGGCATCATGCATGGACCTACGTCTAAACTTTGATTCAACAAAGGAAAGTCTTGCTAGTTCAAATGTTGACCTCTTTGAAAAATTTCATCTTATTTAGAGTTTGGCTTCCTCACAATTTTAGCATTTTTGACAAAATGTTTGGTTATCATGTGTGTAGTATATGGTGTGTGCATTCATTGCCAGCAACATACCATTGCACAGCCTGCTGGAAAAGATGGTAAAACAGATGTCACTGAGCACTGACATCTGTGTGTAGTATTAATGTTTGTGTATATTTTTTGTTTTCGTTTAGATGAAGGATGCATTTCTGACATAATTTTTATGTTTCACCTTAAACTTTAACAAAACATTTTACTTATTACCTTGTTTTTCTGTGTTCAAGTGATGCTTTAGAAATGGACATGTATACAAGTGTGATGCACTGGTGATGTCACTGTATGTTTATTGTAAATATGGTAACAATCGAGCACTCCCTTCATCCTTCAGTGAAAGCAACAACCCTCGATCTCCCTAACTGGTAGTTAGCTTTCTTTCAAGTAGACTCGGCGGTAGGATTCTGTTTTTTGGTTACAGCCCTTTTACTGAATCTGACTTTTCGTTTCCTCTTGCCATTTGAATACTGTGTGATGGACGGCCGGCAGCTGAACCCGGATGAACCCCTAGGACACTAGATGGCGACTTCCCTGCAGCTTAGCGGTGCCCCAGATTCCCACAGGACACTATGGGTGATTGACGTCATCTTCACAGCCCTGCTGGGTACTGTGGGTGCCGTCAGGTGATGCTGCAGGAAGACACTGGGATTTCTATTTCCCATATAGCCTGGAAGTACTCTCAAGCAATGGGGACAGAAGAACAGAAGTACTTCCGGGCTGAAGAAAAATGTAATTCTCCATCTGACCCGGAAGTGCTGACAAGTCACGTGAACAGAAGAGGAGAAGCACTTCTGGGTCAAGAACTATATAAAGGACTATGGGAGACCCAACAAGAGAGCCGGAGTTGGGAGGGAGTGTGACAGAGCTACTGGGAGGAAAGGAGGAGAATTATTGTGTTATTATTGTCTTTGTATGGTGGCAAAGGTGTTTCGAGGCACCACTATATTTAAAGAGAAGGGCTGCATCAGGAGTGGGCAGGAGGAGTATAGGGACCTAATCAAGGACTTTGTTAAATGGTGCGACTCAAACCACCTACACCTGAACACCAGCAAAACCAAGAAGCTGGTGGTGGATTTTAGGAGGCCCTCATGGACCCCGTGATCATCAGAGGTGACTGTGTGCAGAGGGTGCAGACCTATAAATACCTGGGAGTGCAGATGGATGATAAACTGGAATGGACTGCCAATACTGATGCTCTGTGTAAGAAAGGACAGAGCCGGCTATACTTCCTTAGAAGGCTGGTTTCTTTCAACATCTGCAATAAGATGCTGCAGATGTTCTATCAGACGGTTGTGGCGAGCGTCCTGCTCTACGTGGTGGTGTGCTGGGGAGGCAGCATAAAGAAGAGGGACGCCTCACGCCTGGACAAAATAGTGAGAAAGGCAGGCTGTATTGTAGGCACGGAGCTGGACAGTTTGACATCTGTGGCAGAGCGACGGGCGCTGAGCAGGCTCCTGTCAATCATGGAGACTCCACTGTATCCACCGAACAGTATCATCTCCAGACAGAGGAGCAGCTTCAGTGACAGACTGCTGTTACTGTCCTGCTCCACTGACAGACTGAGGAGATCGTTCCTCCCCCACACTATGCGACTCTTCAATTCCACCCGGGGGGGTAATCGTTAACATTATACAAAGTTATTGACTGTCTGTATACCTGCATTGTTATCACTCTTTAATTTAATATTTTCTTTATCAGCATGATGCTGCTGGAGTATATGAATTTCCCCTTGGGATTAATGGATTAATAAAGTATCTATCTATCTATCTATCTATCTATCTATCTATCTATCTATCTATCTATCTATCTATCTATCTATCTATCTATCTATCTATCTATCTATCAGATCCTTTTGGTGCATTTACCTGGTGCCTTGGGCGTTTGTTTATTGGGTTTGAGGAGCGACAGCGCCCTCTATTGTCACAACTGTTTACTTATTCTTGTTTGGCTCCTCCAATATTTTGACCCTTGCTAGCTTTCTAACAACGATTTTATGTTTCTCAGTCATCTCTTGCTTTTTTGGTGCTCACAATAATCCTCAAGCATCCTGTGTGTCCACAAAACTGTGAGCAAAATTGCCAAGGAGACATGCACACTGTTCCCACTTGTGTTTGTTCTTGTTGATTAATCCTGTTAGTTTATTGCAAATCCTCTTTAAGTGCCCCTGTATGGAGAAAGTTAATGAAACACAACAGTTTCCCTTTTGATTTCAATAAAATCAAATCTGTCTAGAATGCTGTTTTGAACTCTCGAATAATCCTAAATCGTTTCCTTGTCACAAAAAAATTCTAAAACCAAAGTTAAAAGTAATGTCATTTGGGCCTGTTGTTATTTAAAGAATATCTTCAGAAATGGTCGCCTCATTGCACTGTTTTCTCCAAATAAACAAGCAGGCAGTGTAGGGGGTTTGAAAGCAACTTTCACTTTATTATTAAGCAGCATGGGGCATAAAGGCGGCAATCTTTACAGCTTCATTTGTTAAGAAATAATATGTAGGTGGTCTTTTTATTTTAATAGCCAGGCTGACTAAATGGATTTATTATTCTATCAGCTTAGCTGTTGACAACATTATCGTGAGTATATAGATCATTAATTGCCAGGATATTTCTTTTAAATTTTTTTTCTTGTTTTTTTTTTTAACACTAGCTCTGCTTTCAAAAGTGCAAATGATGTAAGTGACATTCTAAACTGATGTCAAAGTAACTCTTTGTTATAATTCAGTTTTTTCTTTAATATTTCACGGATTTATTTAACATTTACTGCATTTTATTTGTTTTGGGGATTTTTAAATGCTGAAAAAAACACATTTCATGTCTTGATTTTGGTTTCTCTTTATTTACTTAAGGAGGACAGTCACAGCTGTCCTGTTATTGTGTAGACAGAATAATGGAGTCCTGCTTTACATGGCAGTCCACATTATTTTATGAGTCAAAGTCTAATATTTACACATCATTATAAGCCATTTGCCAATAGTCCTCCTGAATTTCTGGTGAAATATTAAAGTCACATTTTTAAATGAATTCCTCCCTGTGTTTGCATTGCGTTTTCCTCCATTTTCTCCACTTTTTATCTCTAGAACGGTGTGGGCTCTCCCTATAATTTCCACTCACTATTACATTAAGTTATTGATTTATTACATTTTGATTTATGCAATTTATCTCACTTTAATGAGGTCCATGAGAGCTGGGCAGCACCCTTGTAAATACAATTTTCTAAAGTTATTGGATGCCACTTACTTGGTCATTGGATGAGTTTCATGTTTATCACCCTTTGTCCATTTCTCTTTTCTATTCAGCCAAGAATAAAAATCGTACTTGAACAGTAAATGAATGGAGAGTCGTACAGTTGAGCCATCCAATCATCATGTAAATGTCACCTAATAAGTGTTTAAATATTCTGGAAAATGAGGTCACTCCAATAAGGAGGAAATTGAAAATCTCATCATCGTTATAGCCGACGCTGAAACCAGGTAATAAAACAAGTTAACCTTTTAAGACCACGGGAGGAAAAAATGAAGTAAAGCAGCCTCATACTGAATAAGGACCTGCACTCCTTAAGTAACGGTCACCTATAAAAATCATTTCATAGTAAAGCAGATGGCCAAAGATGATACATACTTACTAGGCATGTCTAAAATAACATTTTTACTTTGAATATGAATATGTACAAATGGCTGGTGCCTCATCCAGTGATAACTCCTGGCATTGGCCACAGTGACCCTGAACTGGATGACATGGGCTCAATGGATGGATGTGTAAAAGAGGATAAACCGGAGACTAAAACTGGTTGGAATTTTATTAAATAGGTAAAAAGTTGTTTGTTTTTTTTTTTTATTTTAGGAAAACATGCTGTGCCATTATATCTTGTTGACAGCGTGTTTCAAGATCAATTATCATAAGTAATCAAAGAGCATGGCAGACACGAGGACACAGCTGCAGACAAACCCACACAAGAATCAAACCTATTAAATCCAAAATTAGTTTTAGCCCTGCAGGATTTTATTGATTGCTAATGAGTTTTTTTTTTTTGGCATATAATAACTAAACCACTTCTGCAATATTCAAAGCCTATTTATTTAACAAATCAAAAATGTGAAGTTTAAAATTCAACCTCTTTACAATATTAGTTTTACTAAACATGCCAAATATAATCACATACTTTCATCTGTGAAGCTAATGGAATGCCAACTCCCCCCCCCCCCCCCTTCTTTTCTGTTACTTTTAAAAATAAGGCAGCCATGACTCATCTTAATGCAAAATGTGCCTCATTGAAAGGCATACAAGAGGCAAATTACAGGCCCCCAGGGAGCCATGCCTCTAGTTTTTAATTTTCGGTATTGTAGTATTTTGAAATACAGCCCGCCACTTTTGCTGGATTAATCAACTGGCCACAAGACACAGGTGTCAACCAGGTAAGTAACTAACCAAGTAGTTAATCAATCTTCACACGACGCACAGGAAAACAAATAACAAAATAAAACAAACCATTATTCAATGTTGGCATTGACCAAGTATTGTTCACTGAAGGAATAATCACTCAAAATTCATTAAAATCCTATATATTCATTTATAGGTCGCAGTGGTTAGTGCTGCTGCTTTTTGGATACAAAGCCCTGGGTGTAAATCTCACATTCTGTCACTGTCTGTATGAAGTCTGAATGCCTCCTTTCAGCTTACTCTGGTTTTCCTTCTACATCCAAAAAATATGAAGGTTGGTTTAATTGGTTACTCTAAATTTGTCTGGTACGAGTGAATGTGGGTCTAAGTGTGAGTGAGCCCCATGACAGACTGATAGGTGGAGTGGTGGCTCTGAAGCTAGGGATCTGCATTGGCAATCAGAAGGTTGCCAGTTCAAATCCCGTAAATGCCAAAAAGGGACTCTGCTCTGTTGGGCCCTTGAGCAAGGCCCTTAACCTGCAATTGCTGAGCGCTTTGAGTAGTGAGAAAAGCGCTATATAAATGCAAAGAATTATTATTATAGCTCATCCAGGGTTAATTCTTGCCATGGGTCTGAGGTGGTGCAGATTTCCTTTGACCCTGAATTGTATTAAATAGGTTTATGTTTTGGTCAGCAGATGCCAGAGCCTATACTAGCTGCATTGGTCAAAATGCTGGAACTTGCCCTGGATGGGAAGCCTGTCCAATGCAGGGCCCACTCATGGAAAAGCCTTAATCATTAAATAAGAGTTTCAAAAACCCATGCTGACAGTGAGAAAGACAGCATTAGAACTCAGGTCCCTGGCTATATGTGTCATCAGTGCATCATTGTGCCACCCATCTATACATTATCCATCCATCCATTATCCAACCCGCTATATTCTAACTACAGGGTCACGGGGGTCTGCTGGAGCCAATCCCAGCCAACACAGGGCACAAGGCAGGAAACAAACCTTGGGCAGGGTGCCAGCCCACCGCAGGGCACACACACACCCACACACTAGGGACAATTTAGAATCGTCGATGCACCTAACTTTCATGTCTTTGGACTGTGGGAGGAAACCCATGCAGACACAGGGAGAACATGCAAACTCCACGCTGGGAAGACCCAGGAAGCGAACCCAGGTCTCCTAACTGCGAGGCGGCAGCGCTACCCACTGCGCCACCATGCTGCCCATTTATACATTATCTTTCTGTCAATTTGTAAATCTGATAAAGCCAATCCAGGGTTATGGCAGTTTTGGGCACAAGCTGGAAATGAACTGTGGATGGTATGCCAGTGCTTTACAGGGCACACTCACACATACAACCACATACACTCATACTGAACCAGTTTAATGTCACTAATGAAACAAACCTGCACTTTTCTGAGGTGTGGGAAGAAAGCTGGTGAGTGTAGTGAAAAAGCCACCTAAATATACAAGCACCACACAGAGAGTCATCAGGCCAGATTTGGAGTCCAACTGATTAATTAAAAATAATTAAGCACAAGACAAATAAATAACTGTTTAATCAATTTCTGGATTCACCTGTCAAGTAATTACAGACCCAGGCACCCAATGAACAAACAAATAAATGAATGAACAAATGAATGAATCGATGAATTCAGCATTCATTCAGCAAATGAGACAGTAATGCCTCTGATTATTAGTTTTAATGGAGTAGAGGGATATTTATAGGCACATTCATTGTTCCGCACCTACCAGGGCCAATGATTCCTGGGACCTCCTGGTTCTTATTTTGATGGAAAAGCTGACTTGGGATTAGAAATCAATATCTTGAAATATTTACAGAATACCAGACATTGGTCTAGAAGTCAAGACATTGTTTTAAGAGTTGCAGGCACAGTTTTAACAAATAAAACTATCAGGTTTATGTTTTTACAATCCATCTTTGTTTTGTAGCTGCACTTTGCAGTTCCTTGAAGCACTACTAATAACTTGTGAGTGAAGTCGTTTATTCATTTTCTGAACCTTGTTTTTCTAATACAGAGCCCCAGGGGTCAGAACTTGGCTTAACAGTACTTGAAATCAAAGGAGAGAATAACACTGGGAGGGACACCCGTCTATCACAGGACATAATTGGATCCTCACTGGCCTAATGTAGAGTAGCTCATCTACTTAACATTCACATGTTTCAGATGTTGGAGGAAAACTCGAGAAAACCAAGAGAATGGGAGACTGAACACAGACCATGTCTAACCTGGGATTTAAGCCCAGCACTTTGGAGATGTGAGGCAGGAGCGCTAACTACTCTTCAAAAGGGCAAGGTGGTTTAGAGTTTATTAATAAATATGTAAGCTTAGTGTGCCTCTTCTTTTTTTTTTTTTTTTAAATATTTTTATTTTATTAATTTTCATTGTAATCATTCCATACAAACAGATCAATTTATAACCCAACAAATTTGAAGACAAATCAAACCCCACCCCTGAGAAGGAGAGCTTAGCTAAAGGAAAATTGCTTTAAGCTTTTTAATAAGGCAACATTAGACAAAAGAAGGGGAGAAGTAAATATCTATATAAATAAGAGATGGAGAAGGGAGTTAAATGCAATAATAGTTAATTCTCTTATTCTAAAATAATATTGATTAAATCCTGCCAAGTTTTGAAAAAATTTTGTACAGATCCTCTAACTGAAAATTTGATTTTTTCCAATTTCAAATAATATAAAACATCAGTTTCCCACTGACTTATAAGAGGAGAATTAGGATTCTTCCAATTTAACAAAATAAGTCTGCGTGCCAAGAGCGTAGTGAATGCAATCACCGTTTGTTTGTCCTTCTCCAATTCAAGTCCATCTGGAAGGACACCAAACACAGCTGTTAGTGGGTTAGGAGGGATTGTGATACCAAGGCTGTCTGAGAGGCACTTAAAAATTTTTGTCCAAAATGATGTTAGTTTGGTGCAGGCCCAGAACATGTGACCCAGTGAGGCAGGAGCTTGGTTGCAGCGCTCGCAGGTTGGATCCTGGCCTGGAAACATTTTGGACAGTTTTAAGCGAGACAGATGAGCTCGATATATAATTTTTAGTTGAATAATTCTATGCTTTGCGCATATAGAACTCGAGTGAATTCTCTGCTTTGCTACCTTCCACTCCTTTTCTGATATATTGATTAAGAGATCTTCTTCCCAATGTCCTCTTGGATCTTTGAAAGGTAGGGACTCTAATAAGATTTTATATATTGCGGAAATAGTGTTTGTTTCCTCGGATTTGAGCAGTATTTTTTCCAGCATTGTGGAGGGTGCAAGGTGGGGGAAATCGGGCAATTTCTGTTTAACAAAATTTCTAATTTGAAGATAGTAAAAGAAATGTGTAGCTGGGAGGTTAAATTTTGAACGTAATTGTTCAAAAGATGTAAATATGTTGTCTATATAAAGATCTCTGAGCATTTTAATCCCAAAACTTTTCCAGGTATTAAAAACTGGATATACTTGCGAAGGTTGAAAGAGGTGGTTCCCTTGCAGAGGTGCCACTGATAAAAGATTTTCCATCTTAAAATGCTTCCTAATTTGGTTCCATATTCTGAGTGAGTAAAGCACAATTGGGTTATTAGTATATTTGCGATAACTTTCATTTATTGGAGAGCAGAGCAGGGAATATAAAGAAGTACTACAGGATTTTACTTCTATTGCAGACCAAGCCTGTGTATGTGCATTTATTTGTGTCCAGGTTTTTATGGCTTGTATGTTTGCTGCCCAGTAATAAAACTGAAAATTAGGTAAAGCCATGCCACCTTCTGCCTGAGGTCTTTGTAGGGTCGCTCTTCGGATACGTGGGTGTTTTGAGTTCCAAATGAATGAGGTTATTATTGAATCTAACTGTTTAAAAAACGATTTATTGATATATATTGAAATGTTTTGAAATAAAAAGAGAAGTTTAGGAAGGATATTCATCTTAACGATGTTAATTCTTCCGGCTAGAGTGAGATGAAGGGTTGACCATCTATGCAAGTCTTGCTTAATTTTTTCCATACAGATGCCAAAATTTTGTTGATAAAGAGCTTTATGTTTACTTGTGATATTTACCCCTAGGTATTTAAACTGATCTGCTATGGTAAAAGGTAGGGTGTCTAATTTAATATTATATGCTTGTGAGTTCACTGGAAAGAGTATACTTTTATTCAGATTAATTCTAAGACCAGATATCTTTTGAAATTCTGTTAGTGCTGTTAAAACAGCAGGGACAGTGTTTTCTGGGTCCGATATATATAAGACCATATCATCTGCATATAGAGAAATTTTCTGTTCCAGTCCTTCTCTGACAATCCCCTTTATCTGATAAGAATTTCGGCAGTGAACCGCCAGTGGTTCAATAGCAATTGCAAACAACAGTGGCGACAAGGGACATCCTTGTCTGGTACCACGTTCTAGTTTAAAGTAGTCTGAGCAAATGTTATTAATACAAACTGAAGCTTCTGGACTGGTATACAGTAGTTTAATCCAAGCACAAATATTCGGGCCAAACCCAAATTTCTCCAATGCAGTGAAAAGGTAATTCCATTCGATCATGTCAAATGCCTTTTCTGCGTCTAATGATAGTAATATCTCTGGGGTGTTTGATTTTGCTGGTGAATATATAACATTAAACAAGCGTCGGAGATTTGAAGATAGATGTCGGCCTTTAATAAATCCAGTTTGATCTTGTGATATTACCGAGGGCAGCACTTTCTCCATCCTTCTAGCTAGGATTTTTGAGAGTATCTTAACATCATTATTCAGGAGTGAAATTGGTCTATATGATGCACATTGTAACAAGTCCTTATTTTGTTTAGGAAAGACGGTGATTAATGCTTGTCGAAATGTTTGAGGTAGTATTTGATGGTCTTTAGCTTCTGTAAATGTTACCAATAAGAGTGGAGCTAGCTGAGTGGAGAATTTCTTATAAAACTCTACGGGGTAACCATCAGGGCCTGATGATTTCCCGCTTTGTAGTGACTTTATAGCGTCTAGTAATTCTGTTAGCGTTAGAGGTTTATCTAGTTCCTCAGCACTTAAAGCATCTATTTGTGGTATTTGTGAATTATCCAGAAATGCATTAGATTGCGTGTTGTCTTCTTTGGGCTCAGTGGAATATAAAGACTTATAGTAATCTCTAAATGTGTGCATTATTTTATTATGGTCGATGATTTCTTCTCCATTCTTGTTGGTGATTACTGGTATTGCATTGTGAACTTCTTGTTTATGAATTTGTTGAGCTAAAAGCTTATTAGCTTTTTCTCCGTGTTCATAGTAATGCTGTCTAGACTTATAAATAAGTTGTTCAGTTTCTTTAGTTGTTAAGATGTTAAGTTCTGTATGCAGGGCCTGCCTTTTCCTGTGAAGAGCTTCACTTGGACGCCTGGCTTGTTCTTCATCTATTCTAGTAATTTCATTTCTTAGCTCTGACACTTTCTTGGTTTCTAATTTATTTCTATGGGAAAGATATGAAATAATCTGGCCTCTTAGGAAGGCCTTTAGAGTTTCCCAGAGTGTTCCTGCAGAAACCTCTGTAGACGTGTTTGTCTCTAGGAAGAAGCTGATTTGTTTGGATATAAATTCTGTGCAGTTCTCGTCTGCCAATAAAAGAGGGTTAAGACGCCATCTGCGAGGTGAGTACGAGGGGCTTATTGATTTTAGCTCCAAGACTAGAGGGGCATGGTAAGAGATAACAATTGTGTCATATTTGCATGATTTAATTGTAGGCAGGAAATTATTATCTATAAAAAAATAATCAATTCTTGAGTAGCTATAATGCACTGGTGAGTAGAACGAATATGTTCTTGAGTTTGGGTTAAGAAACCTCCAGGGGTCTGATAAGTTGTGATCATTTAAAAACTGTGTAATTATCTTTGCAGTATTAGATGTCGTCCCCCCTGTCACGGGAGTCCTATCTAAGAGTGGATTTAAAACACAATTAAAGTCCCCAGCCATTATAATTTTATGAGTGTTCACATTGGGAATGGATGCAAATAGATTTTGCATGAATTCCTTATCATCAACATTGGGTGCATAAACATTTATCAAAATCATTTTACTGTTATATAAGTTGCCCATGACCATCACATATCTCCCTTCAGGGTCCGACACTACCTCTGATGCTACAAATGGAACTGTTCTATGTATGAGAATTCCCACCCCTCTAGTTTTCTTTATAAAGCTAGAATGGAACATTTGGCCAGTCCAGTCTTTTTGTAATCTGAACTGATCCTTGGTTAGTAAGTGGGTCTCCTGTAAAAATACTATTTTAGCGTTTAAGCCTGTTAGGTGAGAGCATACTTTCTTTCTCTTTAATTCGTGATTCAGGCCTTTAACATTCCAGCTCACAAAGTTAACTGTCCCATCATGGAGACATTGATTCTGAGTTTTTAATGTCATTTTATAGTTTTAATTGGTAATATGGCAGTTTTAATCTTAGTTTCAAGATTCCCCAGGAGTTGTTGCATGTTAGCCTGTTGCTGCATTGATATTTATAATTATAAGGATTATAAGAATAGATTAAATATAACCTGCTCTCCTTCTCTCCCCCCTTTATCCCCCCACCCCCCCATTTTGCCTCCCCACATGAGGCTAGACCCCACTTCGCGATGTTCCAGTCCTCTGACATACGAAGAGACAGAGCACGTCCAAAACAAAACAAACCCCACCCTGCAGCGGTGTTACAGAATTAAAACAGAGATATCTTTTACAGTTAAATCCTTAATACTATCTGCCGAAAATGTTCTCATTAACAATATTTAAGCTTGAAATAATCTTCAGCGCTTTTAAGTTAAGATATTAAGATTAAAAAAAAAAAAAAAAAAAAAAAAACCCTGGGAGTGATTTTAAAAACTAGTCTAGGATAAACCTGGTAATTCATACTGTAATAGTATAATGGTAATTGTATAAATAGTAGAACAAGCATTAAACCAAGGGTATGAAGTTAAACAGTCTACTTTAAGGTACTATAGTAAAATAAAAAAAATAAATAAATAAAAAAAAAAAAAAAAAAAAAAAAGGAATAAAAAAATAAATAAATAAAACGAATCCTACTTTAATCACTTCCACATTTTCACACTCACGTCTATAACTCTATAACTCTGATTAAAACATAAGCATATTACATATAAAGTCCAGCTAAAAACAAAAAAAAAAAAAAAAAAAGAAAATAAGATGTATAATTATAATACCAGTCTCTTTAAACATGGATCCAGCGATCAGATCATAGGTCTTTCCCGTGCCTTGATAGAATACGGCTCTTTAATTTTAATTAACTTTCAAAAAAGTGTCGGAAACAGCTTCTTTAATTCTTTTTCAGCTTCTTCTTTGCTGAAGAAGATATAATGTCCATCTTGAACTTCCACTTTCAGTTTGGCAGGATACAAGAGGCTGTATTTGATATCGGCTTCCCGTAGCATCCTTTTAATGTCGTTGTAGGATCTGCGTTTTGCAGCTGTTGATGGTGAGAAGTCGGGAAAAATACGAATAAGATTATTTTCGAATATAATCTCTTGCTTGTGTCTGAGAAGTGCCATCACATCAAGCTTACATCTTAGTCGTTCGAAGCGGACAATAAAAGACCTAGATTTAAAGGCGCTTGGTATCTTTGTGCGATAAGCCATGGCTATCTCATTGTCGAGTTTAAAGTCATCTCCAATTATTTTAGACAGTAATTCTACTGCAAATTTCACTGGGCTTGAGCTTTCTCGTTTCTCAGGTATACCCTCAATTCTTATATTATTTCTTCTGCACCCATCCTCCAGGGCTGCAAGTCTGTCTCCAAGTTTTTTGTATTCCGAGTTCGCAGCTGTGGCTTTTTCATCGGCGTTAGATGCCATTTGTTCCGCTGTTTCCACTCGAGCCGTGAGTCCCTGCTTAACGTCTTCCAGCTGATCTGAAACGTCATTAATATGATCATCAAGCCTTTTCAGTTTGGAGTTAGTTTCTTCAATGTGTTCCACTAATTTCTCCAACATGCCTTTAAAGTTCACGTCGAAATGTTCAAATAGATGCGTTTCCTTATCTTTGTTATCCTTCTTGAGCTCAGTGGCCACCTTCTTAAGATCATTTGTGTTATCTTTCTTAAGCTCCTTCATGGCCGTAACTATGGCAGTGGACTGTGTAGCGATCATCTCTTTCTGTGTAGCGATCATCTCTTTCAGTTCGGACAGTTCGCTTCTGCTTTCGTGCTCCGCAAGTGAAAATGCAGCTCCTGTTACAGGCTCGCGATGAGTAGATGAGAGCACGTCCTGCAGAGCCCTTTCTAGTCTCGAATGATCCTCAGAAATCGGCGATCCCTCGCGACCTGTATCACTTGCGCCTTCGCTCCCATTTTCACTCTCGACTGGAGACGATACAATGGAGCGGGGTCCCAGGAATTCTGCGCACTCTTCTGCCTGTTCTAGGTCAGTCTCCGTGATGCCATACCTTACACTTGCACTCAGGCCGGAAGTCTGTCCGGACTTCGATGCAGCTTTAAGTTTCTTTTCCGGTTCTTTCTGACTTTTCTTCTTGTTACTCATGCTTGTATATTGTAGTGGAAGTTCCTTGGTTGGGTTAAATACAGGATACCTCTAAATAATATGAAATACGTGGGAAAATAAAGCCGCTGCTAGCGGAGCTCTGCTTCAGATGTCCATCTCCTATAAACGGACGAAACCAACCTCCTCTTCTAACAAGAGAACCACCTCACATTTTTTTCAATACTATAAGAGTCATGGCTATGCCAAGTGGCATCTGAATCCTTTTGTTTTCGCTAATGGCCCATGAAAGCATTAAGAAGGCTAACAGAATGTTAGATTATATAGTATGAAGTGTAGAGTCCAAGTCCAAAAAGGACACAGAAGCCCTGGAAAGAGTCCAGAGAAGAGCGACTAGGCTGATTCCAGGGCTACAGGGGATGAGTTACGAGGAAAGATTAAAAAAGAGGAGCCTTATTAATTTGAGCAAAAGGAGATTAAGAGGAAGCCTGACTGAAGTGTTAATTAGTCCAGTGGATGAAGACAATTACTTTAAAATAAGTTCATCAAAAACACGGGGACACAGTTAGAATATTGTTAAGGGGTAAATGTCACACAAACATTATGAAGTTTTTCTTTTCACAAAGAACCACAGACACATGAAATGAGTTACCAATTAGTGCCCCCTTTAGGGGCCTTCAAAACTCGACTTGATGTTATTTTGGAAGACATAAGTGGACAGGGCTGGTGAGCTTTGTTGGGCTGAATGGCTTCATCTTGTCTTGTGATCTAATGTTTAATTGAACTCAGCATCCTGATAACGCACTCCCACTATTCTACCCCCAAAAAACAAAGGGAGCTTAGTACAGCGATCATGAAATTAAAATAAATATCATCTGGGCACACAGCAAATACTGTCGTCATAAACATAAAACAATGTATAATAATCATAATAATTATTATGAATATTATATTTTTCAGTTTAAATATTAGCGTACATTTTTAAATAAAGAAAAAAATTCCAGGGCGGTGCTGCTGCTGGGCAGAAAACTGGTTCAGTATTTAATGGCATTATTTCAGCAAAAAAGCAAAACAAAATAAGTCAATCAGCTGGGCACTTAAATAACAAATAACAAATGGTCTTTTAGGGAAGTAGCTTATTTGCCATTAAAAATGATGTGAAAATATTGACATTTCTTCCATTGAGTTTTATCACCACAGTCACAGAGAATCTTTCCCTGGTAATCATTTTTCCAAATTGGGAACCCCCCCCAATGACCCCCGTGACCCTGTATTTAGGATGTAGCGGGTTGGATAATGGATGGATGGATGGAACAGCGTATAGCAAACATTTGTTATTTACCTGAGTAGCCATTCAAAATTTGATGCCAGGCATACTGGGTTTTCTTGACTTTCCCTGTGTAGAAGGGCATCAAATATTTCTTCGGGAGCAGCTGCCCATTGGCGGGTATGTTCTGCCCTTACTTATAACTCATGTTACGGTTCCACACAAAGTGTCAAGTGTCTGGATGTAGTGACAAAGCTGTGGGTCCAGAATGTCCCATCCTTACAACAAATTGAAGCAGGCGGTGTACTTTGTACTCCAAACAGTGAAAACATTGCATGTAAGCTGATAGTCTTCAGATTAGCCTATGTTTTTATTTCTTATTACAAGTATTGAAAGAATGTGAGTGATTATAGGAGAGAGAGAGAGAGAGAGAGAGACAGAAATTCATATTTGGGTAGCAACATGCAACAATGTTAATAATAGCAGCTAGATTGGATTTTTCAAAGTGAAAAGAATATGAAAATGCGGTCAAGTACTTTCCAGAAGACAGACAACGATTCACACCTAGGTTAACAGTGCTCTATGGCATCACTTGTGGCAATAACAGGACGTTTTTCTTGTAAAATCAAAAAAAAAAAAGAAAAGAAAAATATAATCAATTATGTTTTCTGAATAGAATTTCAGAGTAACAACAACATGGGTATTTGAAGTACAGAAATTTAGGAAAACATGCACACTAATGAAATAGTTAAAAATTGAAAAACACAATGCCAGTTGGCATTGGCCATGGCACTTCTAGTGCTAGAGTGTCAGCGCTTATTCTATAAACCAGTGGTTCTCAAACTGTGGGGCGGGCTCCCCTAGGGGGGCACGAAGTAACAAAAAAGGGGGCGCGAAGATGTAAAAAAAAGAAAACAAGAATTGAAAATATGAAAAATACATCTATTGAAACCAAAACAAATTAACTTAAACTACATTCTGATACTAGAAAAATAAATATAGAGTTAGATAAATGTCGATAAAAGTTAAGTAGGTATAATAAAATATGCATCTATGATATATCATTAATTAAAAAAGAACAAATTGGTATTAGTGGGCTCCTTTCAAAAAAGCCTTAGGGGGGGGGGGCGTGATTAAAAGTGTTATGAAAACTTCGGGTCGCAAATACTTAAAGGTTGAGAAACGCTGCTTTAAACAATTGAAATCACTGATTGTGAAAGTCACCAACTCCGTGGAGATGTTTAGGAAGTAAAGGATCAGCTCCTGCGGACTGCGGACTGCAGACTGATACAGAGTCGTGGGCTTCGGCTGCCATTCCATTCCTAGTAGGGTATGGTTGAGATGGCTTTTCTCTTAATGAATCCAGCCATCCATTTTCCAACCCACTGAATCCGAACACAGGGTCACGGGGGTCTGCCGGAGCCAATCCCAGCCAACACAGGGCACAAGGCAGGGAACCAATCCTGGGCAGGGTGCCAACCCACCGCAGCTCTTAATGAATATAAGTATGAATTTTTTAGCTTTCTTTTCACCACTACCATTAGGATTTTTGCTCTGTATTTTTACACCTTTTGGTGTATATCATTTCTTTATACTGCTTCTTTATCATTTTATAGTTGATCTGATCCCTCATTGATGTAATTATGAAAAGGGGTGCTATATAATAATCCATATAAATTAGGCTTTAGCAATTTCTCACTGAAGCTGCCTCTCCTATCCCCTTGTGCTTTTTATAAATCCTTCACTTAGGTTGCTGTTTGTGTGGTGTGGTATGGTATGGATTTTTTTTAGGATTGTCTAGTTTCCCTCCCACTTCTCAAAGAAATAAACAGGTATGTGTTGGGTTAACTGGAATATCTAAATTGGCCCATTTTGGGTTTTTCTGATGGAGTGGAACCCCTGCCAGGGTTTGTTCATGCCTTGTGCCTGATCTTGTTTTGATAGACAGTGATGTATGTGACCCCAAATTTAAAAAATCCTGGTATAGGAAATGAATGAGTAGAAATGTCTATTGCACTTCTCCTGGTTTAATTAGTCTGTAAAGCTGACTAGGGAAGTCAACACTTTTTCATGCTCCTGTACCTTTTTTTCTTAGGTTTTTATTTTACCAGACTTCACTGAATGTCAAAAATTCACTAATTTGCCTAATGACCTCTGCTAAGCTTCAGAAGAGAGTGTGTTTTTCTTTTTTCTTTTTCTTTAGTTTACATTTAAGAACTGCATGGTATAAAAATAACCCTTTCATTAAGTGTCAACTTATATTTGCAATACAAATTACCTCAGTGGAACAAGAAGCACTTGTAACCCAGACAGCTTTGCATTGTGTAAGGCTGGGGCCCTTGGCACGTGCCACTTGGAGCTCTGTAGTGATTTTGGCTTGTGAAGCAAGCAGGTCATTTATAGCAGAAGTCTGATGGGGCAGCTACTGGTCTCCTGTAGATGTGGTGCATACTAGAGAGCCACTAGTGTTTCTTTATGAATTTATGTATTAACTTACTCACCCTTTGTGAGATGCCGATATTGATAAACCCACAGAGTCTGAGGTGACATCGTGAAGGGCAGGAAAAGGTCAAAGATGGGTGGCTATATGCACTTTTTTTTTTTTGGCCTCTTCTTTACTTTTTGCCATACAGTATGGTATGTAAGCAAAAATAAAAAGGCAAAATGATTTGCTGAGTTTGTGCCAGTTTGAACCAATAGTCACACTGATTCAACTAAACATTGATAAGGACAAAAGCAAGTAGACAATTACTCCTGTAGGAGTTTGTCATTACTGCTCAGTGACACAATATTACCAGCACTAATTGAAGCACGTCTCAGCGTTAAGGGAAATGTGCTATAATGTGCCACTTTAATTGTCATCCTCTCACATTTTGTTTGGTTAGGTTAGACACAGTTTTATTATCCTAGGGAGACATTTCTTTGTCTTGTTTCATTCATGAACTTCTTTAAGTTAGATGACACCAACTGGCAGCTTTTGCCCTTCCAATTATTTCTTAGTCACAGATTTCTTTCCTGTATTTTTGTTTTCTGTGGGGTTTGCAGTAGCTGGCAGAATAACATGGGCACCAGCAATAAGGCACAGGAGTAAGTAAAAATGATAGCCACCAAAGACATTTGAAAGACTCAGAGGCAACACAACAGCTCTTTTATAAGCCAAGGTGGTGCAAAATAGAGTGTTTGTTTTTGTATGAGTGCTGCATGCCCTTGGAAAGGCAACAGGCTTGGGCATCAGCACAAGTATGAAAGAGAGATCTAGGGTGGTAGAAATATGCATTGTTCCTCCAGAACACTAGAGGGCAGGCACACCTGTTGGAGGGCAGTGTACGTAAATGTCAGAAGAGACAGCACCCCCTGGCTGCTAGGTGGCACACAGCCTCAGAAAGGAATGCATGGGGGTGCGCTGTTTGTTCTAACAGAGTAGGAAGATGGGATATTAAATTGGAGAACCTTCCCTTTAAGGTCAACAGTGATATAAACATTTTTCTGCCTTTGCTGTTATGGTTTTCTGCTATTTTTCATACCCATTTTGAGTTTTAAAGTATGTATATTTCGGTTTATATAATCATTTTGACTTTACAGTAGTTAAATTACTTTTATGTTCTTTCTCAGTGTCAGTTTGTTTAGTATGGGTGCCACCATTTTGTGGAGCAGTTGCTATGCCATTGCTACAGACTCATGCCAGAAAGTTGCACACCATGATGTTAACAGTCCAACAGATTAAAGATCCATTTGGTATCTGACATTGTGGGTAACATCCTTGAGACTTTGGGTGAAAATGTTGAGTTTTTCTCAATAAAAGAAATTTAACTTCAATTTCCGAGTCGGATTTAAGAATTTTGTTTTTGTTTTTAACATGCATTTTGATCTTCTGCTACTGACTTTTGTATGATTATTTTAACTTTGTTTCATCACCTGGGACTCTTCTATTTAAATGTGCCCAATCTCATTTATGGGAAGCTGATGAGTGGATGGTCTTAGCCTTTAACAAACAGAAGATGGCATTTCATCCTGTGGCTGAATGTGACACCGAGGCAAAATATAAAATCTGCTCAATTCTAAAAATTCCAAGAATCTGAAGTCAAAAGGAAAGTTAGTGGTGAAGGCCCAAGTGGCAAGTTAAAGAGGAGAGATGACCGTCAAAAGCATGCAAAATTAATGTATGCAAAAACTTCCAGACTGGACTAAATGCTGCTCTTCATGTGTCAGCGACACAAAACTTCACTGGAAGCAAAACACAATTTGTTTCATAAATTGTTTTACAAAGTGAAACATCAAATTAAGCTGTGAATTTAATTTCATGCAAATTGTCTAGTCATCATCAACATGTCTGCTTCCATGAATGGTGGCAACCAAATGAAAAACAAACTACATAATGGTGACAAAAATATGTCACCATCATAACTTTAGAATGAGTAAAATGAAAGATAGATAGATAGATAGATAGATTTGTATTAACTATCTATCTATCTATCTATACAGTATAATATTTTAACTTTTTGGGGTTAATGTGGTTTGTTTTAAATATGATACAATATTGCACAGAACCTTGCTGATATGTCATGTACTCATTATAATGCAGTAATTAAAATCGATATACTGTATATATAATATGTGTTTTAACCTTGTTGTCTTCTGGGTACAAGATTTAAGGAGACACCACAAAATACATTGTCTCAACCAAACAAATTTTTTCCACATAAAATTTTTAATTTAAACAAAAAAATGTGAAGAAGGCTTTATTCATTGCCACCTCCAACCCAACAAAAAAAATTACACTCCTCTAAAAACCCTTTTTTTATTATATTTCACAATCAGTTTAAGAAAACTGTATTTGAATCAAATTTGGCTGTGTTGCTCACCCCTAGTCCACACTAATATGGATAAACCTGAAGATGACGTTTTGAGCTAAGGCATAGAAGTTAGCAAATGACGACCTCTGCAATAAAGATGACCAGTTGGCAATGACACGTCAGTGATTTTGAATAGCTCCGTGTTCTTCAACCACACTGCTATGTGAGACCCGCCCTTATGACTTTTAGTGACTTTTAACTTAATTTTTACAATAACTTGTTTTCTATGTTTGAAAATGCAGCTTTAGTGTGGATGGAAGGCCAGAATTAATTAAAATGAACAACGTGTTTTCAGATTTATCCATGTTAGTGTGCACCAGGTCTAAGAGCACTGGATAAGTGTAGTCTGAACATACATAGTATGCACAGTGTCTTAAAATACAAATAAATAAATACATCTGTACATGGGGACATGGACTGCATACAAACTTGGGCATATTTGTGACAGATGAAATTTAATGTCAGTAAATGTAAAATATTACAACAGAAATACTAGGGTGTTGTACCGTGTTAGCCATTATGAATGTAGTGACAAGTCAAATAAAATGACACCTTTTATTGGCTAACTAAAAAAGATTACAATTTGCAAGCTTACGAGGCAACTCAGGCCCCTTCTATATAATAAGGGTGTGTGTAACATTCGACCCTCTCAGCTTTCCTGATAACATACTCAAGTCTGCTTTTGTCCTGTGGTGGCAGATCCAAACCTGATGGTTATAAAAAAGTTAAGGATTGATATGATGATGGAGGCATAAAATGCATAAAGGTGTCTTTTTTGATTAAAAAAAATGAACTGCCTTAAATTGCTCTTCCATCACCAGAGGCTTCTAGAACCACAAGCTCAATAAAGATGTTGGTGCTTTGGTTTAAACCATCACATGTCCCTTCTTTGACCACAATCTCATTTATTCCAGCTACAGGTTTGATATTTAGTAGAGCTTCTCTTGCAATGATCATCATTACAAACTAAAAAGCTGTATTAAATTTGATATCAGAAGCAAAATAATGTAATTAATTGAGCACAATGGCAGGGGAGGGGTATGGAATTAGAGTGCAATTACAAAATAGTATTGCCTGGAGGATTATGACAAGAATACATTAGAGTTAGATTGCATTGTATTGTTTAAAAAGCGTTTTTATACAAAAGTGATTAAACTGAAAGACTAATCGCATAATCCTGAAACTAAATATAGAATTAGGAGGAAATTGTAGTGCTGTTTCAGCCAGGTAATTACCACACAGAACATGCTTGCCTGAAGCTGACAAAAAACCTGCAAAAAAATGAGAGCACCAAAGTCCCCCGACATGAAAATTAAGAGATACTATTGGACAGTCATGAGGATCCAGCTGGCCTAGGGCTCAGAGACAGGGCAGAGCAGCGGGACCTCAGTATATAACAAGATGGAGTGTAAAGGGGCCAGCCTTTGCTTTGTTTTCTATGCTGTCTTCTGGCGTGATGTTACACAGTTATGGGGTAAAGGAAGGTGAAGTTCTAAACTAGAAGAGATAACCTCTAATTGAACAGAAAGACTGGAGAGATCCTTAATCAATAAGACTAGGAGAGTGGGCACAGCCAGGCCTTTGGAAATGCTGGGAGTGGTGTAGACTGTGCCCATGCATTTCTCTACATAAAAATGTTCTTTCAACGCTCTTTCCCAGTTGCCTAGGGTCGCACTACTGGAGATTTAGAGTATGTGGTGCTTGCAGCAGGGTGCCACTAGGTGGCAGCACTATTTTTATTTTTAATTGTTTTGAGTTCAGATGCTGAAAGTCGCCCATGGCTCACCTTCACCAAGGGTACTCAAAGGCTAAAGGAACAACTTGCCTACTGAGAGGAAAACCAAAGTTGTGCAAAAATAAGTGAGAAAAAGAAGAGAGCAGTAGTGTTGTAGGAAGGACTGAAAAGACGGCAGTCTTCAACATCTATAAAGTAGTGACCTTATCACATACCTACAATGCTTTTATTATTTTGTGCATCACTATGTTTCCTTCTGGGTGGTTTAGTGGCACAGTAGTTAGCACATCTTCTCATGCCTGGGTGCAGTTTGTGGCCTAGTTACAACTACTTAAAGACTTTGCACATTTCCTCTGGATCTCCTTGGATTTTCTCCTTTAAGTCAAACTTCTTCAAACATTCCAAAGTCAATCAGAAGCCAGGATCTCTAATCTATTTAGGCCACTTTTGAGGTTTTAAAATATTTTAAACCTATTTTTATTTATCGTTTACAGACTTACTTGTAACTGTATTCATGACGTCATATGGAAGGAGTTGCACTTTGGGATTTTGGAAAATTTTCCATCGTTGTAACACTCAATTGATGATACGTCAGATGCCACTTTATTAACAGCAATGGGTTTCATGAACTGTTCATCCAAACTTTAATAAAAATACTCTTGGTGAAATAGAATAAAAGCACATTTTTTTATTTTAAGGCTTATGGGTTAAATCAGTGGTTCTCAAACTGTGGGGCGGGGCCCCCCAGGGGGGCACAAAGTAACAAAAAGGGGGGCGCGAAGATGTGAAAAAAAGAAAACAAGAATCGAAAATATGAAAAATACATCTATTGAAACCAAAACAAATTAACTTAAACTACATTCTGATACTAGAAAAATAAATATAGAGTTAGATAAATGTCGATAAAAGTTAAGTAGGTATAATAAAATATGCATCTATGATATATCATTAATTAAAAAAGAACAAATTGGTATTAGTGGGCTCCTTTCAAAAAACGTTAGAGGGGTGCGATTAAAACTGTTATAAAAACTTGGGTTGCAAATACTTAAAGGTTGAGAAACGCTAGGTTAAATATTTCTCTCTTGACTATGACTATGAATTTTGTACAGTTGTAAAGGTTTGCCCTACCAATTTCCCCGCTGCTTGTCACATAGTGACAATTTCCTTGTTTATCCTCTGCAGCCCCTGAATAACTAAAACTATTAGGTGTATGCAGTTTCTTTGAAAGATGCACTCACTAGTCATGGTAGGCTAGGATTATGGGCTATTTTAAGTTCACTCTGCATGAGAGAGTATGGGGTTGGTTGTTGTTCTAATTCTAAAGCCATTGGGACCTGGTCTATCATCTCACCATTGTGTCTATAAAGAACAACTCACCCCCTTGGAAGTTTTCACATTTTATTGTTATACAACATTGAATCACAGTGGATTTAATTTGGCCTTTTTGACTTCAACCAACAGAAAAACACTCTTTAATATCTAAGTGAAAAGGGATCTCTGCAAAGTGGTTTAAATTAGCTACAAATATGAAACACAAAATAACTGATGGTGCAAGTATTGACCTCCTCTAATAAGATGCCCCTAAATCATCACAGGTATAGCCAGTCGGAGTTAGAAGTCACAGAATTACTTTAATGTAGGTCATCCATAGTAGAAATGCTCCTGAGTCTTGAAGGTCCAGCTTGTGGTAAGTCAGAAGTCTCTAAGCAACTCACCGAAAAGGGGATTGAAAAGCACAAGTCAGGAGATGGAGACAAGAAAACATCCAAGTCACTGAATATGCCTTGGGGTCCAGTTAAGTCAGTCATTAAGAAATGGAAAGAGTATGGAAGAGCTGTAAATCTGCCCAGAGCAGACCATCCATAAGCACTAAGTGATCGGTCAAGAAGATGATGTCTGGCAAGGGAGACCACCAAGAGAAATCTGATAACTCTGAAGGAGCTATGAGCTACAGTGGTGAAGACAAGAGAGACTGTGAAGAAAGTGAGTGAGTGCTACACAGGTGCTTCACTGGCCAATGTTTATGGGAGTGTGGGAAAACAAAACAAGTTTCTGTGGTCTAAAGAGACAAAAATGAAGCTTTTCGGCCATCTGACTAAGCACCAAGTTTGAACTTAACAGTATTCCAGCTGTTAAGTATGTTGGTGGCAGCATCAGGTTGTAGAGATGCTTCTTCCTGCAGCAGGCCATGAAAGGCGTGTGAAGATAAAAGGGAAAATGAATACATGGAAATTTTAGAGGAAAACCTATTGCAGTCTGCCAGAAACCTGCACCTCAAGAGAAGATGTGTTTTCCAGCAAGACAATATTCCCAAGAAGAAAGACAAAGCTACACAGGAAAGGCTACAAAACAGCCATGTTAATGTCCTGGAATGGTTGGGTCAGAGTGCAAAATTTGTGGCTGGACATGCAAAACACTATTCATTCACAATCAATATGCAGCCTGGCAGAACCTGAGAAGTATTGCAAAGAAGAATGGAGAAAAATGTGAGCATCCAGACAGAGGCGTAGCTAGGGTTTTCAGTGCCTGGGGACAACTGAAGATTTCGCGCCCCCTCCTGTTTGCCAAAATGCAATGGGGAAGGGAAAGAAAATTTTAAAATGGCGTCCCCGGATGCTGCGCCCGGGGACAGATGCCCCCCCTTGCCCCCCCCCCAGCTACGCCACTGCATCCAGATGTGTGATAGGGAGATACCTGTGTACATAGACTCAAGACTGTCATGGCTGCCAAAGGTGCATCTACAAAATACTGATTTAAAAGGCTGGCATACTTACACAATCATTTATTTTGTGCTTTATATTTGTAATTAATTTATATCACTTTGCTGATAACTGTTTTCATTTTAAAATTAAAGTGTCTTTTTCTGTTAATCATTGTTATAAAAGCTAAATCAAATGCACTGTGATTCAATGTGCTGTAACAATAAAATGGAAAAACTTTCAAGGGGTGTGAAGACTTTTTATAAGCCCTCTAATATGAAACAAGACATTTACTCATTCTGCCGCCTTCTCTATTACTTGTATAAAGCCGGGTTTGAAGCCATTTGCTTTGAGATCCTTGTACTGTCACAGCCCACACACATAAAAAGTCATTTTGAGATCTAAAGCCACTTAACGTGCCTGTCTTTGAATAGTGAAAGGAAATCAGGCTTTAAAGAAATCCCACAGGAACATGGGGAGAGCATGCCATGAGAACTCCAGTGACATACAGTCTTAAACTCGAGCGACCAGACTGGCAGGTTTTTCCAATTTGCAGCAAACAGAATCCAAAAAGCCAAAATAAGTCCCTGGGTGATATCACTGAAGTGGCATTTCTCAGCCAGAAATAGCTAATCATATTCCCTAATATGGTACATGAGAACAAAACAAAGTGACACGGAGAGATGAACGCACGGCACACCACACTGTGCCAAGTAAACCACACACAGAGAACATCCAAAAACTACTGGCCAGAAAATTCGAATGTGCTGGCTCTAATCTGGTGGCTGCTCTCAAGGCAGCACTAAAAGTGGAAAAAACAAACAAAAAAATAAGCTCAAATCCAGCATAGAAAGACCAACTGGTAAGGGTCACTCAGGCTGAAGGTCCAGCAGCTGTCATCTGATCACTTTGTGTTTGAGTGAATTTCAGGAAATGTGCTGTGTTTCTGATTTTTCTGATCCTGGGCATGCTTTTGGGCACCTTTAGGGGTATTGTGTGGGGAATGTTGTCTGCCTGATTGTTTCTTTACTTGTCCAGGACACTTTGAACAATTTGTCATGTCATTATTGCTAACATATTTATTTTTGATTCTACCTAGCGGAGTTTTCATTCATTTCTTTATTGAGCCTTTCTAGCCTAGTACAGGGTTGTAGAGGTCCAACTTGGCAGCATCGGGCCAAGGCAGGAGCCAACTCTGGGGGGCGATGCCAATTCATATTTCTTACATATCCACCAACAGTCACAATAGAACAATTTAGAGCCATCCATCAATTTATCATGCACATCTTTACGATGGGAGAAGAGAAAAAAAAAACACACAATGGATGGATGGATGGATGGATGTTTTAGGAGAAGTCATCCCCGTAGAAGGGAAAGTGAATGCCAGTCATGACTTTATGATTCTGAGTTGTCATTTTCATCCCATGTTGCACGATTTTTTTCCTGCTAGGGGGAAAAGCATCTTCCAGGACTGCTCCCTCAGAACACATGTCGACTGTCATTGGTATGATAAGAATGAAAACAAAGCTAACCTTACATGATGGCCTTCTCCATTAGCAGATCTAGACCCAATTAAGAACATACTGTATATCTACTCCATCAACAATGAATGAGCCGATTACTTCTTTCTTACATAAATGAGTCCTCGGCCGCCCTGCACAATATCGGACATCAGTAGATTCTTGGTCATATTGTAGGCAAACTGTGGAACATGTTAGCCTAATAATGTTGTAAGATAACTGGGATTTCTACACTTGTGGCCAAAAACCCTAGTGATTAAGACCAGGAAGTGGAGGTACACTGCAATGTGCTATCTGGGAGTTGGTCAAGTCCACTGCCTGGATTGGAGGCCATTGTGTTTTCTGGGAGTTGGGCTGGACCACTTCTTGGATGAAAGCTGGAGATCCTGTGGCAGATGAGGTATTAAAGATGGCCAGAGTAGGTGAAGAGTCCAGCAGTTAGCCATTTTGGAGCAGTAAGAAGCCGTGGCTATGTTCCAACCAAATATAAGTCTACCTGGCCCATTAAAAAATGGCTGCATGCCTTTCAAGGGGTCAGGGATGACATGGAACCATTGGCTGTTCAATGAGCCGTAATCCTTGAAGTGGTCTTCTTTTGCTCTTTAAAATAAACCTCCTGCCCTGAAGCAGATGAGCTTGGAGTTGGAAGAGAAGTGGAGGCAACGGCTTGCCAGTCAAAGATATGGAGTAAGAAGACAAAAAAGATCAGTATTATTGTTGAGACAGGGACAAGGAGGAGAAAGGTGAGCAGGAGATGATGTATTGTGCGCTGTGGAGTAAGTTGGCAGCGTGGCTTAGTGTTTATTGTTTTCTTTTATGTAAACCTGTGTCCTTATTTCCTTCAATAAATCTGACGATACTGGACTTTTGGTATGTCTGTGGAGCATTCTTGGTGTGGGTCTGGTCAAGAGTGACACAATGGTTACAACTCCATAAAATATACTTAACATGCTGTCATATAACCGGAGTCCAGTCAAGGGCTCATTCCTGAAGTACCCCTCGTTGTTGCCGGTACATGTAGCAACTCATCCAATCTCATCTTGTTTGCTGTATAAAGCACCTTGAAACAGTATTGTCATGAATTGGCCTGTTTAAAATATTTTATGGGTATTTGTGTAATAAAATGTATGCTCTTACACTCCTTTAGGGGATTTTTGAGTTGATTGACTCATCATTTGTTTTTGTGCTGTCAATTATTTTGCATCGTTGTCACCGTCATTTTAGTTGTTACAGATGGTGCTATTTGTTTCTTCCATTGTTAGGTCAGTATCCATGTTGTTAGGGGCATTTTACTCGAACGTTGTTGTTTTTCAAAGCTTTCAAATTATTAACATGCTTGCCTACTTGACACTGGAATGAAAAGGTTAGTGGTGTTATCATTCCCACAACTCTATAAACTTAATTATGACAGTTGACCTTTTATGTAAGTTATATACTTGACGTATCTCATTGATAGTGGTCCTTTTTTAATTGGATTTAATTTAATTTCACACAAGGGGGGCCTGATTTATTTTTTTGCATTAGGGTCCATCAAATGTTTGTTACACCACTGTCCCCATCAATCTGCTTCCTTTTGAAATGTGCCAGTGCAGCGTTTTAGGGTTCTAGTCATTGCAGGGTTTTTGCTCCCACCATTATGGTAATTCACAGCAAAAATATTTCTTTAAATGAAAATCTCAGTTAATTAGTCTCCTTAATTAGCATGATAAACTTAACTCAGAATTGAATTGCTATAAAAATCACTGGCTCATTTTCATCAACACATTGTCTGAACTTACAGAGCATATTCTGGCAGCAGTGGGCCAAACACTGCTCATCGCAAATGACGTTTGTATAACTGAATATGGGGTGGTGGCGTCAAAAGCCAAAGGGCAGTACATGAATTTGACAAATACAGGAATTAAATTGAAAGTACAGACACAGAACAAGTGAGGCATACCACGTCATCTTGTGTTATGTGGCCTGTACTGCATCACGAGCAAACACCCCTTTTCAGAAATTTTCAATAATATACATCTGCTGAGCTGCAGAGCCATACGTCACCATAGAATATGAAATAAGATTAAGGTAACTGAAGGTTATGGGTTAATGTTGTAAAGGAGATGGGGTTAGTGTAGTTAGGGTGTAATATACATAGTTAAGTTTAGGGGTAATTTAAGGTTAGGGGTTAGTGTTGTTCAGGTTAAGGGTTTGAGTGGTTAGAGGCAAGGCAACATCACTTCTGCCATGAAACTCTGCTCATTATATTCAGTGACTTTGCAAAGAAACTCTGGTCAAAAACTGTGATGATGTATTCAAACTGTGGTGACATATAATAATAATATCAGTAATTATTTCTTACATTTATATAGTGCTTTTCTCACTACTAAAATCATTTTTCATAGTGAATCAGGAGCCACTTAAACTACCACTAATGTCTAGCATCCACCTAAATGATGTGATGGCAGCCATTTTTGCACCAGTATGGTGAACACACATTAGCAATTAGGTGGTGAAAGAGTGAGAGAAATAGCAATTAAGAGACAGGGGATGATTAGGGGGCCATGGAGAGCAAATTAGCCTGGACATCGGGATATACTTAGCTTTTTACGAAGGATGCCCAGGGATCTTTTATGACCACAGAGAGTCAGGACATCAGTTTTATGTCTCATCTGAAAGATGGCACCCTTTATTTTTCAGCACAGTGTCCTTATCACTGCACTGGGTCATTGGGATCTGCTCAAAGACCACAGGGTAAGCGCCCCCTGCTGGCTTCACCAACACCTCTCCCAGCAGCAACTCAAGCTCTTCCTAGATGGTCTCCCATCCACGCACTGGACCATCCCGAACATGCATAGCTCCAGGTGGCTGACCTCTTCTGAAGTGCATGTGATGTGGCTGCTCGTATGGCTCTGTGGCTTTGTAGTTTGATGCTTCTTGAAATTTTCAGTAGTTTGAGTGCATTAGCTTGAAAATCCACCAGGTGGAGCAGTGAAAAGTTTAATATGGCATACAGTACATCTGCAATGAGCCTGCATTTAAATTCAAGTCTAGACAATTTTTGTTAAATTATGGTTGAACGCCATTTAGACTTTTATTGTTTTTAAATGTATGCTGTGAACGTGATGTGTGCTTTTCAGGCTTTCATTCTCAAAGAGAAAATTCAAAGGAAATTTCTTTTGTAGAAAATGCAAACAATAAAAATACATTTAATTGAATTGTGCTTTTCAAACCATTCAAGGGCACATTACAAGATAAAACCATAAAACAGTGCCAACACTGTTCAATGAAAACGTGCACAGCCAAATTCCATCCTTTTCATAAATATTTAAAGTGTTACTGTCTAATGTTTTCACCATTTCTAATACACTTGATAAAGTACTAAGAACATAACTTGCTGTTAATGATAAAGAACATTACTGATTAATTCTACCTTATAATAGTAATATTTATATGAAAATGTGCAACTAAAATATATAGCTAATGGTTGATTATGAAACATTGACATTCTTTTTTCTTTTTTGTTACAGTCATATTTTTCTTTGCTTACACATTGTCATTCTGGATACCATCATGTGACTTTGGTCATCGGCCATGATGACATCCCAGAAATTGACAGAACACAGAACCATCCTTTGTGGTGGATACAACTATCTTTTCATATCCCTTAATGACAGTTAGGTTTTTCTCAAGTAGGCATTGGTGGGAGGATTATTTGTACATTGGACACCTTTCTTTGTCATTATAGTTTTGACACTTAGCTTCCCCTTGTCTATGTCTTCTGATTTTGTTTATCATCTTCTGGTATTTTTAATGCTCACAGTAATCCCTGGGGACATTCATGAGTCCTTAACATGTGGCCCCCACTGTCTTACACACATATCTGGGCCTCGGAAGTAATTAGCTCCCAAACACCATTCATTACAATTGGGGCATAGCGTCCCTTGTGAGTGGTGGTTCAATGTCACTGGCAATGTTGCCACTACCAATGCCCTCCTACCAAGGCATCTCATGGTCCAACTCCTGCCCTTTAATGCTGCATTTTCCCTGCAGCTGAGGATCCAATCGGGCTGTCTGTCCCAACCTATTTTGAATTTCAAAGGGGAATTCTTTGAAGAATGGAGGGGTGGCACAGTGGTTAGTGCTCTGCATCACAGCTGCATGGTTTTAAGTTTGAATTCCAGTCCTCTGATGTGACTATGCCAAGTGTACTCTTTCTCCCCTTGTGTCTACTGTGATCTCCTCAGGGTACGCTGATCTGCCCGCCACATTCCAAAGATATGCGGGTTAGATGAATTAGCAATTCTAACTTGGACAATATTTTGATTGGGTGTGTGAGTGAGTGTGCCCTGCAATGGACTGACTTCACATCAGGGGATTCTTCCTGCAAGGGCAATACAAAATCATCACCACAGCTCCCAGATTGTTCCCAAGTTGTTCTTTTTGAGCGTCTCTGAGTAGTCACTTGTTGTTCTTGGGCCACAAGTGGCTATCAAGCTAGTGCAGGCATCAAATCTGCAGAGAGTCACAAAGAGACCTTAAGCAGTCCGAGTTCTGCAGTAGCCCAGCAGGAACAACAAAGAACACATTAGAAAAAACAGTTGATCACTTCTAGAATATACTAAATGTACTTCCTTCCCCACATTTGCTGCTCTGAACATAAATTTTAACAAAAAAAAAATAATTTCCATAATTAGATTCAGGTCTCAAGGAACAGATGCTAGAGGCAAAAGAGAATCCAAAGCTGCGTTGGCTGTTCTGCGCCTCACCCACAGGGAAGCCATTTGTCAGCAATCAGCACTGCCTTTCTCTGCTGTCTGGAGAATACAGATGCATTTCATAAACTCAGCCATTCATCAATAGTTTGCCTTTAAAAAATTTCCTTTAATGGCACCCTGCTGCTGATAATATCATTTCATTAGGTAAAACGCTCCCGAGCATAGCTGCAGCCCAGCTCTGCCTGACACTTTCATGCAAAAAATCAACATGTGAAAATGACAGCAGGTAAGCACGTGTCTTGTTTCTTGGCACTTATGGTTGGAAGGCTTTCTAAAATCGAAGCGCCTCGCCTTGAGTCACGTGTTTCCCTCTGGGAGCTGTAACATCAGAGCAAGTCTTGCTTATTGCATGCATTGCCTTCCTCCCAATTCATTTAGTAAAAGAGTCTATTAGAAAAAAAAAAGATCATTTGGGACACGTTAGTGTCATCAGTTATCTATGGTTCTGTTTCATGTCGTTGTTCAGAATGGTGTCCAGCAACATGCTGTGCATACAAGAACTTTTGAAAATATTGTTAAATAGCTATAAAAATAGCTATAAAAATTGACAATGATAGTAGGCTTACCTTTTTCTGCACAATAATTCAGGGCCATTGCTTATGATTTTAATGTTGGCCTTACAGTCCCAAATAAAATGGCTGACATAAGCCCATGGAGCAACAGACAGTAACAGTCCAGAATCGGATTACTGTCTGTGTCCTCTAAAGGGAAACAGCAGGCATTACCCTAAGGCACAGGCAGTGAGCTGTCTCAGCTGTCCCTTGGTGACTTGTGAGTGTCACGTGCCATTTAAGCTTATTTTAAACTCTTCGGGTAGATGTTTTAATGGAAAACTTACCAATCAAGTCTTAAGACATTTCTTAATTGTTAAGTGAAGAATCATCACTTTGGTAATTGTAGTTTTATATATTCCCTTTGTAGAATCAATTCATATTTATTTAATTTTTTATCTTTATTCTGCTGAAGCAATATTGTATTTTTCTATACTTGTCACCATTTTGTGAATGTTGTTGCAGCCAAGTTGTTTGGGTTCTAACATGCAGTGTGTCAAGTATTTTTGTGAGCAAGAAAGACTAATTCAAATAATAGTGGTCAAAAGGGGAAGGTGAAAGTCAAAACACAAGGAATCAAAATGAACATAAGAACGTAATACATTTGACAACGAGAGGAGACCAGTCAGACCATCAAGCCTCTTTATTTAGCTAAGAGCTAAGTTGTCCCAATATCTCATCCAGATTATTCTTAAAGCTTGTCAAGATTTCTGCTTCAACTCTATGTCTCAGCAGTTTGCTCCAGACTCCCACATCTCAAGAAGTGCTTCCTGGCTTCAGCCAAGCCACGCCACCAGACGCAGAGGGCAAAACAAAATCATAAGTCAAAGATTGAAGCATTGAAAACCAGAAAACCAAACCTAATGCTTGGGCTTATTTAAACAAAAGCTAACTACCACTTATCCACTGAGGGATAACTTGAAAGTGTGAACACTGACATATTTATATGTAACATTTCTGTGGCATCACAAACATGACAACATAGTCACTATCTATCTATCTATCTATCTATCTATCTATCTATCTATCTATCTATCTATCTACTGAAGGTGTCATTTAAGTAAAAAATGTGAACTTTTTATTGTATGATATTTTATTGGATTATAGTGTATTGTTCAATGCAACTTGAGTTCAAAAGATGCCCAAAGCCCAAACAAACTTATCAGCAAAACCTGCTGCTTTACAGGGCTAATCTTGGACACATTGGAAACTGTTGTGGAAAACAGAATGGTAGCAAAACTGAACAGCTTAATGAAAAATCCTCACCGTCCCATCCCCACTCTCGGTGCACAGGCTTATTTCTCCATGGTGTACTAAGAAGTGCCTCAGTATGGAGGAATAGTTCAGACAAACTTAAATAAATCACAAATAAATAGAAGTACTGTGAATGGGGCAGTAAGTAAACAAAAAGATCATAAAATATGAGTGTACTGTAAATACATCTTGCATGAAGAAGGGGCCTGAGTTGCCTCAAAAGCTTGCATATTGTAATCTTTTTAGTTAGCCAATAAAAGGTGTCATTTTGCTTGACTTCTCACTATGAGTGCAAATAAATGACTGCATCACATAATACAGTAATCCCCCGCTCTGTCGCAGTTCAGTTATCGCACCCCCGCTATATCGCGGAAAAATTCAATAAGTACATCCTACCTGTAGTGTACTTTGCAGCCAATTCATAACAAAGCATACTGTTTTCAGCAGACAAAGAGTTTCGCGTTCCAGCACCCAGATGATTTCTTACAAGGCCCGTTATTGGCTGAAAGAGGAGACTCAACCAATCAGAGCGGATTTTATTCTATTGGGCTCTGATTAGCTGCTGCTAACGTGGTGTAATCTCGCAAGAACAGCGAGCGTGGGTCCCCGACGAAACCTTGGTTGTGGTCCAACTTTTCTGAGCAAACTTTTGTGAACTTTTCGTTTTGTTTTAAGCCCTACATCTTGTAAGCCTTCTGGTAGCAATGAGCCTAAGCGCCAGAGGAAGACCTTGACCATACAGGAGAAGGTAAAACTGATGATGATTATTATTATGTTACTCATATCTTTAGCCCGATATCCATGTATCATATGTGTATCCAAAGTGTGTTTTAATAAGTTTACATGTGTTTAAAGCGGGTGGGAGGGGTATTTTAAGGCATAAACTATAAAAAAAATTTGGTCTTTCTTTATTGCCGATTTTCACCTATCGCGGGTAGGTCTGGAACGTAACTTCCGCGATAAGTGGGGGATCACTGTATATTGTTTGTTGCTTATTTATTTAATTATTTAATTTTGTCAGTGATATTCCTGCAGGCACAGCATTTAAAACTGTCGCTTTCACTTGTCAAAGCCTAGGTGGCGGGCTATAGCAAGTGCTGTGTCTTAACTGTTGATTTGTCGGTACAACGGACTTGAACCTTTGGCCATCAAATGCCATATTTACAGCAGGCACTTCAGATGCTGGCTGCTAATGATGAATTCAGAGATTATAGGATGACAGTAGCCTCTTCACGCAGTAACATTGGGCAACTTTTTTTTTTTGCATTCTTAGTCGTCGACATGCACAGTTGTAACTCTGAGCATGTGCATGAGCCACCACAGGATTCCCAAGCCAAGCAAAGCAAAGCACACATGTCCACTCTGCAGACGAGTCACCAATGATAAAACAGCACTCACTAGAGCCCGCCCTCGCAGCTTTGAGCTTTGATGAGTGAAAGTGGCAGTTTTAAATTCAAGTCATATTTCATGTTTCATTTGGAGCAATATTACAGACAAAATAAAATAAATAAATAAGCAACAAAAAAGTTATTCTGTGAAACGTATTTATTTACACTCATATTTCAAGCTCATTTTCTTTACTTATTGTTACAATTTACAGTAATTTTGCTTGTGGATTTATTTATTTTATTTGTGTCCAGATTATTCCTCCATATGAGTTTCCTCTGCAGGGTGTCTGGGCTTTCCCTTAAAGATAGGGTGAGAAGCTCAGTCATCCGGGAGGGGCTCAGAGTAGAGCCGCTGCTCCTCCGCATCGAGAGGAGTCAGATGAGGTGGCTCGGGCATCTGATCAGGATGCCTCCTGGACGCCTCCCTGGTGAGGTGTTCCGGGCACGTCCAACCGGGAGGAGGCCCCGGGGAAGACCCAGGACACGCTGGAGGGACTATGTCTCTCGACTGGCCTGGGAACGCCTTGGGATTCTCCCGGAAGAGCTAGAAGAAGTGGCCGGGGAGAGGGAAGTCTGGGCATCTCTGCTCAAGCTGCTGCCCCCACGACCCAACCTCGGATAAGCGGGAGACAATGGATGGATGGATGGATTATTCCTCCATACCTCAGGGGATCTTTTCTCCCCACTGCTATCAGGCAATTAAATCCTGACATCACAAACTAAATTCTTATACTCATTAATTTGCTATTTCTGCCCAAATATTATTTATGTATTTACCTATTAATCTATTCAATTATTTGTCCTGTGAGTCTGTATCTTTGTTTTTTATGTTTCTGCAGCTGTATGCATCTAAACTTCTCCTCGGGATTAATAAAGTTCAGTCGACACTCGATATACGACCAGTCTGACATGCGAACAACTTGGTTTACGACCAAAATTTTTGTTTTGAATTACGACCAACGTCTTGAGTTATGACTCGAATGCGGTCACGTGTATCCGCTTATGCGATTGTAAACAAACAGCTGAGAGCGTTCGTAAGTGGCAGTCGGAGCCCAGATATGTGTGTTTCTGGACGTAATTTCGGTCAGTGCAATGATTTATATAATTTATTTCGATAATTGCTATCAAAATGGCACCAAAAAAGCCTAGAAAATAAACTAAGGAAGGAAGAGAAGGTAACGAAGGTAAAGAAAGTGATCACAATCGAAACAAAGAAGGAAATTGTGCGGAAATATGAGAATGGCGTTCATGTGACCGATCTTGCTAATATGTACAGCATTTTGAAATCCACCATCTCGACAATTTTACAAAGAAAAGATTTGTATAAGGAAGCTAGTGTTGCTAAAGGTGTTCCTCAAATTAGTAAGTCACGATCAACAGTGTTAGACGAGGTAGAAAAGCTATTATTAGTGTGGATAAATGAAAGGCA
The DNA here is from genome assembly GCF_900747795.2 of Erpetoichthys calabaricus. Classification (NCBI taxonomy): domain Eukaryota; kingdom Metazoa; phylum Chordata; class Cladistia; order Polypteriformes; family Polypteridae; genus Erpetoichthys; species Erpetoichthys calabaricus. The sequence continues at coordinate 78,611,671 of NC_041407.2, forward strand.
GATGGCAGGTGATAGGCTATCTGAGTCTATAATTTGTGAAAATGCTAGGCTATATATGCAGATCTGTTAAAGGATAAGCCATCAACAAGTGATAGTGCTGTGGGAGGTTCGGAACGCATTATGGGTATTTCCATTATTTCTTATAGGAAAAATAGTCTTGACTTACAACCAACTTGAGTTAACAACTAGCCCTCACAAACGAATTGAGTTTGTAAGTCAAGGGTCCACTGTATATCTAATCTAATCTAATCTAAATTCATTAAACTGCAAAACAAATGTTAGAATACAATTCTACATATATGAAAAGAAATGTGTGTATGCAACAGTTTGCAGGTGCTATACCCATTGCTGGTCATGTGACCAGGCGGTCATGTGATACCACTGCAATCATGATACGCCTATTTAAGAAGGTGCTGTGGACATTTTGTTATCTGAGCGTTGTATCTTTTCAAAAACAATCTAACAAAATCATATTTATCACAGTTCAAAAATAAATTAATGGCACATAAAACATATTCCTGGATTCTATGGAATAATTATATAAAACAAAGCATCAAGCATGAGGAGGTTCACTCAGACGCACACTCACTTAAACTCAAATTACAGTCATGGTTTAACCTAATCAGCACTTTTTTTTGTATGTAGAAATCAGATAATCCACATGAGCAGAACATGCAAACTCCACAATGCCACCATATCATCTAATCTAATTAATTTTTTTTGTGATTATGCATCTAGTTTTTGCTCTCATTCTGAAAATTGTAATGCCTTGAAAATGAGGGAAGGGCTTGAGACAAAGTGAAGGAGTAGTTATGGCAGATGGCTGCACATGAAACTCCATGCCTGGGTACCATGTACATTGGGGTAATATGTGTGTGCACTGGCACCCACCCTTCCAAATGTTACTCTTTATGGAGACACATTAGCATGCCCTCTGCTCGCCACATGGTTTGTGGCTGAGTGTTGTTGAATTTGGATCTCACTGTGTGATGTCCAACAGTGAAGTGAGCTCACCTTTTTTTTGCCCTGGTAGACATGCTGTAATCTGTCATTGTAGCAGTTTTCCCACAAGTACAGTAAAAACATTAGGCTGAAGTGTCACTTCTGGGAGTTAGTGGGTATTGCTGAGCTGCAGGGTGCTCAGCACTTCAAACTGCGGTGATATACTCTTGGGTAGCGCTGAATTTTCAAGTGGAGCGGCGTGTTCTGCATACCATTTAAAAATTACAAGTGCCCTCTGGTAGCCAGCAGGGGGCAAGCTGCATTAATTGGATAGTGTAATCATCCAGTCATTAGCTAACCTGCATAATCCACCAAAGCACAAGGTGGGAACCATCTGTGGACAAGGTGCCAATCTATGCCGTCCTTGAAAAAAAACCATCCCTCCCTCCCCACTTTTGCATTATGCTGCTATTTCTATTTCTTTTAATTTGAGGAATTCACTTGAAATTGCTTTTAATTGCTTTTAGATTATTTCCGTTAAAACAGCAATTACTAAACAGCAGGCACAGGAGAAACTTAACTTGCCCTAAAATAGAGCTGTTTCGTCGGTCCAATTCACACCTGAGTATTCTTCTTTAAAAGTAAATATTTAGAAAGACCTTTAGGTGCAGAATGTGAGCAAGCAAGCTTCAGAAAGAGGAATCTGCTCCAAAAAGTTTAATGTATGAATCCTTTCAAAGAAAGTAAAATGAATTTGGATCATGGAAGCATGTTCAATGAAGTCGAGTACAATTCTAGGCCAACCAGCTGCCATATGAGTGTCATGAAACAAGAGATGGGATCCCCTGAACTATGCTGTTAACATGGCCTAAAAACTTCTAAGAATCTACAGTTACAATATAACTAGTCTTACCGCTCTCCGGTGGTCTAGTATTCTGTATACTCAGGGGTTTTCCTATTGCTATTATGGAAAGGTAACACACTTAGCACTGATGGCTCACAATTCCAAAAATCTTTGGTTGAAATCTCATTTGTTATCAGTAGAGTTTGCTGATTCTCCCTGTGTCTGTGAGAGTTTTCATCGAAGACGCCTGGGATTTTCTCATACACTCAAAAGTTGTGCATGTTCAATAAATGGAAGACTAATCTTGTTTGTGTGTATATACAGTGGTGTGAAAAACTATTTGCCCCCTTCCTGATTTCTTATTCTTTTGCATATTTGTCACACAAAATGTTTCTGATCATCAAACACATTTAACCATTAGTCAAATATAACACAAGTAAACACAAAATGCAGTTTTTAAATGATGGTTTTTATTATTTAGGGAGAAAAAAAATCCAAACCTACATTGCCCTGTGTGAAAAAGTAATTGCCCCCTTGTTAAAAAATAACCTAACTGTGGTGTATCACACCTGAGTTCATTTTCCGTAGCCACCCCCAGGCCTGATTACTGCCACACCTGTTTCAATCAAGAAATCACTTAAATAGGAGCTGCCTGACACAGAGAAGTAGACCAAAAGCACCTCAAAAGCTAGACATCATGCCAAGATCCAAAGAAATTCAGGAACAAATGAGAACAGAAGTAATTGAGATCTATCAGTCTGGTAAAGGTTATAAAGCCATTTCTAAAGCTTTGGGACTCCAGCGAACCACAGTGAGAGCCATTATCCACAAATGGCAAAAACATGGAACAGTGGTGAACCTTCCCAGGAGTGGCCAGCCGACCAAAATTACCCCAAGAGCGCAGAGACGACTCATCCGAGAGGTCACAAAAGACCCCAGGACAACGTCTAAAGAACTGCAGGCCTCACTTGCCTCAATTAAGGTCAGTGTTCACGACTCCACCATAAGAAAGAGACTGGGCAAAAACGGCCTGCATGGCAGATGTCCAAGACTCAAACCACTGTTAAGCAAAAAGAACATTAGGGCTCGTCTCAATTTTGCTAAGAAACATCTCAATGATTGCCAAGACTTTTGGGAAAATACCTTGTGGACTGATGAGACAAAAGTTGAACTTTTTGGAAGGCAAATGTCCCGTTACATCTGGCGTAAAAGGAACACAGCATTTCAGAAAAAGAACATCATACCAACAGTAAAATATGGTGGTGGTAGTGTGATGGTCTGGGGTTGTTTTGCTGCTTCAAGACCTGGAAGGCTTGCTGTGATAGATGGAACCATGAATTCTACTGTCTACCAAAAAATCCTGAAGGAGAATGTCCGGCCATCTGTTTGTCAACTCAAGCTGAAGCGATCTTGGGTGCTGCAACAGGACAATGACCCAAAACACACCAGCAAATCCACCTCTGAATGGCTGAAGAAAAACAAAATGAAGACTTTGGAGTGGCCTAGTCAAAGTCCTGACCTGAATCCAATTGAGATGCTATGGCATGACCTTAAAAAGGCGGTTCATGCTAGAAAACCCTCAAATAAAGCTGAATTACAACAATTTTGCAAAGATGAGTGGGCCAAAATTCCTCCAGAGCGCTGTAACAGACTCATTGCAATTTATCGCAAACGCTTGATTGCAGTTATTGCTGCTAAGGGTGGCCCAAACAGTTATTAGGTTCAGGGGGCAATTACTTTTTCACACAGGGCCATGTAGGTTTGGATTTTTTTTTCTCCCTAAATAATAAAAACCACCATTTACAAACTGAATTTTGTGTTTACTTGTGTCATATTTGACTAATGGTTAAATGTGTTTGATGATCAGAAACATTTTGTGTGACAAACATGCAAAAGAATAAGAAATCAGGAAGGGGGCAAATAGTTTTTCACACCACTGTAGGTGTAAGCATGACCTAGAATGGCTCTGCACAGTAACCAAGATCCCCTAATGTGGACAGTGATTCTGAATTGGAGTTAAGCGAGTATGAGAATGCCATGGTATTGTGAATAGGTTGATTTCCCCATAAAATACTTTGGCTAATCAGCAGTCTCACAAAACTATCATTCAAATTCTGTTCCTGATTGCTGTTTGTATGGAATGTGCACATTCTCTCCATGTCTGTATGAGCTTTCCTTCTAAACCCAAAAGATATATTTGTCAAATTGATTGTTGATTTCTAAACTGGCCTAGTGTGACTATTGGCATGTGGCAGACTGGGGCCCACTCTGGGATTGCTTTCTGCCTTGGGCCTAATTCTGCTTGAGTAGATCCCAATCACCACATCCCTGAATTGGACTAAGTGAGTTGGAAAATTGTGTTGCTATAAAGGATCTTTCTTGTTAAGCTGTTCAAGTCATTAGCTTATTCAACAGTTAATTTAAGTTACTGTAATAGATAGATAGATAGAACATACTTTATTTGTCCCAAGGGCAGTTTTTTACAGAAGTTCAATAATTAAATAAAGAAATATTATTTTATTATGACAAACAATAAACCCACTCTCAAATGCACACCATAATAACTAAAAAAAGAAAACTAAAAAAGAAAGATAACTTCTGACTTTGCAGTCACATTCACAGTGAGGCAGGTGTATTGTTGGTATAAAGGAACTCTCCATAATGTTTCCTGACTGACTGCTGAATAATTTGCTGGCTAAAAGTCCTCAGTGTTACTGTGTTAGAGAGAGGTTGTGCAGCATTGTTCATAATGGCACTCTATTTTGTTCCAATTCTCTCCTCCATTTCTGCCTCCAAGGGCTCCAGAGTGTGTCCCATAACTAAGCCTTCATTCTTAATCAGCTTGGTCATTTAGTGGGCTCATCTTGTTACTGGCCCAATACATCACAGCATATAAAAATCGCACTGGCCATCACAGAGTTGTAGAAGATGTAAAGGATGTCATTTCTCACATTAAAGGAATGCAGCCCTCTAAGAAGGAGTCTGCTCTGTCCTTTCTTATATAGCTCCTCTGTGTTAAAAGACCAATCCAGCCTGTCACTGATGTGGACCCCCAAGTACTTGTAGCAACGCACCACTTCCACATCCACTCCCTGAATAGTGAGCGAAATAGAGTCTATTTGGTACAGCAAAAGTCAATCAGCAGTTCCTTGGTTTTGCTGATGTTAAGCTGCAGACAAGTCTCAAAGTTCTCCACCTGACTCCTATATTCTGTCTCATCCCCCTTATCAATACACCACCATATGTGCAGACTCATCTGAGAGTTTCTGCAAGTGACATGACCTGGTGTTATATTTATAGTCTGAGGTGTATGGAGTGAAGATAAAAGGCGACAGGACTGTTCCTTGTGGTACTGCAGTGATGCTCACATCCATATCAGAAACACACTTCTCAAGTCTCACAAACTACGGTCTACCTGACCATTATCCAGGACACCATATGTTTATCTGAGTTCACCCCTTAACAAGGATGGCTGGATGGTCCTGAAAGCACTAGACAATTTCCATCCATCCATCCATCCAATTATCCAACCCGCTATATCCTAACCACAGGGTCACGGGGGTCTGCTGGAGCCAATCCCAGCCAACACAGGGCGCAAGGCAGGAAACAAATCTCAGGCAGGGCGCCAGCCCACCGCAGACACTAGACAATTTGAAAAACAGAATTCTCAAAGTGGTGCCATCTTTGTCTAAATGTGAGTAAGCCTTGTGAAGCAGATTGGTAACTGCATCTTCCACTTCAATCTTTGTCCAAGTGGTCTTTCACAAGAGGACTCATATAGTCCAGGATTAGCCTCTTAAAGGTCTTCATGATGTCAGACATAAATGCCACTGGTCTGTAGTCAATAAAGATCATAACTAACAGTAAGAAGTGCATCCAGGTAACTTGAGTTGTTTTGCTTAATTGGCTTCCAGTTCAGTCTGGGGTTGATTTGAAAACACAGCTATAGCTGTACAAAGCCGTCAATGCCTTTGCCTTGCTTTATCTGACAGATTTTCTTAATGCCCACACTGCAGAGCATACACCATGAATACAAGAGCAAGGAAAAGGTCAATGCAAACTTAATTATCCCTGGTGGGTATCTTGTTTGATAATGTGTTTACATTTAAATAATAATGCAGATATTCTCAAAATCCACCTATTCACTCATCCACCTTCTGTTCCTCTGTGTTCCAAAAATTCCAAGAATAAATAAAACTTATCTCAGAGTCTTTAGCTGCAGAGAACCTAAACTCTGGAGTGGCCTACCAGCCAATTTAAGGCAAGTCTCATTGACTTCAGCTTTTAACTCAACACAAAGATGTTACTTTAGCTCAGTCATATTATATTACTGTCTGTTGTTATGTCTATAAATATGGCTTACACTACAATCAGCTGTTATTACATCTTTTCTCACTCTCCCTTGCTTTTTTCAGTGTTCAGCAATGGAGCTTTGGGTCAGTACTAAATATACTGTTAAGTGTGTTAAATGGCCGAGTTACCACTCCTGGTTTTGGAAGGGTTGGTTGGAGGAAACTGTATGACCACTGAATGACCGAGCATCAGTGCCGGATTAACCAATAGGCACATGTAGCATATGCTACGGGCCCCGCAATTTCGGGGGCCCCCAAATGGTGGACCCAATATTTAATGAAAAAGTGTAGCATTGAAAAACTGGTCTTTAAAAATATTATCTTTACGTTTTTAAACTGTAAATTTCTTACACAACAAAACTTTAGGGGCCCAACACATAAATTTCACATAAATATTATAAGATTCTTATTATAATTTGAACTGTTCAGAATCTAAACTTCAGATGATGCAGACCAAAAGGGCCCCCAAATTTGAAATGTGCTACGGGCCCCCCAAAGCTCTTAATCTGGCCCTGTCGAGCATCAAACTGCTGATTGCTCCAACGTCATCAACAATGCCATGAATAAATGTTAATATTTAACATTATACATAGTTATTGTCTGTTTTTTCACCTGTATTATTATCATTCTTTAATTTAATATTATTTATTGTATCAGTATGCTGCTGCTGAAGAATGTGAATTTCCCATTGGGATTAATAAAGTATCTATCTATCTATCTATCTATCTATCTATCTATCTATGAATAGAAGGGGAGGGGGGAAATCAGCCAGTAATCCTCAGTCAGCCACCCTTTCACTTTTCCCATTATTATGTTCTGCATTCCTATAAATTAGATTTTTACTTTTCTCTCTGGGTGGCACAGTGGTAGCGCTGCTGCCTCGCTGTTAGGAGACCCGGGTTCGCTTCCCGGGTCCTCCCTGCGTGGAGTTTGCATGTTCTCCCCGTGTCTGTGTGGGTTTCCTCCGGGCGCTCCGGTTTCCTCTCACAGTTCAAAGACATGCAGGTTAGGTGCATTGGCAATCCTAAATTGTCCCTAGTGTGTGCTTGGTGTGTGTGTGTGTGTGTGCCCTGCTGTGGGCTGGTGCCCTGCCCAGGATTTGTTCCCGCCTTGCTCCCTGTGTTGGCTGGGATTGGCTCCAGCGGACCCCCGTGACCCTGTGTTAGGATATAGCGGGTTGGACAATGACTGACTGACTTTTCTCTCTCCTTTAACCAACTGAGTTATTTCACCTGAATTTCATTTACATTAGAAGCCATTAGAACTTGTAAAAACTACAATGAAAAAATAGTAATGTCTGTATTCTCGTTTTTGTCTATATCATATGTATTGCACAAGGTTAGTTATTTTCCTTCAGACATTGTAAAACTTTGCTCCCAAACAAGAGGACTAGGATGTTGCACAGTCCTTTTTTTCCTTTTCCTCTCTTTCTAACCTTAGAAAGGATGAGGACGCCCACAGAAAGATCATGATGTCACTTCCTCCCAGACTCTGGAAGCTCCGCCCCTTCTGATCCCTCTACTGTTTAAGATGCACTCAGACAGGAAGTGGGCCTTTCTTGTTGGACATGTTATCATAGGAGGAAATCCACCCTTAGGAAAACAATCTTTTGAGGGTTGAGGATGCTGTATTGTGGACCAGATGGTTTCTAGTTTTGAGTTTTTCTTTGTACTCTTTACATTTTGTGAAGGATTGCCGGCTTTCTACTCCGGCCCTCACCCCCAGGCCACCAGGAGGAGCTCTCCCGACAGCATGAACGTGCCCCGAATTCCAGCAGGGCATCATGGACTCTGTAGTTTATATGCACAGCCCTGCTGGATACCATGGGGGCCTCCAGGAGTCGCTGTAGGGAGGTTGTCGGACTCTTATGTGCCCTATAACCCGGAGGTGCGTCATGATCACATGACAGGAAGAAACGACGTGCCTCCGGGGTAAAAAAGTTTTTATATGACCTGGAAGTGTTCCTAGTCACGTGGACAGAGAGGGCGAAACACTTCTGGATCAGGACTATAAAAGGACTATGGGAAATCCCAGACATTTGAGCTGAGCTGGGTGGAAGGGTGGTACCGCGTCTGTGAGTGTGGAGGATTATTGTTTATTGTTATTATTATTATTATTATTATTATTATTGAGTATTGTGGAGAGGAGGGTGCTTTGTGCACAATTATTATTATTATTTCTAATAATAAACCATTATTGGACTTTTACCTGGTGTCTGACGTGTAGTCTGAGGGTTCAAGGGGTCACGGAGACCTCTAATCTGTCACAATTTACATTTACTGTACATTTCTTTTACTTGCTTAGCAGACTCTTATTCACAGCAACTTACAAAAGAAGTCAACATAATAGTAAATATCAGTGTGGGTAATTGTTTGAATAAAAAAAATCATGTTAAATATAGAATGAATGTGTTAAATTGATCAATTTCATTAAATAACCTAATCATTTCTCATGGCAAAAGAATTTAAAAAGAATTGAATATTGCCATAACTTTATATTGAAAAAGTCTGCTGCCTCCATAAGAGAAAAGACTCCACCTGCAGGTTGGAATTCCCAAACCAAATGGCTAAAGCAATCTTTTATTACCCTGACGACTCCCCTAAAATGGCTAATGGATTTGTTATCTGACAATGACAGCTCTCCAACTAACAGAGTGGAACTCCAAGTAAAATGTCAAGTTCCAGTGAAGTAACTACAGACTTTGTAGAAATATGTCACGTTTTCCTCATAAATCAATTCAACACATCCTGAGCATAAAATATTGTGAATTCATTTATCAACATTAAATCTCCTAATCAAGATTCATGTTGGATCCAAGCAAACCCTATATCTTTGTTTATATTAATTTAGAGACAGATAAGAGATGTATATTCACTAAACTCTGAAATTAAGCACCTCTGGTGGCAGGCAGCATTAGAGAGACAAGTAGGCTGGCGGCAGACATTAGGGAAGCAATGAGGCTGGTGGCAGGCAGCAGTGAGTCAGTGTGACTCAGGCAATGAAGCTGGTGACACAGGACATTGAGGCAGGGGACGGGGCAGCACTACAGAGGCAATGAGGCGACTGTTTGAAGCCATGAGTGCTGATAGGCTCCCAAAACTATCCACCACTTTACTACTAGAAAAAGGTACTAAAACCAGATGTGGATGCTGGCAAATGCTTCAATATTTTCATGCCTGTGTAAAGAAACCACTGTTGTAAGAAAAAAAAGAACAAAATTATTTTGACTTCCTTTGTTTGTTTTCTCACAGTCACCTGTAAAAGTACTTAAGGAATAAAGCATTTCTGTTTGCTGTGTCTGAGGTGCTGCTTTGTGAAGCCCAGAGGTGATGTTGCAAGGCCATGTGATGTTGCAAGGCCAGTTTATCAGGCAGGTAAAAGTGTAGGAAGAAAATGACAACTGATCCAGCTTTTTATAACTCACTTTTCACAGATATTTATATCACCTGCATCTGCATTAAACTCCAAGGAAAAAATTACCAGCTTGTATGCCATGGGAAAGGCGCTAGAGTCGTACTCTTGGTGATAAAAGCTGTCTCTAACTCTGAAATGAGCATATGCTTCAAAGAGCAACTGCATTAAACTTAAGATTTAGCTTTCACTATGATGCACTTGTGAATTTATACCACACTTGTCTACAGTAAGTGAAATATATGAAAATAAATGGAAAATTAGTGGCAATTGAATAAAGTTAGGCTAATTTAGTGAACAGCGTATCACCATTAAGATTATCATCCATCATTCCCCTTGTTAAGTTCAGGGTCATGTGGAACACTGAGCATAAGACAAGAACCAACCCAGAGCACAGTCGCACACACTTACCCTGGGTCAAATAAGAGAAGCCAACTGACCAAACACAAGAAGAAAACCAAAGAAGCCAGAGAAACACACCCTAAGGCACGGGCAGAACAATGAAGCTGCACACAGGCAGGCCCAGGATCAGGATATGAACCCCTGACTTTGGAGTTCTAGGAAGCAGCACTACCCACAGCATGTTCTCCCTGTGTCTGTGTTGGTTCAGGTTACTCAGGCTTTCTTTCCTCTTCCCAAAGGAATTTTGTGCTCAGTTATTTGGTGACACTAAATTAGCCATGTAAAAGTGTGCGTGTTTGTGTGTGTGTATGCACGAGTGTAACAGCATTCTAGAATCAGGTAAACTATTACAGAGGGTCTTGGGTACCTACAAAGTCCTGGGCAGACTTGAGGCAGATGAAATTTAATGTAAGTAAATGTAAAGTATTAGACATACAGTAGCAAATACTTTAGAAATGTTACATATGAATATACAATGGGAGGTCTGGGACTTGATAACACCACTTTTGAGAAGGGCCTTGGAGTCATAATGCACTCGTCACTATCTACATCGAGGCAGTGTACATAACCAGTCAAGAGAGTTAAAAGGACAGGATATTATATACAGTAACATAGCACGATGTGTGGAATACACAGGAGTTTATGCGTAAGTTATATAATGCACTACTGTGGCCTCACCTGGAGTACTGTGTTCTGTCTTGGTCTTCATATTACAAAAAAGATATAGCAGCACTAGAGAAAGTCCAAAGAAGAGCAACTAGGCTGATACCAGGACTAAGAAGTATGAGGAAAGACTAAAGGAGTTGAACCTTTCTAGTTTAAGAAAATGAAAATTAAGAGGGAAGGGGCGGCACAGTGGCGCAGTGGTAGTGCTGCTGCCTCGCAGTTAGGAGACCTGGGTTTACTTCCCGGGTCCTCCCAGCGTGGAGTTTGCATGTTCTCCCCGTGTCCTCATGGGTTTCCTCCCATAGTCCAAAGACATGCAGGTTAGGTGGATTGACGATTCTAAATTGTCCCTACTGTGTGCTTGGTGTGTGTGTGTGTGTGTGTGTCCTACGGTGGGTTGGCACCCTGCCCGGGATTGGTTCCTGCCTTGTGCCCTGTGTTGGCTGGGATTGGCTCCAGCAGACCCCCGTGACCCTGTGTTCAGATTCAGCGGATTGGAAAATGGTTGGATGGATGGAGATTAAGAGGGAAGTGGGGACATAACTGAAGCATTCAAAATTTTGAAAGGAATTAGTCCAGTAGATGCCATTCATTACTTTAAAATAAATTCTACAACAAGACCTCTGGGACACAGTTGGGAACTTGCTAAGGGAAGATTTCACATAAATGGTTTTCTTTATCCAAAGAGCCATTAGACACATGGGATAAATTACAAAGTAGTGTGGTGGACAGCAGGATTTTATGATTCTTCAAATCTTGAAATGATGTTATTTTGGACAATTGAGGCGAAAAGGATGGACAAGCTTATTTGGTTGAATGGCCTGTTCTCATCACATTTCTAATGTTCTAATACTTTGAAATGAAATGGTATCCCATCTAGGATTGGTTATTTCCTTGTGCTAGATGCTACCAGAACACTTTCTAGAGGAGGATAAAATTAATTAATGGTGTGGTCTGTAGGAGGAGAACTGAGCCCCAAACCCCAGACAGACAGCACAGACACAGTCCTGGATTCAAATTCAGTTCTTTTATTTAACCACCTAAGTGTACCTCTTTACAGGTTTCCTCCCTACACTGCCATAATGGGTTCCAACACTCAACAGCTGTTCTTCAGTCCTTCCTTTAATTCCCTCTAATCTTATTCACTCCACCCAGGAGAGTATTGTCCATCTTCTCCTGGAGGGCTCTCTTTTAACTCTGGAACCGGGAGTACTTCTGGTGTTCAGTCTGGTACCTTCGGTGAAACACTGCCATGTCAGGCAGGACCACACTAGTCATTATATGCACATCAAACCACTCTACATCGGAGGGTACTGTGTGGAGAGGGTGTCAGACTTCCGCTTCCTGGGAGTCCACATCTTGGAAGACCTGTCCTGGGATGTGAACACAGCTGAGCTGGCGAAGAAGGCTCAGCAGACACTTTATTTCCTGAGAGTCCTCAGGAAAAATAACATCCCCCAAAAACTGCTGGTGTCCTTCGATCGCTGCTCTATTGAGAGTATCCTGTGCTACTGCCTCTGCGTGTGGTTTTCCAGCTGCACAACAGAGCAGAGGATAACACTTCAGTGGATCGCAAAGACTGCCCAGCAGATCATCGGCTACTCTTTACCCTCTCTGGATGGACTGCACAGCTCTCGCTGCCTCAGGAAAGCAGAAAACATCTAAAAGACTCCTCACACCCCGCTCATGACATGTACCAACTGTTGCCATCAGGCAAAAGATAAAGGAGCATCAAAACAAAGACTAATAGACTGAATAACAGTTTCTACCCTGTTGCTATTAGGGCACTGAATGCCACCTAATCACCTCCAATGCAGCAGTGCAATAGATGACATCTTGTGCAATTATGGTCTTATGTTGAATGTTTGTGTGAACCCTAATTTTGTTGTATTTGTTACAATGACAATAAAGATATTCTGATTCTGATTCTGATGATACACAGAACATGATAGGGGAGCTCCACATTGTCCTGTGGGTATCCATACCGAGGCTCATCAGTATGCGACTGCCTTATCAATGGTGGGATACTGGCAGTCATCCACTGTCCTGCCCTTCCAACCTCCCAAGCCCAATCAGTGCTTTCCTCAATGGCTGCTGGGAATGTGGCACTGGTGTTGTATTTGAAGCAATGTCCTTCCAGGTCCTGATCCAGGCAGGTCGCTGACCTTCCTCTAGGATAACCTACTATTTGGGCAAGAGCAAGGGAGCAGGGTCCGTCCTGGCTAGGTCACTGGTTCATCTTTCACAATGAGTTGGTGAATTATTTTATTATTATTATAAGTATTATTATTGGTTTTATAGTGGTTACTGCAAGTGCTCCCGTGGCTGTAAAGATCTGGGGCCTCATGTATAAACGGTGCGTACGCACAGAAATGTTGCGTACGAATGTTTCCACGCTCAAATCGTGATGTATAAAACCTAAACTTGGCATAAAGCCACGCACATTTCCACGGTACCTCATACCTTGGTGTACGCAATTTCTCCGCTCGGTTTTGCAGACTGGCGGCACCCAGCGTCAAAGCAGTGCTACTGTTCCTGTGTGATCACCCTTTCTTTCTTAGCTCCATATTCCTGACGCGGCTTTATAAATACACTGACATCAACCGCATATTGTTTATTAGTGTAATGCATCTGATTGTAATTAACCTGCAGCAATATAATGGGCCAGGGAATAGCCATAGTATTCCAAATACCATAACTGCTTTAGCGTTGTTACGCTCACTGCATCTTGTTCTTCTTTTTGCTGCTCCCGTTAGGGGTTGCCACTTCGGATCATCTTTTTCCATATTACTCTCACTGCACCACTCGGAGTATTTATATCACTGTATCTGAGTGTGAATCACAGCAGCAGCTGATCGGAAAGAGAATTATCGGTATACAGTTTCAAGTACACACTACCTCAACCACGGCAAAAAGCGTCAAAGCCTTTCCTCTACGGACCTCGCGTTTCAGAAACAGTTTCATCCCAAGAACTATAAACGCACTCAATCAGTCCATCAAGTGCTCCTTGTAGAACTGTTTGTACTTATAAGTACAATTACCTCACTGTAAACTTGCACTACAGTTATAATATTGCACAACCTGCGCTACTTTATAAAGCGCGTATGATGACAATATCATTTTTAAGATGAAATGCAGCAAAATATGTTGCTTATAGTATACAGATAAAACTTTAACTTCATTTAAATAATCTGTATTGTTAATAATTAAACATGTGAGGACACGGTGCTGCAGCGTATAGCTAGGTCACGGATAGCTCCTGCCTTGCGAATAATTATTGCTGGTGCTGACGCGACACTGGAAGGATAGACGGATAGAATAACTAAACATGTACTACGAAGATATTTCAATGTTCCTTAAAAGTTTTGAAGAATCGGCGTTCTAAGCTTACAGATGGCTTAACGTCTATTACAGAGCTGATTGTGTGGCGATTGTGTATTTGGAGAAAGAAAAGTAAAGACAGGAATTGGAGGTTAGTACATTTGAAAGAGACAGTACTTCTGTAATAAATTATTTCATCAAAGGTCGCACATGGCGCAGCAAGCCTCTTGCGTGAGATATGAACAATCACTGCGCCACTGTGTTCCCATGTTTAATAACATGCTTTCATTCCTATCATCATGAAAAAGATATCACGTATACATCTCAGTATTTTAATTATTCAGAGAGCTGTAATATCTCGAATGTAATGGATTCTGTGTCCTGTCGGAGAAAGAGAAAGAACGGAAGCACGTAGTGCTTCACACACATAGAGCACATAGAAGATCAAATACAGAACCAAGCATTTAACGTGCTACTTGAGAAACTAGTAAAATAAACGATTTTAAGATGAAGTTTATGATGTTCTACTTTAATGGCAAAATAAACTACGTGATTAAAGTGGAAATTTCGAGATTAAAGTTGACATTTCGTGCTTTTTTCCCACTGTGTGCCAATTTTTTTTGTCTGTACCCTAATAAGCTTTCATATGACACTCAGACAGTGGGCTACAACTTGCCTTTTCACAGCGACTTTGATATGTGATTTCTTTTTTATTTCGGGTACTGTGCGACTTTGTGAACTTGATCTTTCGAGTTTCTCCAACACTCTGTCACTCAATCAACTTTCTTTTGTTGATTATACCACTGTTTAAACCAACAAATAGTAAGTTTTTCCTTGCCTCCACTTGGTATTCGCTGAAATTCTTATATTTTCCCCTGTGCTTTTCCCATTGTCTTTTCACAGAAGGCTATTTATATTGATTTGCATATTCAAAGAGGCGTAATTCTGGGAGGAGTTGGAGCGGGACAGAAGGCGCGTGCACGTGCGTTACTTTTCACGCTGATCTGGATTTATGTAGTGGAAGAACGTGAAATTTTGCGTGTGCGCAGATTCCTGCATCTGGATTTTTCTGTGCGTACGCACAATCCCGATTTTTGTGCTTACGCCATATTATAGTGTGAGTTCTACGCACGGCGTTATACATGAGGCCCCAGGTTGCTGTCTTTGAGGAGCTTGCACATTCTCCACATATCTGCTGGGGGATTATCTCCAGATTCTCTGATTTTCCTCCCACATACCAAAGACAAACAAGTTAAGTTAAATGGCGACTCTCAACTGGACCTGGCTATGTGTGCCCTGCTGTTGACTGTTATCCAATCCAGAGTTATGGATCTCCACAACCCTGAACTGAATAAATGTGTTAGTCAACGTACTGCATGTATTTATTGTTATTATGATCATTATAGTTAAATAAGGTAGGTAAATAAAATATTACAGAGACCAGTGAAATTTTTTGGAGCCTTTGGTTAAAAGCTGTCTGTCTTGTCTGACTTACTACAGTGATCCTTGAATTTCAAGGGTCCTCTACATTAGGAGTACCAGTGTGTCTGTAAATTCTGGCAAACCGTAAGACAACTCTCAGACTAAATTTAACTTTGTGCCCATTAACCCACTAAAATATGTGAAGTAAACAGCTGTGTCTCAGTGTTTTCTCTGGAGAGTAAAGAACTGCTTTAATATTGCTAAATGTGACACTAATGCTGAAACGTTTCTTATTATACCAATAATGCATCTACTGTGTATATTGAGAAATTGCAAAGTTACCATAAGAATGTCACGGGGTAGAGCCCTAGACAAAAGATGACAGCTGTAAGTGTCATTCTAGGTCAGCATCCCTTGCACATGTGTCCCACTCTAGCATTAGGCAGGGGAACCATCAACTGAAGTAGAGAAGTGCAGCCTTGACTCCCTCAGGACACTAGAGGGCAGGTGACAAGGTTTTGGCAGGAATGTCTGGTCCTCCTTTAGTATTAGGGTGTTGTACCGTGTTAGCCATTATGAATGTAGTGAAAAGTCAAGCAAAATGACACCTTTTATTGGCTAACTAAAAAAATTACAATATGCAAGCTTTCAAGGCAACTCAGGCCCCTTCTTCAGGCAGAGTGAGTGACTGAGGTTCCGCTACAAGACACACAATCTCAGAAATGAATGTGTAGAATCATGCTGTCCCTGAAACAGAAATGGGAGCCTGGAGTCAAACTGGTAGAAGTGACGCTTTTAGGAACACAGAGAAGATCAGCACAAACAGTAGAGGGAGATCTAGCCTGGCATCCCCTGATACTGGAAGTGATTTCAGTGCTCTCCTTAGAAGTGATGGGGTCTACAGCTGCCATCACAGACAGTGACAAAATTGAATCTGAAGTGAGGAGGAGGGAGAGTGAGTGAGTAGGTAAACTGGGATGTCCTGCTTAGAAAGAATAAAGGGGCAGGAGGGAATATTAAAGGACCAGAAAATGAAATATAACAACAAAGCAAAAAGTCTAAACCAGTTATCTGTCTTATCTTTTATCTAACAGAAACTCAAATTTGTATGTAAATTAAGTCAGCAACTGGAACAATGTGTAAAATGATATGGCCTTAAGGTAAGAAAGAAAATGGGAAACAAAACTCTTCTCTTAGCCCTTAACTAAATAGCATTGTCTTTATCTATCAGATGTTGTGCCTTACATGCTTACCCACCACAGACATGCCATAAGGTGGTCTCGTCTCACTTCCAGCACCCTCTTCTCACCTGTTAAACCCTCATACAGCACATCTTCAGACTAATTATTTACTTTTTTAGTTTTACACAGTTGGAACACAGAAAGATGAAGCAACTTGCTGGGAGTCATGCAGTGAGTCAGAAGTGGGAACAAAATCTGCCGCCTTCTTTGTAGTATCTTGAGATGATGTCTAATAGGAATGCCTACAATTCAAGACATCCTCTTATTGGCTAGTCAGTGGTGTAGCCTGGTATTTACAGATTGGAATTCTAAGTTACTTAAATAAAACAACCACCCCAGTCTTTGTGCTTAATAGCATCTTTCACAGCAATGTGCATTACAAATCTGTTGAAACCGTTAACTGACAAAAATCTAACAAGAAAGTAGAAAGGCACATTGTAACCTTAGCACTTTAGATTGGCTGAAAGGAGTGATGAGTGATGGACAACACCTACACCATGGCCAAGGTAGACAGTCACTTAAAAATAAAAAAAAATCAGGGCTCAAAGACAATTTAGTGTGTGACAGGAGACCGTGGCACATTGCAATTCACTTCTCCCTAAACATAAGAGTCTGAACTGGCCTACTTTGATGGTAGGTGCATGTCATAAATACATTTCCCTGTCTCTTGTTTGTTTCTGTTTTGATTTTTTTTAATAAGGGGTGAGGACTCTGGTTAGCCAGTCACCTGAGAGAGGTTCAAGGACTGGTCATGGCCACAGTTTCATGCTGTGGAATTTTACCTGACAATCTCTGTTTCTCAGAAGAAATGAAATGCTGTCTAAAATACGATTGCAAAATATTATTGTAAGATATATTCTCTGGTCACAAGCTGCTAGGCTTATTCCAGCACTGCAGGGTATGAGCTATGAGGAAAGAGTGAGAGTTTCAGTTTAGGAAAATGGAGGTTAAGAGGTGACACGATAGAAGTGTTGGAAATTATGAAGGGAATTGATAGAGTGAATGCCAGCTGTTACTTTACATGAGTGATTCTACAGGAACACGGCAGTGCATATCCAGGAGGGTTAAGGCTTCGTTTACACAGAAACATTAGAAAGCTTTTCTTTACACAGAGGACCAAAGATACAAGTTACTATGTAGTACAGTAGATTGGAGGACTTTATGGACCTTCAAATCTCACACTGATGGTTTTTTTAAGTTAAAGATGGATTAGCTACTTTGTGTTGGCTGTCCTGCCCTGCGGTGGGCTGGCACCGTGCCCAGGGTTTGTTTCCTCCCTTGCACCCTGTGTTGGCTGGAATTGGCTCCAGCAGAACCCCGTGACCCTGTAGCTGGGATATAGCGGGTTGGATAATGGATGGATGGGTGGTGTTGGCTGTCCTATTAGTGACAACATTTTTTCTTTTTTGTTGTATCCTCCCACCCCTTACTGAAATATACAACCATTTGCTGCCCCAAGGACACTGATTCTAGTGGAAATGAAATTAGACTCATAAGGTTTCCATGCCATTTCCAACTTCTAACCCACCATCAGGTGGAAGCCACAGATTTATATCAAAAGTCTCAGCTAGCATTGGCGCATCCTACCAGGTAACCCTGGACAAGCTATTTCGCTTCCCAGTGCGGCACCTGTAAGAAATATTATAAAGCTTTCTTTTGTCTTCCATTAATTGTTCCTTTAATTGGATAACGGTAATTCATTCAAGTTCGTCACTGTTTTTTCTGGTCAAGGTCGCGGAAAGGCAGAGTCTACCTCGGCATCAATGGCTGCTAACTAAGGTACCAAGGCACACTACCTCATACAGAAATGCCTCTCAATCAAACATCATGTCTGAGGACTGTTAAAGATCCCACATGAACACATGGAGAACATGCAAACTTCTATCAGAAGGCATCTCAAGGATCAAAATACAGTGCAGGCACTTTGAGGCAACAACATGCTTCATCCACTCTCCTGATAAAATGATATTTTCGGAGACAATTAGCTTAGAGCTGCACTCACAGTACAATCACCTAATTTAGACAGTGTGCAAAAGTCTGCCATGTTACAAACACATGACCACTGCCAAAGTTCAAAGCCTTTGTGGCAATGGAGAATAGTGAAGCGACAGCTCTAGAATGATGTAAATCCTACAGGAAAAACAAACCAAAGTTAATATCCAGCAGTCCAAGGCTGCCGTGAGGTAGCTGCTGAAACTCGTCACTTGAATTTTTTTTTCTGTTGTTTCTGTTATTTATACCGTTTTTTAATCTTTGCCAGTGACCGTGTCATTGAATCACCCAGCTGTTTTTCAGTTTTGCAGTTGGTGACCACTTCCAGAGTGTTCAGGTGTCATATTCTTAGTGGCCGGTGGCCTCCGTATACATTGTAGCTTATCATTATGTAAAACTGTGAAGTCAGTCGTGGAAAGCAAACCTGCATTGCTGTTTGCAGCTCTTCACCTGAAAACTGATGTGGTGTGCCATTCCGGCTTGGGCTTCTAGTTGCTCCTTAATTTCAGAGCGTATGTATTCTTCTTGTGGTGGCATTGTGTTCAATAAGTTTGCAGGAGCTACATATCATGAGCAGGTAGGAGCTTACTTTAAGCTTGCATAGGGCTGGTTAGACAGTCAGGCTTTTGTAACCTCATCTACAGGCTGCAGACCAGGAGTAAACAGGGACTTGCAAAGGTCTATCATCATTTTTCTTTATTGCGAATGATTTACTGGTTCACCACACTTGACTTAAAATGATTCTAATAACCTTCATATGACGCTAAGGTATTGGTGCATAACAGTATGGTGTAATCTTCACAAGAGAAGAAGCTAAGTGGCAAGGTACCAATGAGACATGTCGTGTAACCCTGAAACTGAGCCTGTGGTTGAGATTTGAAATGCATGACCTTATTATCTGCTTTTCCAGCCAACTAATTTCTATAAAGTTTTAAACAACTGCAGACATAATAGATACAGTAAGAGTTTCATTTCATTATTTCAGCTGAAAATGAGGTTATATCTGGCTGGTTTTTTTTTTCTTCTTATTTTTTCCACCTGCAACTGGAACAGTGAAATAAATCAGTGTCATGGACCGAGTCTCATAAAGCCATTAGTGGTGCTTCTAAGTGTGAAATATAAACCTGCAGCATTAACACGGGTTACAAGAATAGCTGCATGAAGCATAGGCCTTGTGTGCCGGATGGAGGTGAAGTGCTTAGTGGGCTCTTTTGTGTGCTTCATTTCTGAGGAAAGAGAACCTTTTTACAAACCGAGATCACATTCCATTCATTAGTTTAATTTCCTAAGTGCTCTTCTCCCTTTTCCTTTGAAAAAGTACAACTGAATGGAGATTGTTCATTTACATACATATACATTTACAGTATAGTTACATTCATCGAATCAACCCTGAACTGAAAACTAAAGGGCATGTCACAGCGCAAGACTTTTCCGACTTGATTTTCATAATCTTAGTGAGTATGAAGCAGTCATTGTTGTCTTTCATTATTATCACTTGTGTAGTCTGACATCCCCTGCGACTTAATCCAATCAGTCCCTGACTTGTCCCAGCAAAATCAAAACGGTTTTATCAGGCCAAGTTTAAAACAGGTTTGATTTTGTCTAATGTTGTGAGGGCGGCCCTGTGTGATATTTGTGCTTGGCCCTTTTTGTGTCAGCCTGACGTGACTAGTGTTGTACGAAGGGTTAACAGGTATGGCAAGATCAGCCGCAGTTTCAGCACTTTTCTTTCTTTTTCCATTCTTTCATGGTACATAAAACATGAGACATCAGATGAGGTTCTCTTCTGTTTGTGAGGTCCAAAACACCCATTGCTGCTGTAAATGAACTGTATGCCCTGGTGAGCATTCATTGGTTGTCAGCTCTCTGTGACGATGCGGGTTCGGCTCCATGCTCCCATCATCTGTCTGGGAGCCCTTGAACCCTACACCATTGGTTGCCGATGAGCTTAGCAGTGAGGCACAACGTAGCAAGGGGATGGTGCAAAAGTGCAAGGTGCTTTTATTTAAACAATCAACAAAACAAGTGTTCAAAATAAAGTGCAGTGTCTCCAAAATAGTCTTCATTAAATAAATAATCCATTAAAAGCAAGTGAAAAGTGGAGGTTAAAAACAAATAGAAAAATCTTCTAAAAACAACGAGGTTAAAATATCACAGGAAGCAATCCTTTAAAAATTACAAAAAGCCCGGGCTCCCCTGCTACACCCATCTGGGCCTACTCAACAGGAGAGTCGCCTACCTGCAGGAACAGTTGCCTTTCACTTGGGTCTGGTTGTCCTCCGATCCCTGGCTATGTTGGGCTCCAAACCGGACCAAGACTTGGGTTATTTCCCCAGCGGCCAAGGCGCTCACGCTGGGGCTAAACCAGCCCAAAGCCTCCTCAACTCCCGCTCCTGTCAACGGTTAGTTGTCGCCTCAACTGGTCACTACAGCTCCTAAATCGCTCAGCTGGAGCGACCGCTTCCTTCAGCCCCACTGAGTGTAGGCCAAACACTCCCCTCATGGGCTCACCTCCCAGCTGCCTGCTTTCTCTCATGTGAGCCTGCTCTTGCTCGCTCACTCGCTCTCCTTCTTCCTCACACCGGCTCTCTTCACCTGTTTCCTGTCCTGTTCTCTTTCTTTGCTTTACTTTTTTCTTCTCTTCCCTCTAGCCGACTCGCACTTCTATATATCGAGAGGGCATAGCAGCTGCGGCAAATTAGCAGTCCCAGGAACAATCACGGATGTGGGCAGTCTCTCACCTGTGCACTTAGGTGAGAAACGCCCACACCGCAGATTGCCCTGAGAACTGCTGCAGCCACACAACCACCATGCCCCCTTGCTAAGCCGCGAGCGCGATTATTGTCTGTATACCTGCATTGTTATTGGCATTTTTATCACTCTTTAATTTAATATTGTTCTTTATCAGTATGTTGCTGCTGGAGTATGTGAATTTCCCCTTGGGATTAATAAAGTATCTATCTATCTATCTATCTATCTATCTATCTATCTATCTATCTATCTATCTATCTATCTATCTATCTATCTATCTATCTATCTATCTATCTATCTATTGTCACACACGTGCGCATGGGAGGCAGCTAAAGGGCTCAAGGGAAGGAAGTTCTGAGGCATGCTGGGATGTGGCAGAGTGCACTGATTCTTTTTTTCCCTTGCCTGTAGACCATTCCCGGGAGATCTCACCTGGCTCTCATGACGTCACTTCCGGGACCGAGCCAATGGAAGAAGACCTTACCGGCTCCAGCCTCTGTGATGTCACCTCCGGTCTTGAACCAATGGCCGATGATCCTGAGCCAGACCCATACGACCTCACTTCCTGTCTTCCCCTTTAAAAGTCTAACCGTTTCCCCTATGTGTCAGTCTTGTTTTGGACTCTGTATTATGCACAACTGTGTTCTTTATTGGAAGAAACAACTTAGCAGCCAGGATACCATATTATACGGGTGGCTGCCCCAACCCTTTATCAGTGTGATGTCTCATTATTGTGACACTATCTATCTATCTATCTATCTATCTATCTATCTATCTATCTATCTATCTATCTATCTATCTATCTATCTATCTATCTATCTATCTATCTATCTATCTATCTATCTATCTATCTATCTATCTATCTATCTATTTTAAAATGGGCCTTTTGAACAGGAGCTGTGGACCCGCTATACCACACTCTCATGCGCACTGAGATCGCCCCTACAACTAAAGACAAAATCAAACCTGAGTGGTTTTATTAGAGTGAGCCTCTGTGAATGCCACGTTACACAACTGCATAATGAAGGCTATGAATGAAAAGTCGTCTAATGTGACATTACTATTATTTGTCATTTCTTGTGATTACTAGTCATGTAATCTGATTTCCTCAGGTGACAAGACCAACAACTGCATTCATCAAGCCTAACATTGCCGTCGGCTAGAAGTCACGTAGTTTGACACGGGTTGCATCTCTTTTAGGGCACACTCATGCATACTCATCCACCACTTTGCTTTATGTATTTATAGTGTGGGCACCTTGGTGACACACAGAGGGGAGCACAGCTGCCTTATGGACTCAGCATGTGTGATAGACTGGTGCCCAATCCAGTGCTGTCTTGTGACAATGCTGCTGAAATAGACTTTATTTAATAAAACTGGATTTGAAAAAGTCATGTTATATTTAGAGCTGCAAATTCACCTGACCTCCACGACTTTGGGATATGGGAGGAAAAGCCAAAGTACTTGAAGAAAAATTCAAAATTGAAACCATTAACAGCAACAGCTGTTCTTCTAAAAAATGACTTCATATTTCAAGGGAGCACACATGTGAAGGTTTCTAAGTAACATTTAATCCGTGTTCTTAATGCCGGCAAGCATCAACACACAACTGAGGATTACAGTAAAAAAAAAATCACATGCTTTGCTGAATTGCATTGAATGGGATAAAATGTTCAAAATAAAGTCAATACTAGTTCATATTCAGGATTATGATGATCTGTTTTTTTGCCAAAGTGGTTTATCTATTCAAACAGCGCATTGTATGTCATCATGTCATTTACTTGTGAATTCTTGGTGATGCTGAGTGCTCAGAACATGTCGTTCTTTCTGCTTTAGAGGCACTCACACTGCCAACAGTCCCAGAGGAGCTCTAACCTCCCTAGAAGAGCTGAAAATCCCCGAGGCAGAATTCGCTTAAGGGCCGTGTTTAAGTAGGACACCCACAAGTGAACATCCAGAATAATATCAGTGAAGACACTGGGCACCAAAGAAGCTGTCATTTCTTGCTCAGCTCCGTATCCTTCACAAGGTGAGTTTCGTGTATTGATTGTTGGGCCCCAGACCCTAAGGCACTGAAAGCAGACACATATTAATTCCTTCAGCTCCGCACAGGAATCAAGGGGAAAATAAACATTTCACATAATCGACAGGTCTGAACAACCTAAACATTAGGAACATGGATTAAACTATAAAAAATAGTTATCTTGGCATAGTAACAGTAATTCATTTTAATTTCTGTTTAAATATTTTTCAACTCATCAGTATATCATAGTTTGTGTCTATGTAAAGGTCATGCGAAAAGACAATATCCACTTGGGGACTAACAAAGTATATAAAAATATAGATATCATAACAACATGGATGGATCAGGAAAGGAAAGTGTGTCTAGATGGGACTGAGCTTTTGAATTGAAGACAGGGCCCCTGACCAGTGAATGAAGGGGAGAGGCAGGCGTCCAATTCAAAGGCTCGAAATCACTTTCCATTCGTGCACTGCCCTAATTTTCCTGAAGTATTTATTTAATAATATTTTAACAAAATATGCATACATTTTGGACATTGTGAGTATATGATTGGATAACTGACATGTGGATTATGTGAAACAAGTAATTTGAGATTTTATTCATGGACAATTTAATATTGTTCATTATTGTTTAGTATTGGGCCTCATAATCAGTCCTGTTCTATCATAAATTTGGTGATTTTCATTCTCCGGTAAAACACAAGATTAAAACATTTTATATCACTACAAACAATTTAGGGTAAGTTAAAGATAAAAAAATATATAATTTTTGAGTGGAGTATTCTTTGAAAGTAAAGATGCACTGTTAATTATACAGCAATATAGGAAGTTTTCCTTTGCAAAGCGAACCATAGATACATGGAATAAGCTACCAGGCAGTGTGGCAGACAGTCGGACTTCAGGGGCCTTCAGAACTTCACTTGATGTTATTTTGGAACAATTAAATGGATAGGACTGGGGAGCTTTGTTGTGCTGGCTGGCCTCTTCTCATCCAGATTGTTCTAATATTCTAATATGAACAGGTGTGTTTCTACACATTGGAGGTGCGGATTGGTTTGGTGTGCCTTATAGAATTTAGAGTTGTGTTCTACTCCTTACTTATCAGATTATCAGATAATGAAGAAATCAGCAGAATAAATAAGACAGCAACACTGCTGGTGACAAAAGAAATCCCACAGTCAATGGGAATATACTGTTTAGCATTACCAACTGTAGGATGACAAAGCATGGTGACAAAAGAGTGACAAATAGAAAAAGGGTCACTGCACTATGAAATTTATAGAGCCATGAGTAAATTCACATTACAAAACATATAACATCAAACACAAATGGAGAGACAACACTAAACCATGCAAATGAAAGAAAGAAACACTGTGGAATGTGTAGTGTATATTATGAGCAGTACCTTACAAAAAGGTAACGTGGCACCCGTCTCCTATGACAGAATTGACTGTTGCAGGTGGTGACTAAGCGGGATGTATTTTGATTTAGATCCCTCTTGTTCTGGTGGCAAACACTGTAATGATCACAGAGACAGGAAAGAGAAAGACAGACAGATACCACACCCTGTGATGTAGCGGGTCCACAGCTCACGTCAAAAAGACCACTTTTTAAATAAATAATTGCCGCCTTCGCGGCTTAGAAAGGGGGCGCGGTAGTGTGGCAGATCGGTTCCCGAGGAGTTCGTGATGCGGGCGATCCTTGCTTAAGTGCACAGGTGAGGAGTCGTCCGCATCCATAATTGTTCCCGGGAGCTGCTAATTGCCACATCTGATCCACGACCCCATGATAAATAGAAGCGCGAGGCGGCTAGGGGAATGAGAGAAAGAAAAAGAAAAAAGTGAACGAAGGTTAAGAGAAGAGGAGAAGAAGGCAGGAAGCAGGGAGAGGAAAGTTGGTGCAAGAGTGAGTGAAGGAGCTAGCGCCTGCTCACGTGCAGCTGAGCAGTGAGCCTGGGTGTTTGTCCAGCAACAGAGGAGCAGTCGATTGTGGTCGCTCCTGCTGAGCATTTTGAAGAGCTGGAGTGACCGGAAGGAGGATGGCTCGCCGCATAAGGCCAGCGAAGGCAGCGGGAGTCGAGACTTGGGAAAAGAAGCCCCCCAGCGCGAGCGCCCTGGTCATTGGGGAAGCCCATGTCAAGGTCTGATGAAGCCCACTGCAGCCAGGGATCGTTGAGGCGAACAGACCTGCAGGAGAAGGCAGAGAGAAGGTCAGCTGCAGGTAGGGTGGCTCCTCTGGTGAATAAGCAGGATGGGAGAAGCAGGGGAGTCACCAGTAGGAATGCACCGGGTTGATTTTTAAAGGGACAGCTTCCAGCCATTGTTTTAACCTTGTTGTTTTTTTAAAGATTTTTTTCTAATGGATTTTAACCTCCACAGATTCACCTCAGTTTTATTGGATTATTTATTTAAAGATTTGATGCACTGCACTTTAATTTGGACACTTCATTTTGCTTGTTGGTTTTAAATAAAAGCACTTTGCACTTTTTGCACCATCCCCTTGTTTCATTGTTTGTGCCTCACTGCCGAGCTCATCGGTGACATTACCGACGGTGTCGGGTCAGAGCTCCCAGAATCTGAATGGGAGCATGTAGCGAACCCGCATCGTCACACACCCCCCCAATGCTGGGTGAGCACTTTGAGCTCTCAGAGAAAAGAGCATATTTATTGTTTAACTCACTACAGAACAGGAGAATGGCCGAACCCTTGCACCAATGCAAACTTTTATGCTGTAAAGGGGTACAAGGAACGGCACCAAAAACACAAAATACACACATGAGTGCGGAGTGTTAATTGTTCCCTCTCCATGCTCACTCGGGATGATTGTGACCCGTTGCCTGTCATACACCTGCCAACCTGTGGCACCATCCACCATGACATTTCCTCTGTTTGCAGTTTCACTTGACTTGTTCCAGCTGTGCAGACATTCCTGGACCCTCACTTTGGTTCTTCACTCAACTACTGGAGGTCATAACACAGGCTGCTCCTGGCACTCACCTTCTGTATGCTGCCAGAAATGGCAGACCACTAGATTATCGTGGAACATCATCATGAGGCACAAAGTCCATTTACACTTTTTGCAAGGAATTTCACATAAAAGAAGCCATTAATTGAACAGTATAGGTTCCATTTCTGAATTCTATTTGTCCTTGGGCTTTATGTCTGGTTTTGTAAGTTTTGACTGTGGTACTTTAAATAGCTTAGTACAGTTACCATATACTGGCTGTGTGCATTTTACCACCTCACATCTATCACTGCATCCTTTTGTTGGTGTTGTTTTGTTCTGCAGGCTTTTGTCAGTGAGCCATTAGCAACTATATTAATTATCTGTGCAGTTGCCATCAGTTCATCCCCAGTCTATTGTCTACATGTTGGAATCAAGATTACAAACATTTGCATCTTAAAACTTGTTAAAGATGTCTATCTATCTATCTATCTATCTATCTATCTATCTATCTATCTATCTATCTATCTATCTATCTATCTATCTATCTATCTATCTATCTATCTATCTATCTATCTATCTATCTATCTATCTATCTATCTATTTTTACGTTGGGAAGTCTGGAGCTACAGCTGATAACTGGGAGGGCTTCATTGATCAAATTCAGGGGAGATTGAAGAAATGGAAATGGGTGGTCGCCAAACTCTCTTTTCGGGGTAGAGCGCTGATTATTAATAATTTAATTGCTTCAATGTTTTGGCATAAATTTAGGTGTGCAGATCCTCCAATTTGGCTATTAAAAGAAATTCAGAGGATATTGCTGGATTTTTTTTGGGACAAAATTCATTGGGTTAAACTCAGTGTGGTACATCTGCCTGTAGATGAAGGTGGTTAGGGCTTGGTGGATATTCTGTGTAGAACTGAAGCTTTTAGGCTGACTGATTTACAGCATCTCTTGTACGCCCCTCAGCCTTTATTATGGAGGAGTTTGGCTTTCACCTTTTTTCATAGAGTTGGTTATCTTAATTTTGATTTGCAACTCCTTTTCATTGACATCAAGCGATTGGCTCTATCTGTGCTGCCCACTTTTTACTGCAATATGTTATTAATTTGGTACATTAAAACAAACAGAGTGGGAATTAATCTGGAATCATTCTTCTGGTTACCGGAAGACCCAGTAGTGTGGAATCCAATCTTGGAGTTTGACTCCGTCAGTTTAAACTCCCTGCTTATGAACAAAGGCTTTACTAAAGTAGCTGACTTTATTGATCAGGTCAGTAACCAGTGGAAGTCTGAGGCAACTGTGGCACATGAGCTCGGGATTAGGTCTGTCCGTTTTGGGGGGTCAATTATTAACAAACTAAAAGTCTCTTTAGTGCAATTGGGTGAAGGCCCCCTGTGTGAGGATTTTTTCTCTGGAGATCTCATAAATGAGGCAGAACCTCCTGAATGTGACATTAAAATTAAACCAAATGTAAAAGATTTCATCAGTCCTAAAAACTCAATTTTAAAAATTAATCACATTAATGGAATTTTGTTCCAAGATTTATTAAAAAAAAGAATTGTATGACTGGTGTCTTAAAGTACCACATTTTATGCATTTGAAGGAGATGACTGATACCCTCTGGAGGAACACTCTGTGTCTACATGACACGACATCTCCTGCATGGAGGATTTTATATAAACCTCCCATTAAAAAAGAGTTGGGGACTTGCAATGGAGGATTCTACATGTAGCAGTAGCCACCAATTCATTCTTAAAAACCATTGGTGCTAATGCAACAGATCACTGTCCATTTTGCCTTCAGAAAGAAACAATTTATCACTTATTTCTGTATTGTACCAGATTAAAACCACTGCTGTGTTTCCTTGCTTTATTGTAGAGAAAAGCCAAGCAAAATGACACCTTTTATTGGCTAACTAGAAAGATTACAATATGCAAGCTTTCGAGGCAACTCAGGCCCCTTCTTCTTCTTATTGTTAATGGATTTGAGAATTGTATTTAACAAACTCATTTATATTTTTGGAATGTCTGTGTCAAGAATTTGTAAAAGGGAATGTTTACTTTGCAATTTCTTGTTAGGCCAAGCCAAGATGGCAACTATAAAAACAAGAAGAAATAGAGATAAAGATCTGAAAACCACTGATGCTCTGTTATTGTTTAAGGTCCTCCTTCAAAGGAGATTGAAGATTGAATTTGCATATTTTAAACTAATCAATTAGGCATATTTAGAGAAATCTGGGCTGTAAATGATGTTTTATATTCCACGGAAAATTAATGTCTAGTGCTAAAGTATGAGTAGAATTGTTGAATTTTGGCTGTTAATTTGACTGCAATTATGTACTAATTGTTAATAAAGGTGTGTTTATGATTAAAAATATCTATCTATCTATCTATAATATAGTGCCTTTTCTATCTGTCTGTCTGTTTGTCTGTCTGTCTGTCAAAGGAAAACAAGGAAAATTAAGTTTACCTGGAGAGACTCAAGAAAGCGGAATGATCCAAGACGTCTCCCTCGGGGTACAAGACAGAACGTAGAATTGTGGAGGAGCTCCAGGTAGTCAAACCTGAAAGAAACAAAAAAGGACTATAAGTGTTATGAATTGCCATGCATAGTAATGAAATGAAGATTTTTGACATAGTGACCCCATGAAGGGTTTATAGCATGGTTTAAGATTTAAAATTGTGTTTTTCAGTGTGGGCAAAATTCGATGTACTTAGGGATTCACTGGCATCTACACCATAATAGCAAAAGTTAAACAAAACAATAGGCTGAAACGAACTTGAGAGATTTGTTTTGTACTTATTTAAAACTAAAAAAAACATAACTAGATGAAAAAGCAAAAACCATAAAAAAACTTGTGGAGAAGGATACATAATGTGTTACAGAAACATTCATCAAAAATTGTTTTCCTTGTTTATCAAAACAGCTTTACCTTTGTTTCCCTGCTTCTTTTATTTTGTTAAATGCATCCCTCATTTGGAGGTGCTTAGTCTGCTACAGAACATTAAGATTTTTAATGGACTGAAAATGTGCTTCTTTCCATTCACTTGCAGAGGCTGCATTTTCTGGTACAAATTCCAGATCCTAGTAGAGAATAGATGGTTCCTTTGTGGTTTTGTTAATACAAAATATTAAACTCAAAACCTAAAGATTGCGACTTTAGACCCCACCACTAACTTACCAGGTGATCCTGAACAAAGAGGCATTTAATTTGTACGTTTAAAGGACTGAGAAAAGGTGAAGGTGTTCAGAAGAAAAGGAAAGGAGTTTTACATACACAAAATAAATACAGTAGATGGACTAGAAAGTGGATAGATGGTGTAAATCCCAGGGGCGCTCCAGCCACCCAACCCCGACACAGACAAGCAGAGACACGAGTTTAGCACACAGCACATGTTTATTCATGTGGGAAGCGTTTTTCTTGCTCCCCACAGCAGCACAACACAAATAAACAGTACCAAAGCCCAGTTCTTCTCTTCTCTTTCTCCGCCTCTGCTCCTCTTCTGGCAAGCTTCGTGCACCTCCTCCCAACCCTGGCTCTTTGAGTAGTGCTGGCCTCCTTTTATAAGACACTCGGAAGGACTCCATGTGTGCAACATGCATCTTCTGGCAGCACTTCCGGGTGTGGCGGAAGTGCTGCTAAATAAGGCTGACTGGACGCTTGCTTATTATTTTTTTTTTTTTACTTGTTTATTAAGATTTTCATCATTATTTTGATTTCTTTTTCTTCTCGAGTTCTGATTATTTAATCCATTATTACTAACCAGTATGCTAGTGGGTCTGATGCTGAAGTAGGTGCAGACTTTTACAATTCTGGGTCGTCTGCTCTGCTCGTTGTTGATCGTCATTATTAAAATCAAATTAACTACACAGTAGAAAGTGAATTAATAAGAAAATAACAAAAAAGTGGTACATATTTCAAGCTGTAGCTGTTTTTTTCTAAATGTCTTATAAACTTAAAAATCACATTGCTCTGCTTTTGGGAAAAGTTTGGGACATCTTAACTATTAGCAAACAAATGGGCTTGATGGACTGAATGATCATTTCTCATTTGTCATATTTCTTATGTTCTTATGATCTTGTCTGAATGCAGAATAAGAGATTTAAAAAGACCAAACAGTTAATGAAATGAGATTAATCTGATGACTCACTGATTGTGAAACTGGTTGGAACAAAACGCTGTAGCCACCGGACTAATAGAAAGAAAGAAAGAAAGAAAGAAAGAAAGAAAGAAAGAAAGAAAGAAAGAAAGAAAGAAAGAAAGAGACATTTGAATGTGTCTTAAAAACAGAACAATCCTTTCAAAAAGTAATATTCTGTAACATCAGACACTCAGATGTTGAAGAAAGGCAGCAAAGCCTGAAGGAAATAAACTTGGACGGTCTTTATGACGTCAGGTCATGTTGAAGGGCAGTAGGTCTTGTTTCAAAGTACATTTCCAACAATGCAGAACTGTAGGAAATGTAGCAGTGGAAGAAATTACTGTAGAAAAGGCAATTCAATAATGCATGTGTGATTGAAGGGTTGAAGATGTTGAATCTTTTATCATAAGAAAATGAAGATTAAGAGGTTGCATGGATGAAGTGTTCCAAATTAACAAAGGGAATAAATTAGGAGATTGCCAGATGTTACTTCAAAACCCTGTCTTCAACAAGAACACAACAAGAGACTCAGATAGACGTTGGTTGAAGGTTTAGAACTTTGTAAGTATTAGAAAATAGTTCTACGCAAAAAAAAAACAACCATTGACATTGTACAGATTTCAATTCAGGAATGTTTGTAAACACTTTGTTAATAGGAAACAATGAACTACTTAGGAGTGAACTGGCTGTTATCATCAACACGATTTTGATGTTCTTAAATAGGAAGGAAAATGAACATGTAAATCAGAACAGAAGGTTGAAATTACCAACATTGCATACTTGTTATGTGAATGCAAGAATTAAATTTAAAAAATGGGTTAATAACTCATAATAAAGTAGGAATGAATAAACAAACTAACAGAAAAATTAAGTAAAGAGATGATCAGTTTCTAACTTGAGTTGTTAAGGATCAGAAAATTAAGATATTCATCCATGCATTATTACAGCCATTTAGCTTGCACTGGATGTGTTTGTTAAATACATTCCTTAAATACTTGCTGGAGCCTTTGCATACTATTGCCAAAGTGAATCAGTGATCAAGAAGAAGAACAAGGGATGAAGAAATGTTTTCCTAGATTATCATCTTGGCACTTGAGTGACCCCCAACTGGCCTGGCGCTGCAGGAGAATCAGCGCCCTCTAAGGGTTGTGCTCTGCCCTGCACACAGTGTTACCAGGTTAAGATCAGTCCCTCCAAAACTGAATTAGATTAAGCAGGTTTGAGAATGAAATGAGATGGCAAAATAATAATAAAAAATC
The DNA here is from genome assembly GCF_900747795.2 of Erpetoichthys calabaricus. Taxonomy (NCBI): domain Eukaryota; kingdom Metazoa; phylum Chordata; class Cladistia; order Polypteriformes; family Polypteridae; genus Erpetoichthys; species Erpetoichthys calabaricus. The sequence goes on from NC_041407.2 coordinate 78,643,385, forward strand.
CTCTAATAATGGGAAATGTACTAATAATCAGTGTAAAAAATTTTTGTCTGCCTTATTTCGGCCCTCAGCATGTTTCCATTTTAGCAGACTTACACCTGAAAGATGACACATGAATTCAAAATGGTAGCACAGGCCAGAGGCGTAGCTAGGGTTTTCAGTGCCCGGGGCCAACTGAAGATTTTGAGCCCCCTCCTGTTTGCCAAAATGCAATGGGGAAGGGAATTTAACATCAATTTGACGCCCCCTGAATGTTCTGCCCGGGGACACATGTCCCCTCTTGCCCCCCCAAACCCCCAGCTACGCCACTGGCACAGGCACAGGATTAGCAATACGAATCACGGTGAGGGGTGAAGTGGCAGTGGAGTACCTGGACATGCTGAACTTGAGGTCAGTGAGAGGAAAATCTCCAAATTTATATAAAGGGGCTTCCATAATCTGTTTAGCTCAGCACCTCAGCTGTGTGGGTTTCCCATAAAATGTAAGTTAAATTTACTAACCTCTAACATAATAAAGGCATCTTGACTGAAAACAGGCTCTACAGGATCCCTCAAAGCTGTTCACTGCACTGTCTTGCACAGTAGTGCTGTCCAGATGGTTGCACAAAAGTTTCAGCACATTAGTCCAACCCCCCAAAGTACTTTAAAAGATAATAAAAATATCCCTTCCAGCGCCTCAGCTGCCATTATCTAAGTAATCATTTCCCTGACATTCTAAACCAGATGAGATTCTGATACTTTGGATAATTGAATCATAAAACAGACTGGAGGCCTGAAACTATTTGGGAGGAAAACAATAGGGCCGGGGAGAAGAGAAGAGAAGAGAAGAGAAGAGATGGAGGGCATTACTACACGCAAAGCCAAGAGATACTACACTGAGTGTATAGAGCAGGAGTGCCCACACTTTTTCGGCTTGCGAGCTACTTTTAAAATGACCAGGTCGAAATGATCTACCTACATTAAAAATGCTATATATATATATATATATATATATATATATATACTGAGTATACTTTATTTATAAAATATATGTTGCCATACCTTGCATAATTGAATAACCTTTATGGCACAATAACAATTCAATACATTTATGGTCACTACAGTATTTGGATTTAATCATCTTCATATGGGTAAAGGCTGACTCGCATAAATAGGTAGAGCCGAATAGTGCAGTCAAGGAGGCAGCACATTTCCTCATGTCTGGGTACTTTTCCTCTGTAAGTTCCAAAACTGTCCATGAGCCCCAGACTTCAGCTGAATGTCATCCTGTAGTGTCAAAATCTCATCCTCCACCGTAGAGGAGTTTTAGGTGAAACAGTGTTGCAATTTTTGATGCGGGTGAATCACCCTCAACATCTTCCCTAAATGGATAGCACTTAAATGTAGCGATTGGCTCAAGTAAAGCTGAGTCTTGAAACCGTCTGTCAAAGTCTGACAGACAATTTTCAATCTGCTCTGTGTAGCGTATGCTGTCAAGTTGCGCACACACCTTCCATTGCGTCTCCAGCTCTGACGCGAGGTTTTGGATGTTCCCCAAATCAAGGCTCTGCAGCTTTGAGGACAGATGTTGCATTTTTCGTTTGAAAGCATTAACTGAGCTAATCAAATTGACCATGGTTTTGTCTTTTCCTTGCAGCTGTAAATTAAGCTCATTCAACATGTTGGTCAGATCGGAAAAAAAATACCAAGTCTAGCAGCCATTGATTGTTATTAAGTTGCTTGTATTCTGCATGTTTAATGACAAGAAGAAACTCCTTTTTCTCTGGCCAGTGGTCTCGAAATCTCAGCAGGAATTTCTCCCTAGCCATCTGCCTCAACGAAGGCCTCTTTTATCATCTCTTCATCTTGGAAGGACTTCTTATGCTTAATGGTCAAGTGACTCACCCGGAACGATGCTTCGGTGTGTCTGCCTTTGCTTTTAACTCAGGTGAGTGAAAAATGACGGCTGTCCAATTAACTGCGATCTTAGTTCCCTCTCCTTTCTCTTTCTCAGATCGCTTTTCGGAAGTAAGTCAGTTTTGTAGTTTTTATGAACAGTTCGAAAGTGCCTTTCCACATTTTCCTTCTTTGGAATAGCAATGATAGATTGACAAATTGGACAAACGCACTTTGATTGTGACATTGTAAGAAAAAAAATCCTCTTCCAATTCCACATCCAGCCCACACACCCCCCAAAAAACAACATTTTTTTTTTAAATCCCTTCTTTAGTCGATATAAATTGGAAGGCTAACTAGATCACTTAGATAGCCGGAGTTTTGCATGCGGGATGACCAGTGCGTTAGAAGAAAAGAGATCTCAGACTGCACGCCCTGTATGTCAATCAAGTGGCAAATGCCATAGGGAGGATATAGTTTAAAAAAAATTTTTTTTGAATGCAACGCACTCTACCTGCATTAAATTTCCGATCTCCTGGTCGATCGCCATCGACGTATTGGGCACCCCTGGTATAGAGAGTTAGAAAGATAGAGAAGGCAAGGGAGGAAAGAGGGGTGCTTATTTATCATACCATTAACCTTCTTGCTTCCTCTTTCAGTAATTCCAATAAAGTATTACAGAAATATGACAGCAAGACAGAGTGTTAGGAAGAAATGACTGGGTGCAAGTACAGTAGGTACTGCCATCGTGAATGTCATAGGGGAAAAAGAACAAGAGAGCATGCAGAAATGGCACCAAGAGAGCACCTGTAGAAATATGCCAACCTGTAGCCTTGGTCTGCAGAGGATATCCATCATGGAAAACAGCAAATCAAGAGAGAGAACTCAAAATGGAGTGTCATACAAATAAAACTAACTAATCTGAAGCAGGCCGCTGCTCGGAGTGCCCAAGAATCAAAAGTGCTGTTTATTATTAAGATTTGCCTCTGTTTCTCACTTTTTTCTTAGTTCTCTAAACTTTTTCTGATCCATCGCGTTCCAATGACAAACTGTAGTTAGAAGCTGCCAAAGATGTATCTTGCAACATCAACCAATAGACAGCAAGTACCACTGGACAGGGCACCATAATTTCTTAATATTACTTGAATTTATGTTAAGATGTTGCAACAGATGTTCTCCCTAAGGGTCATTCCAACCTGCAATAAAATGCCAAAGAATATACAGACTATCAAAAATGACATTATTTAAACACTGGGGAGAAATGAACAAAGGGTGTCTGTCATGAGAGGAGTCCAGGGCATTGGGTATTTTAAATATAAATAAATAAAGAATTGCATGTATTGCAGATTTTATCTCCACTTGAAGAGCACTGGATTTTATTGATTTATTTATTTGGTGTCATTTATTTATTTGATTCACTGTATTTATGCTCCATTCTCTTGCTGTTCATGTGTATTGATTATTTCAGGTCCAAGAGATGCCAGAGACAGTAGAGCCAATGTGCACTGCCACAGTGGCATATGCAAATCCATTAAAAAAGACGTAAGCAATGTCATCGAGCACATGCATCGCAAGGTCGCGTGTTTTGGGAATATACTGCTCTTGAAAAATGTGTGTATTTTAGATTTAAAATCACTTCTAATGTTCTCAACAGAAATAGCTGGCATAATAGCAAATGGGATAAAAATGTGCTGTAAAAATGAATAATATACCACAGTACCTGCATGAAGACCTACTCTGTTTAACTGCAAGATTCACAATCCACCGTCTACAAATCATTGGGAAAGCAATTTTCTATATTACCTTAAATCAGAAAAAATCAAATTACGTTTGTGAGGATCCATTGAGGGTTATTCAGAACTTGGCAAAAACTCATAAATGTAATCCTAAAGTAAGAGTGCCTGGCCGGTGTTCAGTGTTTTTTATTCTACTGGCTGTTTTATCTTGTGCAAAAAAACTGTTTTAGATGGTGCTGTCTAGTCATTAAGGTCTCTTCTTCTGGTGGGGATGAAATGCTGCAAATCATCGATTGCGTTTGACACATGCTCTTGTACTTGCTAGCTTACTGTGCTTTCATTTGTTTGATTGAGTTGTTCTCGGTTAGAATGTTTTGTTTCCAAATAAAAGTAATGAAAAAAAAAATAAAATAAAACGAGGCTACTCCTTCACCAAGATTGGCCATATGTTCCTGTCTAACTTGATGAAAACGTTCATCTATTTTCTGTTTGTTAAATAATGGCACCTCCAGTCCTCTTTTACTTTCTTTTATTTTATCTAGGACCAGGAGGGATGTCCCCACTATACTCAGAAAGAGGCAGTGAGAATGTTTAATGAAAAGGATAAGGAGATGAGATGTACTCAAAAATTCAAGCTGACATTGTTATCAAAAATCAAACCAATCCATCATCAAGTTCAAAATGTTAATCAAAAACTAAAGACCTAAATACCAAAGACAAGTTTGAAAATCAGTGAAAGCTTTTTCGAGAAGAACCGCACACAAACACTGTTATTATCCTAATGTTGGATACCCCAGAAATGCGTGTGCTGATCTTTATACCATTGCTCACACGTCACACAATACTGAATCGTTCTAGTAAGATTATTATAACAACAAATGACACTAACCTCTCAAAATGGCAGCACCAGAAATTGAACAAAATGGTATTGTGACATAATGATAAAATGATTGAACTTTTTAAGCAACCCTTCTTGATGTAAACAAAGGCTAGAATTGAAATGTTCAGGTAATAAAGCCTCAAAATGGATGCTTCAGGAAATCTAAAAAAAGATTAATAAGAAAACACCAATCACGACAGAGGCCTCCTCCTGGGTTGCAGATTACGAATGTGACCATCAGGCTTCAGGGTGAACCAAGTATGAAAAGGAGCCATCAGTAGAGCACACCCATGAATGATCTTCAGGACCATAACCTTTCTAATAAACTGACTATTCCACCCTGGTACCACGACAACATGCATTAAGCACAGGCTGAATTTCAGATTCTTCAGACCCTTCCACCATGACAGAAGGAGGGGATGCCTTGGGGGTATAATAAGAACTATGACAGACTGGCTTCAATCTACACATAGGAAGAGTCGAATGTATCTTGAAATGAGTAGGAAAGCTCAAACTACATGACACTGGGGCAGACCACTTCCTGCTTACAGGCCAATATAAAGTGGTGCCAACTTGCAGGAGACAACCCTTAGAGAGACATCACATGTAGCGAGTCCCACACGCTGTCCAACTTGAAAGGTAACAGTGGTCCTCCATTTGTAGTCCGTAAACCTCTTGGCAGAGTCACCCACTATCCTTAGGTTCCTCCATATCAGCTGCAACCCAGCAAGGCACTCAGTCTCATTGAGGATACAACAGTGATAGGACCATTACTCTTGACTGAAGGTCTACTCAATCCTTCAGAGTCGATACGTAATCTTAACCCGCCATCCTTTTTAACACAAATTCAAAACCTGCCTCTATAGGACTACTTGAGGTTTTGATAAAACTATTCTCTAAATTCTTTTGAATATATTTCTTTTTTTTTCTTTAGCTAAGGACAGTCTAACTTCAAACTAATTGCCACAGAAGCCAACTCAGCTAACAAGGGCACTCTGCTGTTGTTCTTCTAAGTCAATGAATTCAGTTAGGGAATGAACTTCTCCATCTCATATATATAACTATTTACAAACACAGCCTAAAAAGGTAATGAAAACACAAAAAACAAATGCCATCAACAACGCCCCCTAGACAATATTCACAATCCCAAAAATCTTACTGTAAATGATGGGTGTGAATCCGGAAGTGCAAAAACGGTTACTAGAAAGAAAGATGTGATGGGATAAACCCCTTTTGTAAACTTCTTGGAGAAATGGATAATGTAAGACAGTCCTGCCACCAGAGTTCAAAAGCTGAATGATCTTCTGAGGAGCATCTCTTCCACAAAGAGCAACTGCAGACAAGAATGGGAAAGAAATGCCATCCCTGTATCTGATGGTCATGCAAAATCCTCTTCCGTTGTGAATATCACGTTCACAAAGGGTTTATGGGTATTGCAGAGAATCAAGTTGATAAGTAATGGAAAAGTCAAAAAGTCCCACCACATTCTTCTCTTCCAGTTTTATATGTACAGGGCCTACAACTACACACTACAATTGCCTTTGCATCCATGCAAGCCTGATTAAAGACACAGACCCCATACTAGTGTTGTTACTGACATAGAACAATCACCAAACAGGAAATACCATACAAAAAGGAAAACCCTAGATGAGGCAAGTTGCCTTAGATAAAAGCATCAATCAACAATAAATTAAGAATAATAAAAGATGTCCGTCCTGCCAACCTACAAGGGTTGCCCATAAAAGCTTACAAATAACTCGGTCAAAATTAACAGAAAACATCTGCAATTTATTCTGTGGTTAAATTCTGAAATGTCCGACTTGCTACTGCAGTACCACGAGAAATGATCTTCTACTTAATACATGTGCAATTGGCACTCAAAATGGAGTTCTTGGGGTTGGGTATTTGAAATAACTGGGAGAATTTAGGAGACTGAGAAGGAGCCTGGGATGGAGGAGTTTATAGACTGAGGACAGAATTAAAGTCCTCTGTTGAGCGTTGGCAAGTTTCAACAATGGACCAGCAACCAACAGGACTGGCCTCCTGCATTCTGCTTATCGTGGCCATCTATTGGAAATCTCAGAGAGATGGCTTAGTGGGTGGGCATGTCTGTGGTGAAAGAGCAAGTCCTTGTCATAGCTCTTCTTCCTCATGTCTATTAAAGGCCATTCTTGATTTCCTGAATTGTCACCCCCATTACCCCCCTTTCAAACCACCACATTGGCAAACAACAAGGATCAAGAAATAATCTAATTTTGGATGCCAGCATTCTGCAGTAAGCAGACATTTGGAGAGGCTTAATTTCCAGGTGCTCATCAGATCTTCACCCACACAACTGTTCAGATTCCTCAAGGTTGGGGTCTGTCTAGTGGGATTCGTGAAGCTTCTAGAGCAACTCACAGACACTCTTGCTTCTGTGCTCTACTTAAATTGCCCAATTTGATTAGTTGAGCCCCCTCTGTAGAAATATAAGAGCCTGAGGAAGGAAGCAATGGGAGATGTGCATCTGCGATGTCGGACACAATCATAACTAACCCGCTCTGGAGGTGTTTTGGATCATAACATTGTGTAATCAGCAAGTCTTTAAGGTACATTTTATAGCAAAAAGCAACACATTTATTTCTCTTTTCTGCTGAGCCGTTGCATTGCAATAACAACTCCCGGATGTTACAGCCAATCAGGGACTCTAGGAAGTTGCTGGGGAAAATGATCTTATAATAACGTCTGATGAAATTCCCGTTTTAAGTACTTAACAGTTTTGTCCAAGGTGCAGAATGATTTAAGCTACCTTCTGAAAAACAGTTCAGGTATCATGAACATCAAAAATCATAGCCCAATGATAACATGCAAGATAAAACTAAATTAGGGTTAGTAGAGAGAGCATGGATGCATGGAAATTGAATCATCTGCTGCAAGGTGAGTGCTCATAATGGATCTGAGGGCAAACAGAAACAAGGAGAGCAGGCATGAGACTCTTTCACATGGATCTGGTGGTCTTGAGTGCCTCAAGGGTTAGCACACTTGCCATAAGACATGGACTGAAAGGACTCTTTTCCTTGAGGAACACTCTACATTTTTGGTGCTAGTAGGAGTCAACCCTCACGAGGTAATGAGATGTGAAGTAAGGACTGCAATTGCAGGCATCAGAGGTTTAAGAAGGTAAATGAAATGTCATGATGGACAGTAGAGCTCATGTTAATAGGGTTAAGGTGGTATCTCTTGGAGGGCAGTGCTGGGGCTTCATCTCTTTTTAATACACTTACCTGTACGTGATCTTGATGACAATATAAGCTGTGTTTACAGATGGTACCAAATTAGGTGGGATGGCAGGTAATACAGAATCAGCTGATCATTACAGATGGGTCTGGGCAAAATTCTGACTCAGTTAAACTTGTGGGAGATGAAATTGGATGTAAGCAAATGATGAGTATTGTACTAAGGGATTATAAATTTCAGATTTGAACACACAATGGGAGGTCTTGAAACTTGAAGGTACATCTTGGGTTCCTCATGGTCCTCATTCAGTGTACTGAGGCAATTAGGAAGGCCAAAAGATGTGAGGTGATATAACCTGATGTGTGGAGTGTTACAAATCTACGTTTGGCATCTCATGTGAATAAACACCCCAACCATACACTAGGGCCAATTATCACCAATTCACCTAAACTTCGTGTGTTTGAAATATGGGGGGAAACCGGGGCACCTGGAGGAAATCCACACAGACACGGAGAGAACATGCAACCTTCAGACAGGGAGGGCCCAGGATGTGAACCCTGGTTACCATGCTGCGAGGCAGCAGCAGCACCACCACTGCACCACCCACATTATGATCATTAGACAGTCAGGAACTTTTGCAATGGCTTAGTTTTGAATTTGATTTTTGGGTTAAGTGTTTTGCTTTGACATTCAGTCTGTCTACCTTCCCAGATTAACATCTGCATGTATCTATAAATACCCTGTTTTATTTTACATTTATTTATATAGCACATTTGTTGGTCAGCTCCTCATGCTTCATGTTCCAGTCCGGTTTGAAATCCTGTGCGCAGGATTCCATCCCATTCACAACAAAGAGCACAAGTCAAGGGAGGTTATACCTGGGCTACGAAACTCACTGGTGAGGCCTCATCTGGAGTACTGTGTGTGGGCAGTTTTGGTCTCCAAAATTATAAAAAAAAGACCTAGAGAAAGCCCAGAGAAGAGCATTCTGGGTTGAAGAGGTGTGAGCCACAAGGACAGGCTGAAGTAGTAGTAGTTTTTGTTTAAGCAAATAGAAACTGAGAGGTGAAAAGATTGAAGTATTCAAAATTATGAAAGGAATATTTAAAGCTGATAATTCAAAACAAGTTCTTCAACAAGAACATACTGTAAGTGCAGAGATGGAAGCTGTTAAGCGTAAATTTCACACAACTGTTCACACAACTTGACCTGATGCTACTGGGGAAAAACCGATGGATAGGCTTAACAAACTTTGTGGAGCAAAATCGTCTGTTCTCACCAATATTGCACTAAACAAAATGGAGGTTGGAAAATATTATATTATGTTCAACCATTGCTGTACTGTTATCACCTTCTTTACTACCTTCAACTTTAGTGCAGTAGTAAACCTCTATGGTGCTTATTGTGTGACTCTAAAAGAGGAGAAATTAACAGACTATGTGAGGTTGATCTTTAGTTGGGACTTCCACCCATCATCATTTTTCAGAAACTAGGCAGTGTGATTTTAAGTGAAAAGGGTTACAAGGAAAGCGCGAGTCCAAACAGGGATACTTCCACACACTTTGTCAGATCAGCCACAACCAGGAAAATGTTTTAGAGATCTTAGGAATCTCTAGACTCTTTTAATGATTTTAAGGAGTCAAACTATGAGTGGAGTGTTCCACATGACTCTCTAGGTTTACATTTTTATATATTCTTTTAGTAGACGCCTTTATCCAAAGTGACTTGCAAATGAGGCCATCATAACCGAGTCAATGTCAGTTAGCAGGCTGCTTTGAAACAGGATGCTGCATTTATGGCTTTGGCTGAACTTAAGCACAAATCTTCTTCATCCGCAACAGCCCCAAGTGATATGATATCAGGTTGGCTGTGATGACCCCCTGGACACTGAGGGTTCTTGACTTGCACCCAACGATGCTGCGATAAAATGTGGCTTCCTTTGACTCTGAACAGAATTATGTGATTTTGAGAATGTTACAGTAAGTTTGATTTATCCAGTGTGACTGAATGATGACAGCTTTTTCAGCCAAGTTTCTGAGGTCAGTAAAGGAGCCTGGCACAAAAGTTCACACATCTAACCCAATGAAGGTAGATAGACGCTCAATGATTTTCTTCTTTTCCAGCATCTTACTTTTCAAAAAATTAATTTCTTACACTTTTTTTTATTAACATATCATTGTTATACTAACATGTTATATTAACATATCATTTTGTCTGCCTGGTGGGTTGCCAACCGGGATCGCGTTGTGTGGTGGGTGCAGCAATGCGCTGTACCAGTGTATGCTCGCCAACCTGACCTGACCTGATCTCATTGTGTTGTAAAATCACATTAAATGTTTTCAGGTGGGTGGTACAGTATCACAGTTCACACTGAGTTTCACACCCTGGTGGCTCCCTGTGTGGAGTTTGTATGTTCACCCTGCATCTGCATGGGTTTTCTTCAGGTTCTCCAGTTTTCTCCCACAAGCCAAAGAGGTTAGATGTAGGTTACGTGTATTGGCCCATGGGTGTGTGTATGTGTGTGTTTTCACCCTGCAATGGTTTTGCCCTGTCCAGGGATTGTTCCTGCCTTGCTGGGATGGGCTCTAGCTGACCTGATGGGTTTGATGGATTTATTTAAATGAGGTTCCCTTCCAGCTGGTCTCATTTTCTGTCATTATTATCTTCTGCAATTATAAAAAAATTAAACCTCACCAAATTTTAGAAATCACAATGTTCACTCAAACAAGAACATAGACATCATTAATACATACATGCGCTCACTTGAAGGTTCTGGCTAAGCGCACTTTTATAATTTTAGTTTTAAAACATCCCGGACATGTGTAAAGGGCGAAAAGTGCAGTTCAACAAATCTGTCAGGCAGTAATTCACAGCTATAAGGAGAATGAGTACGCTGTAATCGTAACGCTCCATCAAAACATGACATTCATTGTGGGATTGATTTATAGCTCGGCATTCTTAGAGTGTGACATATATTGGTGTTCAGGGCAAACTTTCCACCTGCTGTCATCACAAAAAATTTGATGTTTTATTTTTGGAAAAGGTAGACTTTTAGATGTCTTTGTTTTCTCCTGACATTGCTGCACCTTGCCTTCATTTTATAAAAGGCTGCCATTAACAAAAGAGAACTTTGGGTTCAGTGCTTTCCTGCCGCCTTATACAAATGTCATGGGAGAGTAACAACCTTAGCCCCCTGTCCAGGTTTGGTTCCTGCTTTGCAGCCAGTGCTGTCAGGATTGGCACTTATCTCCATGTGATCCTGAACTGGATAAGCAGGTTAAGGCCATGTCACATCAGATGACTTTTCCAGCGATTTTCAGTTGTAGTTGTCATTTATATAATCTTAGCAAGTCGGAGGCAGCTGGCGGTACGCTCTCGTGAAAGCCAGACGTCAAGTATGAAATTCCTAGTGACTCACTCCAAATAACCCACGACTCGCCCCAACAAAATCAACCTTTAGTCATGGGGATGGGCTCTTTGTGCCTGACAGCTGACAAGTACCTGCAATGAATCTTCTGGAAGTCCAATGCATGTAATGCAGTGACGAGGAATAAGGAGCGTGGGTGTTTTAGACCTGAGAAGCTCATTTGTCTGAAGTCTTGTGATTTGTGTACCACATAACAGAATGGAAAAAGAAACCAAATGACAGAGATTTCGGCTGAACTTGCTATAGCTATTAACCCTTCGTACAACTCTGGCTCCGTCAGGCAGCACGCTATTAACCCTTCGTACAACACCGGCTCCGTCAGGCAGCACGTTATGACTTGTCAGACAAAGGCACGAGCACAACTGTGCTGGAAAGTCGGCAGTCATTACATTTGCCATGCCCTTTAATTTTCATTTGTTTAATCCAGTGACAAGATCATCAGTTGGCAAGTCTGACATCGTTTTAAGAAAATCAATGGGTGTACTAGCACTGTCGGCCATTTAATAATTTATGTATTATTCAGACACATATTATATACGGTACAGAAGATCAAACTGCATTCATTGTACCTAAGGATAAGTTCAGTATTTTTCAAATCAAAGTTACATCTTCTAAAACATGGTATACTGTACCGTGTTCTAAAGATAAGTATTTTCTATACATTTTTAAAAATATCTGTCCTGGCCAGGCATTTTATAATGGAAACCATGGGGCATGGGGCACCATGTGGAAATAAAGGCCTAAAAACACATCCAGAAAAAGGTTTGATATAAGAAAACATATCGTCATGATCAGGGCTGAATCTTGGGGTCTTAAAGCCTTTTCCTATTATGGAAGCCATTTTGCGTACTGTTGTTAGGGTCTTATCCCATGTTTCTAGGGGAGTGGTCTCCGGGGTCATAACCTCGAGGTCATCAGCAGACAGGATAAAAGGTCAATATTTGCACTGAGATTCATCCAATCTGTGGATAAATCCTTCGAAACCTTCGTTGTGTTCTCTTTGTGATTAATGCTTATGTCTTTCCTGGTTTTTAACTTCTTGTCTGAATTTTGACTGTGATTTTTGCTTCTCATCTTGGTTTCGGTCACTTTGTTTTGTTTTATTTTGTTTTTCCTTTTGCACACATCTCCTGGTAATACTCAAGAAATTAGTAATCTGTTTTCTTGCCCAGTCAGAACACACGCCTTCTGTGTTTCTGACATGTTTGTGCCAACAACAGGGACCTGGAAATAATTATTTTAGTGCATATTCCAGGTACTATTTTTCTTGAGATAAAGATGTGTTTTCTCTTTGCTTGTGTGATAGTCTAAACTTCGGAATACAGAAAATAGAGAAGTAAATCAACACGACACCAAGCACATGGCCGGAAAAATGTAGTGTAATTTGGTCTTTTGAGGAAAAACTACTGCTGGGGGTGTGTGAAAGGTTATTGTGAGGAAGACAAGCACTGAGGTGGCATGCACAGGTGGCCTTCTTTTAAAATGGCTAAATCGCATAATATTAGTGTTTACTGATAAAAAAATACATCTAAAAGTTATTCTACAATGCATGTAATCTCAAGACGTGGATCAATGCTCAATAAATTTCTTGGCCTGAAAAACTGACATATTTGCAGCTTATTTTCAGGTGATACTGCGTGCACCATGGCTTCGACTATAAAATGTCAGGATAGGTTTATGAATTTTTAAAAAATTATAGAAAACACAAATTTAAAATACAGTTTTAAGTGGCAAATGCATACATACCATGTTTGTGAAGAAATAACTTTGACTCGAAATATACAGAACTTATCATTTAATATCCATCCATCCATCCATTTTCCAACCCGCTGAATCCGAACACAGGGTCACGGGGGTCTGCTGGAGCCAATCCCAGCCAACACAGGGCACAAGGCAGGGAACCAATCCTGGGCAGGGTGCCAACCCACCGCAGGACACACACAAACACACCCACACACCAAGCACACACTAGGGGCAATTTAGAAACGCCAATCCACCTAACCTGCATGTCCTTGGACTGTGGGAGGAAAGCGGAGCGCCCGGAGGAAACCCACGCAGACACGGGGAGAACATGCAAACTCCATGCAGGGAGGACCCGGGAAGCGAACCCAGGTCCCCAGGTCTCTCAACTGCGAGGCAGCAGCGCTACCCACTGCGCCACCGTGCCGCCCATCATTTAATATGTATTAATAAATTCTAAAAAGTAATAGAAATTGGAGCAATCCATATTCACCTACAAAACATAAGATTCTCAAACCCACTTTATCCACTTCAGGGTCACAGGGGGAAGAGAGACCATGACAGGCGCTTGACAGAAAGTAGTCCTTATAAGTTGAGAAGTATGAAAACATTTAAACCATTTCACATTTCTGATTAAGGACAACAGAAAAAAGCTTTCTGTATGCGATGCATAAAAAAATGTTTGTAACTATTGCTTTCTTATAAAGTTCAACTGTATTTTAATAAAAAAAAATGATGAGTTAAGAGTCACTGCACTTGCTGAAAGATGTTATCGATATTTCTTCAGTCTTTAGCAGGAGCTCCCAAAGCATATATGAATGTGATAAGAAAAATATTTTTATTAACTTTCAATCAAATTCATAATTACTGTATGTATAGGTTATAATTACTGAAATAAGTATTGTGTAAGAAAGAAAGAAAGAAAGAAAGAACACATTGCCGACACTTGCTCCGTATCAAATGCTCTATGTATAAATGATCGACGTGTTGGTCACGAAGCTTGCTTTAACACATCTATTAATTTTCTTTACTGCCTTTATGCCATGTAACAGTATCCAGGTTAGTCTAATCTTCTTCTGGTAGCAATAGGCACAAAAAAATAACTTTTCCCGAGTGGAATACCAGTGTGCTACACTAATTTATAAGAACAATTCAATTATTGATGAATAAATATTCATTATTTATTATTATACACAGAAAAAATAAATTGCTGCCTGTGGACAAGGCTGAAATTACATACATTTGTCAATAGCGGGGCTGCTAACCATTTATTTTTTTTAAACCTTTCACCCTGAAGAGTCTGAACTTTGTGATCAAGATGGGACTGAAGCACTTTGCAGCTTCTCAACTTACCATGTGATGAAACGAGCAGCTCATCTGTGATAATTTTAAGTTCATATTGGTGTTTGACAGCTGCTACAAAAGTGTGAGCTGGGAATGGTAATTCTTTGTTATCAACTGTGAAAAGAACTGGTAAACAAGGCCAGAAAAATGAATGCATATGGAATGTGGGAATGTGTTCTTCAGGACATGAGTTACTACGCCCAATGGAATTAAAGCCCATAAAACAAAAAAGGTATGTTAAAAAATGGCAGGGTGACCCAGTGGCAAAGGTAAACCAAACTGTTGACAAGTCCATACCCGTCAGTGACTCACAGTGTGGCCCAGGATGAAGTCACAAAGTTGTGAGATCTCCCAGTTTAGAAACATGGACATATTTTTTTATATTCTGTTGTTACAATCAAGCATCAGATACTGAGGCTCCATATTTGACAAAGTTCTCAAAAGATGGATGGGTTTTTTTCATGTACTTGTGAATCCATCCATCCATCCATTTTCCAACCCGCTGAATCCGAAAACAGGGTCACGGAGGTCTGCTGGTGCCAGTCCCAGCCAACACAGGGCACAAGGCAGGAGCCAATCCCGGGCAGGGTGCCAACCCACCACAGGACACACACAAGCACACCAAGCACACACTAGGGCCAACTTAGAATCGCCAATCCACCTAACCTGCATGTCTTTGGACTGTGGGAGGAAACCGGAGCACCCGGAGGAAACCCACGCAGACACGGGGAGAACATGCAAACTCCACGCAGGGAGGACCCGGGAAGCAAACCCAGGTCCCCAGGTCTCCCAACTGCGAGGCAGCAGTGCTACCCACTGCGCCACCGTGCTGCCCCGTTGAAAATACAGTGGGGAAAAAAAAATACCATTTCCTCACCTATTCTGCTACTGTCTCTTCTTTTGATTATCTCCTTCTTTTCTGCCAGTTCTTCTCTCTTACTCTACTCATTTTCAGAATAATAAACTAATGTATTAAAAGAAATTATTTAAAAATACTTTTCAGATAGCACCTTCACTAATGGTAACACGCGCTGCCAGTCTACCTTTTCTTATTGAAACAACCTTGTAAGAGATCAATGGCGAGCGTCTCAGTGCGGTGTGTCGGACACAGGCAGGTTATCTCTCGGCAGTCGGCCCACATTGAGCTTCGGCTCTCAGTGTTGACTGCTACCACCGAATGTTAAGGAGAAAATAAAGAAGCAGATCTTGACCTTGTTTTAGGAAGACAGGTGGCTACTTGCTGTATTTGCAATTCAGATGTTCTACAGATGTTTTACAAGAACAAATTCATCTCAGCTAAAAGATAAGCAGAAGGTTTATTGGTTTTAAAAAGTAAAAAAGTCATAAGCCCTGCTATTAAAACAGCAGCAGAGCAGCATTACTTCTTCTTAAGAAAGAAAGAAAGAAAGAAAGAAAGAAAGAAAGAAAGAAAGAAAGAAAGAAAGAAAGAAAGAAAGAAAGAAAGAAAGAACACATTGCCAACACTTTCTGACTTGCGTTACTACACCTGATGGAATTAAAGCCCATGAAACAAAAAGGTATGTTAAAAATGGCAGGGTGGTCCAGTGGCAAAGGTAAACCAAACTGTTGACAATTTCATCCCCGTCACCGACTCACAGTGTGGCCCAGGACAAAGTCACAAAGTTGTGAGATCTCCCAGTGTAGAAATATGGAAATATTTTTCATATTTCATTGTTACAATCAGGTGTCAGATCCTGAGACTCCATATTTGACAACGTTCCCTAAGGATGGATGGGTTCTTTTCATGTACTTGTACAGATCTTGACGCTGTTTTAGGAAGGCAGGTGGCTACTTGCTGTATTTGCAATTCAGATGTTCTACAGATGTTTTACAGAAGCAAATTCATCTCAGTTAAAAGATTAGCAGCAGGTTTATTGGTTTAAAAAGGAAAAAAAGCCACAAGCCCTGCTATTAAAACAGCAGCATCACTTCTTGTTTTTTTAACAGACTAAGTGTGATTTTAAAAGACGCATGTTCTCCTACGCTTTTCCCAGGAAGCATAGGACCAAGTTCAGACAGTGCAGGCCCATAGGAATGACACAACAATAAGATCGGAAAAAAATAAAAAGGAGACATTTTCTTTTGTCTCATGCTCCTCAGTTTGTTCTCCTGTGATTAAACACCCTGCTGTTCATGAGGGTCTTCCCTTGAATTTCAGTAGAGATCTCAGCAAAGTCACACAATGGGCTCAGATTTTCTTGCCATTGACATTTTTTAATTTGCACTGTGTGTGCCGTAATACAGTATATGGTGAAATGTATGAACAGTTGTTTGTGGTAATAAAACGCTTTACTATGATTACAAAATGATAGTTCTTGCTTCTGAGTAATACTATTAGTTGCTCTAATTAATATTGCTGTGCTCATATACTGTACATCATGGAAGAAAAGGCAGGTAGGCAATGTGGCGTAGTGGTTAAGACTTTGGGCTTCAAATCCCACTACTGATACTAAAGCAAGTCACTTCTCCTGCCTGTGCTCCAATTATAAAAACAAAATGAATATACCTGATTGTATGTCAAATTTATAAACCTGAGTCCAATAATAAGTAAAAAATGAGAAGTCTTGAAGAGATTAAAGCAAGACTAGAAATAGATCTCACAAAATATAACCTGCTCTTCAAACCAAATTCTCAATTTTGACTCCTTTCATCTCAGTTGCATCTTGTGTCTTCCTTTTGTCTAAAGCTATTACTCCTCAGGTGACACCTCTGTGACAATGTTGATTCTTAAATGAAACATAAATGTGAATCTCTTTTAAGTCTCATGAGCCGTCAAAGATCAACCTTTGAGCAGTAAAATCGTCCTATGGGGGGAATCTGGGATGCCTGGTAGAGCTGGCCATTTAAGGCCAACAGAAGGCTCAGGGGGGAGAAAGGTACCCAGAGCTGCTAGAGGGACTTCTACTTCTGTATCTCTGGAGGAAGCCTGAACTTCCTGAGCCAGGAAAAGAAAAGATTTAGGGGCTTTGCTGGAAGTCACCCCAGTAGTGGAGCGCTGAGTGAGGAGATGAAGGGGCAAACTGGCAGGAGGAAGATAGGACAGGAAAGAGAGGTGGAGATGAAAAAGGGAGAGCTTTGTGTGGAACTACATTGATAAGTTGATAAATATTTTGTACTTCTTTATTTGTAACTTAGACAAAGCAATGTAATATTAGTGTGATATCATTAATAAGAACAGCAACGGTTTGATTTTTAAGAACCTCCCCCCTTTTACCTCTTTTAGGACTGAGTCTTTGTCAGGGTCTTTGGGGTTAGGGGGGGATCGGGATTGCGCCTAAAACTAATTTGGCAAGTGATTCTCTGTAGGGCTCTCTCAATTAACCCCCACAGGAAGGCCAATTTACCTAACTGGCAAGCTTCATCTTAACAAATGGTATTGGATGCAGCTGTGAAACCATTGTGTCACACCAGAATTCTATTGGTCTAAAGTTGCCTGTTTGGTTTTAAATCAGAAGCCATTAAGTATCACGATGCCCTATTGGCTGTAGGGTTTGCACAGAGAACTTATAAATTTGCATACTTTACCCCTCCCTCTCTCTTACACCATCGCCATGAAGAAACAACTCTCTGTCACAAAGTTTGCCATGTGGAGCATAGCTCAGCAGCCATACTGAGTCAGGCATGTGGCCTGTTCTGAAGGAAGAGGACCAAAAATGATGACTTAACTAGAGACATTTTAAGTAACTAACAAGTCTGTGTGCCGCTTGAAACTACGCATCAGCATGTATCAGGTTGTATGGTTGTCAATATTCACTTGTACTTTGCTTATTGTTATTATTTTATGAATATTACCAATAACACATTATTTAAAGTTGTAACTTAACTCCTGCTTGTCTTTTACTCTATGTAAGTGCCTGAGGTTATAGCTGTAGAAGGGAAGGTGGGAAGAAGTTATAAAGTACAATACCTTATGAACAATGGTGAGTCTATGGGATTTGAGGCATTCTGACAAAGGCTACACAATAACAAATACAAAAGAGGAAAGCGGAGTAATACAGAACTCTACCAAGACAAAACGGGCAAATAAATAAGTCATTCTACCAGAGAGACAGGGGTCCAAAACCTGTGATTAGGCCCAGAAAGGCTGCAGGATGTTTGGCTTGTGTTAATACTGTGTGCATCCCACCCTTTGTAAAATGAGAGTGTCACTTTTATTCATGTTGAAGCGGTCTATCATTTACAATATATAACAAATAAAGCAAAGGAACAGTTAGAAAAGAGTTTCAAAAACTGTAATAAGACGTTTCATTGTAGGGAACATAACAACTATGGAACA
The DNA here is from genome assembly GCF_900747795.2 of Erpetoichthys calabaricus. Taxonomy (NCBI): domain Eukaryota; kingdom Metazoa; phylum Chordata; class Cladistia; order Polypteriformes; family Polypteridae; genus Erpetoichthys; species Erpetoichthys calabaricus. Next base: position 78,661,896 of record NC_041407.2, read on the forward strand.
CAGTTAGGCATTGATTCAATTGGTCTGCTTATTGATGAAGAGTGAAAAGTTAAAAACAAAAAACTTATAGGCAATTCATACAAGGTGGTTTTCATCCATCCATCCATCCATTAAAATATTAATTTAACTTATTCCAGTTTAGGGTCCCAGAATTTCTAAAGCATTTGGAGAAAACACACTCTCCCTGACACACTAGGCCAGTTTAAGAGCAGTAAATCTACCTCACTTGCATTTCTTGGGTAGGTAGAAGGAAAACTGAAATACTAAGAGAAAGATTCAAGGTGATATTTAAAATGAAAATGTATTCATTCAGTTTCAGAGCTGCTTATTATAATATGGACACAACATTTTAATCATTAAAGCAATGAACAGAAGCAATTAAAACACAAATATGATATATGTTAGCTTGAAAATTATGAAACTTATAAATCAAGGAATGTTATGCTCAGAATATATCATGCATTAGTGAGACCACATCTGGAGTATTATGTGTAGTTCTTGTCACCATGCTACAAAAAAGACATAGCAGCCCATGAAGATGTGTACAGGAGAACAATCAGGTGCATTACAGGACTAAAGGACATGTCGAAATCTGACGAGATCCAGGCCTTTAATGACTTCTTGGGCACAGCCATCAGCAGTGTGTCTGTCTGTGGTGAGAGTGTTGACCTTGTCAAGAGGTTTACTTACCTCGGCAGTGACATTCACATCTCTGGTGACTCTTACTATGAAGTCAGTAGATGGATTGGGAGAGCATGGGGGTCATGAGGTCACTGGAAAGGGGTGTGTGGAGCTCCCAATATCTTTGCAAAAGGATGAAGATCCAAGTCTTTGAGCCCTGGTGCTTCCTGTCTAGCTATATGATTGTGAGATATGGACGCTAGCCAGTGAAATGAGATGAAGACTGGACTCCTTTGGTACTGTGTCTCTTTGGAGAATCTTTGGGTTCCACTGGTTTGACTTTGTGTCAAATGAGTTGCTTATGGAGTCCAAAATGAATCACATTATCTGCATTGTGAAACAGCATCAGTTACAGCACTATGGCCATGTGGCGAGATTCCCTGTGGGTGATCCAGCTTGCAGGATCTTCATTGTTGAGGGCCCGAGTGACTGGACCAGGCCAAGGGTAACACCTGCCTGCGGCAGATAGATGGTCATTTCCGGAGTGTGGGACTGGGCTTTGTATTTGCCTTTTGGGGTTGCCACCTGGAATCCCAAGCTGTTTCATTTTGTGGTGGGTGCAGCAACGTGCTGTCAACGTGCATACTAAACCTAACTTGGCCTGATCTGAACTCTGACAGAGTCCTGTCTCAAGCAGAGGAGATTGTGTGGGGACCTAATCCAGATCTTCAAAATCCTCAAAGGCACTGGTGTAGTAGATCCAGCGGAATTCTCCCAGCTTAAGGGTAAATCACATATCTTAGGATACCGGTGGAAATTAAGGAGAAGAGCATTTAGGCCTAAAACCAGGAAGGAAAGACTTGTGGGAATCTGGAGCAAACTGGAGCAAAAATGGAGTTGAAATAAAAACTTTAACAGCCTTCAAGAAGTATAGATGAGATACTGGGGCAATGTAACTGTTAGCTAAACAAAAAGACCTGATAAACCGAATGGTCTCGTCTTGTTGGTCAGATTTGTAATGTTCTTATGTGCACCTGGTCTTGGCTGTTCGTAACTACACAGTAACTGGTCACTCCTCCTAACGCTGATGTCCAGGGTAAGGAAGCTGAGGTATCAGAATGGACACCATTCAAGGAGGAAGTTTAAACCTCAATGAAGACAGCTATGATCGGCAGGTAAGAAACAAAATAATATATTTTTTTGTAGTTGTATTCAAAAAAGTAGTAGGTTGTTTGAAAAAAGCAGAAAATGTACAAGCAGAAGTATTCAAAAATGGTAGGCAAAAATGCCAACAAAAAGAGGCTGGTAAAAGGTCAAAGTCCTAAACATAAGAGCCAAAATCTTCAACATGACAGCAGTGAATCAGAGATGGATCAGAGGCACAATGTTAGGACAAAGAACTCCATCCAGACTCGCTCTTTTACTTCTCTTGGCCTCCTTCTCTATGACTGGTGTTGTACAGCAACAGCTGGGAGTAGATGGAGCCGGGGGAGCAAACATTAGACAAGGTAAGTTGATAGTGTTGAATTACACTTCTATTCTAAAAATATGTATGTTACTGAAATACAAACAGATACTCAGTGTAAGAAAGTAAATAAATAATGCATTTCAATTTAAGAAGAGGGCCAACAAAGCAAAAGTTACTTCTGGTTCATAATTGAAAATGGATTTGCTGAGGCTGTTTTCTGTTGCGTTACCAATACAATCACACCACATAACAATAAACTGAAGTGAAAGATCTGCACAGCTTTCATGCTGTCTATATCATGAAGAACAAAACTCACGAATGCCTTGTCAACCAATGAAGGACATAAAAAAATACCATTAATGTCTGGGAACAAAAACATCTGGTCGTATTTCATAGCGATTTTCTCCTAAACCCTAACCCCAGCAATACTTTCTACCCTTAATGTCATATGAATGACACAAAAACTGTGACAATATAAGAAAAATGAATGATGAGCACAGGTCTATCAGCTGGCTTAATTTATATTTCGAAGATGAATAGCCCCAAGGAAGTGATTGGCAAAGATGTCATCTTTCTAGGCTCCTAGGAAAGAAAGTCAATGAAAATCTGGACAAGAAAATAAAAATTCAGACTAACTGCCTGGACAAAAATGTTAAAATATATGAAGCAAAAGTCATAAGAGTAGAGCTGTGCGTCTGGTAATGCTGGACCACCAGGAAAATGGAATGAAAGAAAATCAATGTTTTTAAACTGTTTTTAAATAGTGGACAATCAAACTCGACTGTATGCTGTCTGCAGTTGTATTCATTCAGAGGAGGCTAAAATACTTCTGTCATCTCAAGAAAGCATAAAGCCCATTGTTGTAGCCACTGATGACAGGGAAAGTATAATAATAATAATAATAGTTATTATTATTTAGACTATGTCTTTATCCAAGGGAACCTATAAAATAAGTTATAATATATAAAAGAATGATTACAAGGGGCGACACGGTGGCGCAGTGGGTAGCAGTTGGGAGACCTGGGTTCACTTTCCGGGTCCTCTCTGCGTGGAGTTTGCATGTTCTCCCCGTGTCTGCGTGGGTTTCCTCCGGGCGCTCCACTTTCCTCCCACAGTCCAAAGACATGCAGGTTAGGTGGATTGGCGATTCTAAATTGGCCCTAGTGTGTGCTTGGTGTGTGGGTGTGTTTGTGTGTGTCCTGTGGTGGGTTGGCACCCTGCCCGGGATTGGTTCCTGCCTTGTGCCCTGTGTTGGCTGGGATTGGCTCCAGCAGACCCCCGTGACCCTGTGTTCGGATTCAGCAGGTTGGAAAATGGATGGATGATTACAAGGTGCAACATCAAAAGCAATACAGGAAGAGATAAAAAAATAAGCAAAAGGGAGTAGCACCGCTACTACATAATACAGATCAAATCTCGTTGTAGCGAATATAAAAGTAATGAAATTTTCAGAATAGAAAATATTTTTTGTTGGACAGAACAACATGTTTAATGAATTTTGTTTTAACCAAATATAAATTTCAGTATAAAAATTGTTTTTCGACCAAAAATGGCCATGGAAGATAATAATGCAATGCAAAAAATACTTCATGCCGCATCTTCACTTTCACAGAGTCTCAGGAACCCTGCAACAAGCTGTTTCTTTCTTGTTAGACCAAAGAGACAGACTGCTGCACAATTTCCATTCTCGGGGCAGTCTCGATGAAGCTTCAAGTGGGGTAGTTATGTTGTGTGTGTTGGTATGCATTAGTAAAATACTGTTTGAGTTTCATATCGCTTCTCAAAGTTGCGATGAACAAAAAAAGAGAGAAACGGTGTTAGTTTATGCTGGAATAAAAAAGGGATAGTCCTGGAAAAAGCTGATTCTGGAGAAATGAAGAAAAATGATGTGGGAAAAGTATTCAGTATCATGTCTTCAATGCTGTCAACAATTATGAAGGTAAAGTTAAAGAGTGGGCATTGAGGCCACAATGAAAAAAAATTAGAATCGCGTTACATGATGACATAGACAAAGCTACTTTTTCATGGCTACAAGATTTGAGAGCACAAAATGTCCCAATTAGTGGACCAATAATACGAGAAAAGGCTTTAGAGTTTGCAAAACTGTTGAAAATTGATACCCTCCTCGAAACTGCCCACATACTTATGCCCACATAGGGCGGAGTGGTGGCTCTGAGGCTAAGGATCTGCTCTGGTATCCCGAAGGTTGCCGGTTCGAATCCCCGTCACTGCCAAAAAAAGGCCACTGCTCTGCTGGGCCTTTGAGCAAGGCCCTTAACCTGTAATTGCTCCAGGGGCGCTGTACAATGGCTGACCCTGCGCTCTGACCCCAAGGGGTATGCGAAAACTACCAAATTCCTAATACAAGAAATTGTATAAGGCGAAATAAAGAACAAAAAAAAAAAAAAAAAAATACTTTGTGAAATTCTGACCATCAGACAATAAGGCTGAAAGAATTCAATGTGTTCCTGATAAAATAGTAACAAGCACCAAGAAAAAAAGAAATAATAATAATAATAATAAAAATCTGTGTTATCAAATTTATATTAGTATGATTCAAAAATAAATAATTCACATAGTAAAAAAAACCACATAAGCATAGCAAACCTCAATAGCACTCGTCACCAAGCACTGCTTCTCTAAGGAGTCATGTGCCATACCATACTATCCGAATTATAATGACGCAAGCTCACCACATGCCACCCCCAAATATAAGGGAGCCATTGCATTACTAATTTCTGGTAATAAAGAATTTTTACCATATCAGCTGCATTTTTATGGACTCACTGTGTACACCATTAATCCACGATGTAGATAACACCAATAACTCAGATTACAGACTAAGGAGCACCAGTGCCTCAATGTGATTAATTCAAGGCTCTTTCAACATAAAGCAGCTACTGTGCCAAAGCAGGTTTGGTGGACAGAGAGATCAAGGCTGGGGAGATCTGGCAGAATACGAATTTGAAGTAAGCACAATCGAAGTCAAGACTAGGAAGCCAAAGCAGGTGGGAAAAAAACTGGTAATAATGACAATGGCTGAAGATCAATCATCATTTTCCACCCCGACACTTGTTCTTGGGCTTAATGAAAGTTAATCCAGTCTTTAGCTGAAGAATATGAACCACTTGGAACCAATATTAAAACCAAAACAAAACAAAAAACTACACCCATGGAGGAAGTGGAAAATATCTCTGTCATCTGGCACTTGCAGCTGCAGGTAAAGCCTGATAAAGAAAATCCAATCCACTCAACCCCTCCAACCCATTAAATAAAAAGTATAGAAAATAAAACTGACAATCAGCCAGCATAAGTGGGCACATAAGCTAGAATGTGTTTACAAAAGTAAGTAAGAGTCACAAAAAGAATATGAAGACCAGACAGTGGGAACCACATTTAATAAAAGAGTCCAGTACTAAACACTGTGCAGTGACCACATTACTAGAAGCACAGTGGAGTATGGAGTGCAACAGACATGGCCAGTATGAATATCTCCTCATCCAGATCCTTGTGAGGCCCAGTATCCATTAAAAGCACCCCATTTTGTTGAATGTTGAAATGCCTTTTCTGGTGAATCAATTAAACAACGGGAATCTCCTTGATTGTTTCAATCTGGAATGATTGTTGGCCAACTTCTTTAGCCCTCTCTGTAATTCATTGCTTGATTTACTTGTGTAGGACTTCGTCATACTGCAGTAAAGCAAAATCCTGATAGGCGCATCCTTGCATTCTGCCACCCGAAGGTAAAGACATATTTTGAAAGAAAGGATTAGAAGATGAAACATTGTCAAAAAGTTAGTCTAATCCCAAACACCAAGCCAAAATTCTTAGTAAGGAAAACACACGCAGAAAACCGGTAATCAGGAACACAAGTAAAGAAAAAGTACACTGAAAAGTCTGTAAATGGTATCTACAATCTCAGACAATGAGGAAGTGTAAAATGCTGACCTTTTATACCTTTGACCGGGTGATGTCACATGTGGCACACTTCTGGATGACCTTGTCTAACAATGGCATAGCAATCGTCAACAAAACTTCTCTAAATATCCCAATAATAATAATAATAATAATAATTTTTTGCATTTATGTAGCACTTTTCTCACAACTCAAAGTGCTCAGCAATTGCAGGTTAAGGGCCTTGCTCAAGGGCCCAACAGAGCAAAGACCCTACTGGTATTTATGGGATTCGAACCGGCAACCTTCCGATTGCCAGTGCAAGGGGAAACAAATTGCATGACAGGAAAACTCGAAAATGGTTTTACTATTATGAAAACTAATCTAAAATCAAAAAACAAATGTCAGATAATGATACCTTGGACTTCAAATGCCTGTGATGGATGACCAGCAGCTCAACCCAAAGATTAGAAAGATGGGGGAAGGCAGCTACTTTAGGATACTGCCTTCCCCAAAATGCTAGATGGCAGCTCCCCTGGAGTGTAGCGGTGTCCCAGATTCCCTCAGGGCATCCTGGGACTTGGAGTTCTGTTTCTCAACCCTGCTGGGTGCCATGGGTGCTGCCAGAGGGTGCTGTGAGAGGTCCTGGGGAGTCATGCTTCCCTTATAGCCCAGAAGTACTAGGAATGTAATGTAATGAAAATAAATGAAAACAACGATACCACCCCTGTTAAATACACAAAGCACAAACAAAACACACATAAAGTCCATGAAAATGGCAACAGATGAAATGTAATGATGGGAATAGATAGTCCAGAGATCCGCATGTTGAATGGGAATGTAAAGACAGTCCTACTGGTAGTTCCTGAATTGGTGAAGATGGGTGGACGGGTTCAGGAGCGCTCCTTTCCTCGCAAGATGGCTATGAATCCACTTACAGTCCTCATGTACACAGGCAGACGGTAGACAATCCAGACCCCAACCACGAAACGATCCAGGACAAAACGAATAAGTACAGGTAACCCAACAGAAGGCAGACAGACAGGAACTTGAAACACAAATTACAAAAAATCTTTTTCTCTTTTGGTCACTGGCCCCCTTTTTAAAGCCACTCTGACATCCTTTGACCCCAATATCCCCAGCACCCTCAGCAGAAGACCAATCAGAGCCACTGCAGGGACTGCTGGGAGTTGTAGTTTCAAATTCAAGCGTCCACACACCTATTCAACATGTACCACCTTTGATAAAAGCCTAAGTTAAATAAAGCAGCTGATTATATCCCCTTGTGGTTAGTCTCCAACATACTACGGGATTTCTCACCGGCACATGTCTATTGTAATATATCTTAAAAACTGAATGATTAAAATGAGGGGCTGGATGAAGTCAGACTCATGGACCTACCTTCTGCTCAAGAGTTAATTAAATTTACGGCACAGAACTTTATGTCAGTAGCACTTCATTTAAAAACCAAAATTAATAATTAGGTGGAACTTGTGCAATTCATGGCATTAATGAGATGGAGTGTCCTACAGACTACAGGGTGTCATAAGCGATAACATAAGAAAAGTTTTTTTATTTTTTTCTTACTGTTACATGGTTTAGAAAGTTGTACAGACAATCTCATCAGTCAGTAAATAGACAATCCATTATCAATGTAGTGCCTCTATTACATTTGTTTCATTTTTATAGTCAAACTTTCGAACTGACTAGGAAAAAAGGCGCTATGAAACTGGAAGATAAGAATATGATGATTTTCTCTTGACTGCTCACACAATGCACTGCTATCAGTTAAGAAGAACAGCATAGCATGTTATGTTTCCACTAACGCCAGTGCTTGAGGACTTGCCGGTTCCATCATTCCCTTCATTTTCTCATTTTGTTGGAGCTCAAAAGGTTCTGCTGATCACTGTAGTTGCTTGTAACAAGGTCCACATACTGCGGGTGGCTCACTGAAATGCAGCCAGATAAAACTTAAATTAGACCCAGATGAATGATCTTGTTGACCTTTTCTGATGGGATAGAAACAGCATGAAATGACGCTTGAATTCTTATAGCACCTTCCATTTGTGCAAGTCTGGATGACAGTGTGGAATAATTTCTGAGATGCTACACTGTGAAGCAGAAGGCTGTTCGTTCAGTCCTCACCCTGATCAAGTCATTTAACTTACCAAGGCTACAAGTGTATAAATACTTAAATAACTGTACTCCATATTTGGAATTTATGCAACAAATCTTCTCAGTCCAGTCAAGGGTCACCAAGACTGCAGCATATCCCGACAGAATAGGGGAGTCAGTTCTACATGGCTGCAAATCCTCAACAGGGTGGAATGTAATGCACACATGCACGTACAGGGCCAATTCAAAATCAACCATTAATCTCTGAAATTCAATCGGAAAACATCCACAGAGATAATGGGAGAAAGTGCAACCTCCACAAGGACAGTGACCTGTTAGGGATTTGAACCTGGAGGTATGCCAATGTTCTGCTGATTATAATTGGAATGGATTTTGGAAATAAACAAAGTCCTAACTCTGTATGCTCCAAGCTACTGTGTCGCCTTTGGCTGTCTCCTTCCAGACTCAAAGGAGGAGGAAGAGGAACACATTTTCATTATTTACAATTTCCACTTCAAGAAAGCACTCTTTGATTCTGTATACATCCTGTGGATATGATGGAACACATAACCAGTGATGTCTCCTGGGATCATCAATTGTTTTGGGTCGCCCAGGTGACCCAGCCGGGGTGGATCGAACCCCAGCTTGTGTCCCAGCAGCAGTCCTCCTGATCCGTAGCTATCCTGATGGCTTTCTTATTGCTGGCCCCAGCGATGCCAAGTAGGTTGTAGACTCTGCAGAGTAAGCAGCCAGCAAAACCCTTGCACTCTGTTTTGATAGACTCGGAGTGAGTCTTCCAGCCTTGCCTCCACCAGCTTTTGATACCGGGGTCGCTTCCATTCAATGACCTCCTTAATATGGACCTCCAAGGGAATTGTCAGCTTGATGAGGACACTGAAGAAAGGACCACATATAAGGTGGAGCTGTTGCTAAGTGGTCAGGAAACTTCAGCTGTCTTCCTACGTTTACTTGAAGTAGGTAGTCCGATGTGGTATTGAGCAGGCCCAATAATGATAATGATGTTCTATGTGGATGCAGGGGCTGTACTCTGGCTCTGCTGAAGGAGGTATGCTTCCTCTGGCCATATTGTTTACTGGTGGTAATGGCTGTAGTAATGCCCTCTGCCACTGCCTTCAGCACCTGCTCATGGCACTGCTGTTAGTGACCTTCCCCCAAGGCTTTTGGATAGCTGCTGAGAATGTGCTCCAGTGATCCTCTTCATGGAAAGACCCAGCATGCTGAAATATTTCTCTTGCCCCAAACATGCAGTTTTGCAGGGCTTAGCAAAATATTGTAGACAGCCTGGATGACAAATTTAATGTCCTGTGGTTCTACCTGCCAGATGGCAGTAGAGGAGGTCTTCTGCTTCAGTGGACCATCCCACCTTACCCATACTCCCTGCTGCAGCATGTCCACCACCCTCCTGTACTACTCCTTTTCAACTTCCTCCAGGACTAGTTGGTGTCTGTTCTTGCCTTTGGCCTTGAACTGGAGAGGTTGTAGGATGGAACCCAGCCCTGCTCACCATGTTGCCACTGTTCCCTACAGAGCCCCGTTTCTAAGATAGGACTCTGCCACCATCACATCTTACTGCTCTCTCACTTCCTGCTTGTCTGTGACTAGATACTTACTGCTGCCATTTTGGGGAGCCCATGTACTCTTGTGCTCTATCTAATCCAAATATCCACCTGATCTCACAGCCATTCTTTTCAGCATTTCATTGACATTATTGGTTGCAAAAAAAAGCATGTAGCCAGTGTGGCCATTCGAGTGCAAAAACTGCCCCACCCTACAATTGTCTGGTTTTGTGGACCCCCATGAGTGCAATATGAGGTCACCGTTCATTCGAAGATGGGATATTAAAGACATATATAGTATTATGAGTTACCATACAGTTACAAGTTACCACTAAAGGTGTTTTCTTGAAGGGGCAGGCTCAGTTATGGGACCCACGCTTGACCCATACGTGCCGTGATTATACCTTAATTTTAGGTTTGTGTTGGTCATGCTGGAGGGTGTCTAGATGCCAGCTCGTTGCCAGGGGATTGTCTTCATGCAACGTGATGTATGATGTCATTGGTGCGACACGTTAAATATCAATATGAGGCTCATCTCGTTTTCTGAGTTTGGATAAATAAAGAAACAACCTTTGATTTACATGCCACTTCTTTATCCTGTTTTTCTGATAACAAATTTTCTGGTGTGTCCTTTTTGTTTTGGCTTAGTCACTTTTGTTCTCTCTGTCCTCTTTTACTTTCTTTTATCAAAACCTCCTGGGAACAAATACAGATCTATCTATCTATCTATCTATCTATCTATCTATCTATCTATCTATCTATCTATCTATCTATCTATCTATCTATCTATCTATCTATCTATCTGTCTGTCTGTCTGTCTGTCTGTCTGTCTGTCTGTCTGTCTGTCTGTCTGTCTATCTATCTATCTACTTACAGTTTAAGTGCTGAAACACCTTATAAAAATAATCACTGTATGCTGACATTCACTTTACAAGTTTGTCATAACCAGGGAAGGGATCAGGTTGTGCTTATAAAGTAAGTCCATTAGGATTTAATATTATAGGAAGTTTTTAAAATATAGAGAGTCGTTCAGCTTGTATTTGAAAAATCCATTTACAATATCTATCCACCTTAATAAAAGGATAAGAGTGTGTGTTCCTGTCTCTGCGTCTATCCGGTGGCTATTGCTCTGTCATTCCAAAAGATGGCAAATCACAAACATTTTTAGCAATAAAAATGCATTGCATTTATCTTTCCAACTAATGGCGCATCACACTCATTAACACTACTTTGACAATTTGGATACCACGTGGCAAATAACAGAGATGTGCATTTCATGGTGCACTGCAAATGTAAACGTTGAGGTATAAGTTGATTATTTAGATTTCAACCCTTCTTAGACAGGTAGCATAGCTAGTAGACAATAAATCAATAAATTAACATGTGGTATTCCTATAAAAATCAGAAAATGTGGCTGATGCAAGTCAATATTTTTAAAAGAAATAGCACAGTTGGTGTCAAGTGTACAACCATCGCCTTTCTTACTAGTGGCAGATCCCATTCTTCCAGAGGTAAAACTTATCCTGTGACAAACAAGCCAATGAAACAAACAAAAAAAAAAACATTAGAGAGTGTCCGCAGTGTTCCTCAGCCACCTTCATCACCTCCCTGCTTGAGATGACTGCCCATCTGCCCTTCTCGACTTGAATGGCTGAATTGAAATGGTTTATAGCAGATCCTCCTCCTGTGCCGCGGCTCAGGCACCTTCTTTACAAGCCGGCAGCACTTTAGGAAGGAGTGTAATTACAGTTTGTTTTTAGACTCACCTCATTGACCTCCGTGCTGAAGCACCCCAGGGAAGTATGGAGATGTTTAAACAATAGACGGCATTGTAGCAAGGCAGAGGCTGATGGAGAGGGATGGCGGCCCATTTAAGCAGCAAGAGCTACAAGTTTACATAGGTGCTAATCGTATGGGCCACGAAACCTGACTCCCACTACCTTTCTTTGCTGGAATTGTCACATTTGCTGTTTCAAGAGAAAAGCTGTTGTGATACCAATGAATTCACAATGACTGCATATGATTAGCATTATATAAAAGTGGAATATAAATGAGAAAATTATACTAAAAAAAAAGTTGTAAAAGTGGCATATCAGATTGGGAGGCCACCTTAAAGCTTCAGGGACCTTGCTATGAATCCCAGCCTGGACCGCGTCAAGTAATGTGTAATGTTAAACTATTAAAAGCCATGGAGTCGTGTGAAAATATCTGTACAGTGGTCTACGTTAGTTTGTTGAGTACTCCATGGAGGTCTCAGTACAAATGTGTTTTTATTTATGATCCAAAGTGTCTAGTAATTTACAATCATTTTTATAACTGAACTAGTGTCAGATTGCATAATTTGCTCAGGGTCGCACAGTTGACCCAACAGCCTTGTGCTTTACAGCCCTGAACATGAAGCCTTAGGCTATAAAGACTGCTTTCTGATTTTATACGTCCTTAGACTGGGGACATGTCTTGGAGCGACGACGAGTCTTCTCCATTTACAACTCTTTTGGGCTGCAGGTCAATACCAAGAAGACATAAATCATTTCACAAACTACCATCACACAGAACCCATCCTCTTTTCATATCAATCTCTCAAGGTTGTACCTTATTTCCCCATCCTGGGCAACATTGTTTCCCATTCATGTAACATACAGGCAGATAATAATTTCTTATTTAGTAGATGCCTTTATCCATGGTGACTTATGACATCTGAGGTACAATTGGTTACATTTCTTTGGCTCTTTTCAATTGGAGCACATGCAGGAGAAGTGATGGGATTTGGACCCACAACCTCAGAATTTGAAGTCCTAAGCCTTAACCACTGCCTCACACTGTCTGCGCTTCAAGCCACACTTCGCCAGGATTGAGTGTCACCTGCACAGCCTTTGGACATCTTCATTCCAGGGTCTTTAAGAACCCATCACAACTCACTAAAGTCACAGTTTACAGAACCATATGCATCTCCACTCTTCTCTGTGGATCACAGGGCTGGACACCATTCCAGAAACACATAAAAACTTTGGAAAAGCTCTGTATATATTGCCTCCAGCACATCTCGGGCCTGAATTGGTCAAACAGAGAGCCACACTTTCATATTTACAGGCACGCTGAAATGCCCAGCATCAAGACCCTACTAGCTCATTGGCAAATGTGCTGATTGAGATATGTCACCTGGATGCTACCACAACATACCCCTAAATAAATCCTATATGGGCAAAGGAGAGACAGACAGCACCATGCTGATGGTCAAAAAATAAAGTATAAGGACTACATGAAGAGATTTGCAAAACGATGTGGCATCTGGCCATCACCCCTGGGATCCCTAATTGAGGACAGAGACAAGTGGCATTCTGCATTCCACTATGGTATCATGCACCTATTTAGAAAAAGAATATAGAAAGGAGATAAAAAAGACACCATAATGCAACAGGGGCACCCTTTACTGATTCAGCCCATATCTTCCCCACAGGTCAAATCCTGCAGGTCACACATTGGCAACAGTGATCAGAACATGATAAAATGTGAGATTATCTTTGTAAACACAAAAATGTATACCAAAACAAAGACGTCATTTGAGTAAGGCAGATTTTATGGGACAAGAAAGTATCTAGAAAACATAGAATAGACTATAAATGTGACTATAAATGATGGATGGTCTCACTTCAGAGATATTCTGATCCAGGGTCAAAGTAAGTATAGTCCCAAAACCAATAAAAAAAAGACTAAAAATTTGTCAGAACTGGATTAACAAGGGCATTATTAAAATGTTGAATTGAAAAGATCACTGTACAAGAAAATTAATAAAACACCCAAATAAATCTGACTTAGAGGAATACCGAATGCTACAGGAAGAGATCAAGGTAAGCATCTGAAAGGTCAAAAGAGAAACCAGTGTAATGGGCAACATAGGTTGGCTGGCATACTGACTGGGATGTAAGGTTCCTTATCTGGCCAAGGGTCCCTTTTACTGGAAGGATGTGGATGGGTGGCCATCATGAGTAGGTGGGTTATTTGTACCTTTCCCGGACAGGAGGCCATTATAATGGATGGCCTGGGTGGGGAGACAGCTTCCCAGGGTTATGTGCTTCCCCAGTACACTGGACGGCGACAGCCCTCTGGTGTGCATCCTGTCTGGACACCCGCAAAGGCTGCAAGGGAGTTGTAGTTTTGGTGGGCAGTCTTGTTAGGGCTCTCGGGTGCCGCGATGGGGGTGATGGGGGGGTTAGGGCTGTTGGAGGCAGACTCTCCTTTCACTGGGATGTTTTGCCTGACTGGGATGGGTTCCCTATGTGCAGTGTGACAGTGCCAGAAGTAATCCCGGGTCTGGTATAAAAAAAAACTGCTCCTCTTCACCCAGAGGGTCAGAGTCAGGGGAGTAGATGGGCAAAGCTCACCTGGTTGGAGTGGAGAAGGAAGAGCCTTATTGCTAAAGCAGTGGAATACTTCAAGGTATTTGTGTCAATAGATCTATTATTGAATTCAAAACCTGTGTCTGTGCAGTTGTGTTTAGGTTTCATCCCCTAGTGGTTCATACCCAAAAAAACAATTGCAAGTGAAGCGAAGACAAACAGCAAGCAATTTTTTGAATATGAGTTCATTAAATTGACGATAAAAGAAAATTCAATAACCTTAGGAACACAAAAGGGGAAATCACTGAAAATAAGAAGGAAAGGATAATGGATGGATGGATAATAAATGAATTAAATAAACATTTAACCCACGTCTTTGTAAAGGAAGAAATAAATGGAATGCTTCATACAGACGTAATATCAAACTCTGAGTTTCTATATTTTAAAATAGAAGAGTCATATGTGCTTCAAGCCCTTGATATGATGAAGACCCCTCTACCTGATGGGAATTTTCCAATTGTATTAAAAGAAATAAAATACATCCTTTGTAAACCCTTATTAGACATATTTGAGCAGCCACTTGAAAAAGGAGAAGCACAAATGTGACTCCAGTGTTCAGGAAGGGAGACAAAATGGATCCTGGCAATTATAGACTAATAAGTCTTATCTTTGTGCAAAGTAAAATTATGGAAACTATAATAAGAAATAAATTAGAAAAGTACAAACGTAAACAGTATACAAAATAACAGCCATCATGGGTTAATGAAAGGAACATTTTGCTAAACAAACTTTTTTGAACAAGCAACTGAAATATTTGTCAAAATCAAAGCATCTATATATAATTCACTAAGTCCATGGCAAGCAAGACGCACGCAAGACAGAGCCACACCCGCCAACTCACACAGCCCCACACACCAACAATTCACTAAGCAGCCGACCATGGCACGCACGACAGAGCCCCGCCCACCAACTCTAACACTCCTCCCACGTCCATTACCTTCACATTGTTTTCCTTTTATTTCTGATCCCGTTCAACAACTATATGGTGACATCGACTTCTCAACTGTGACTCCAGAACAATTCAGTACGCGAGCTATATTAAGAGTCACCAACGAAGACTCGTTACACCTTAATGAACAAGTACTGAAACTTATCCCTACCGACAAAGTAACTTTCACCAGCGTTGCCTCCATCGTCACAGATGATCCCGCAGATCAAGTTTCATTCCCCGAAGAATTTCTTAACAGTCTTACTCCCACTGGCATGCCTCCACATAAACTCAAAATTAAAATAGGTTCAAGTCGTCATGCTTCTCAGAAACCGTCCATGGCAAGCAAGACGCACGCAAGACAGCGCCGCGCCCGCCAACTCACAGAGGTCCGTCCACCAACAATAATTCACTAAGCAGCTGTGCGCGCTGATGATTTCTGCACGTGTTCAGTCTCTCCCTGTGCATTCCCTGTGCAGCGAGCGAGTGAGCCAGAGAGAGAGAGAGAACGACACAGACAGGCGCGTGAGAGAGAGAGACACTCACACACACAGGCGCGCGAGAGAGAGAAACACACACACACACAGGCGCGCGAGAGAGAGAAACACACACACACACAGGCGCGCGAGAGAGAGGGGGCTGGCCGCATAAGGCAGAGAAGGCACTTAAAGAATGCACCGGGCTTGATTTGGTTTTCACTTCTGTTTACAGCAATCGGTTCGTAGCGTGCATTGTTGCAATGTTACTTTTCTTGGTGGTTTATTACATTACGGATGTTTCAAATGTTCATTTTTTTCCCTGTGCTTAAAACTCATTAAAAAAGTGTTTCTCAACTGTGACTCCGGAACAACTCAGTACGCGAGCTATATTAAGCGTTACCAACAAAGACTCGCTACACCTTAATGAACAAGTATTGAAACTTAGCCCTACCGACGAAGTAACTTTCACCAGCATTGCCTCCATCGTCACAGACGATCCCGCAGATCAAGTTTCATTCCCCGAAGAATTTCTTAACAGTTTTACTCCCACTGGCATGCCTCCGCATAAACTCAAAAGTAAAATAGGTTCAGTCGTCATGCTTCTCAGAAACCTCATGCCAGCAAGAAGTCTCTGTGATGGCACTAGACGGACTGTTACCAGCATTCACCGCAATGTACTGGAGTGTAAAACTATTGCAGCTGACACAGTCCCACACAGAAGATTCATTATAAAACTAGAAGCTGTAGGCATTAGAGGTAACCTACAAAACTGGACTGGAGATAAAGAATACAGATAAGAGGAGAATGCTCTGCATCCAGTGAGGGCATCAATGGAGTCCCACGGGGGTCTGCAGTTGGACTGTTAATTTTTCTGATTTTTATCAATTACATTAATTCCAGTATAGAATGTAAACCTGTGAAATTTGCACAACACTAAAAGCGGAGGAATGGCAGATACTGATAAGGTAACAAAAAGAATTCAAAAGACCCACACAAGCAACAGAACTGGGTGAATTCTTATAAAATGCATCTTAATGTGGAAAAGTGCAAAGTGCTGCACATGACAATAGGAACATTAATCATAAATACAAGATGGGAGATACTGACCTACAGGAAGTAATATCTGAAAATGATTTAGAGGTTTATGTTAACACATTTTCACTGCCTAAGCAATGTACACAAGGGACTAAAAAGGCAAATATGCTGTTAGATTATATTGTAACAACTGTTGAATATAAATAAAGGGACGTTATGCTCAAACTATATAACACACTAGTAAGACCACATCTGGAGTACTGTGTGCAGTTCTGGTCACCGCAGTACAAAAGAACACAGCAGCACTTGAAGGTGTGCAGTGGAGAGCAACTGAGTGCATCCCAGGACTTAAGGACACGCACTACTCTGATAGACTCAGAGAATTAAACCTGCTTAGTCTCGAGGAGAGGAAACTGCATGGGGACCTCATCCAGGTCTTCAGCATCATCAAAGGCATCAACAGAGTAGATCATAGTGAACTCTCATTAGTTTACACTTACTCAAGGACATCAGTGGACATTAAGGGGATGTGCTTTAAACTGAAGTCAGGAAGCACTTCTTTATGCACAGAGTTGTGGGGATCTGGAACAAACTACTAAGTCATAGAGCTGAAGCTTAACCTTAAAAAACTTTAAGAAGAATCTGAATGAGATATTGGGACAACTTAGCTATTAGCTAAACAAAAATTTGACTGATGGACTGAATGGTCTCATCTCATTTGTTAGATTTCTTATGTTCTTTTCTGCCACATACATTAGGACAATCACCAGGTTATAAAACAAGAAAGGGAGCAACGTCATCACCATTAAGAACGGACTCCCATAAGCAAGCAATATGTTGGACTGTAATATATACTAAAGCAGTGCCACTGTGAACGGATACCATACTAAAAATAAAATGAGTTATTCTGAATATTTTCCAAAAGGATCTTTTACTTTGTTAAATAAGACACAAAATGTGTTCTTGTTCTGGGAAGCGGTATTACAAAATTGTTGGCTGCTAATGGTTGGAAATCTGAGGAAGGCTTTACGACTCAGGAGAATAGGCCACACATGGTTTGCGGTTGTCAGTATGCCAGTGTGGGCCGCCGACACACTTTGAATCAGATTTCTTGTACATCACAGTGCATTCTGCCTCCCACCAGCACCACTGCAACGCATCATCTGAACCTGCTGCACAATAGCAATTGTCTCCAGGCAGCTCTTTATCACGTATGGTCATGGGCATGAAACTTACAATGAGGCACATGCCCACCAAGTTTTCAAATGCAGACTTCAGTTTCCAAAGTGGTTAACTCAGCATGGTAATGCCACCCGACTTGCCTTGAATTCTGTCCAATAAGCTTTAAAAGCAGTACAAGGCTCACTGTAAGGTAGTAGACAGTTTTAAAAGATAGCATGTGCATTATTGAACATTTTGCTTGAAGTCTGAGTCCTACATGTTGGGCAGATCCCACCATGTGTCCTGGCAAGAAAAGATGTCAAGGGTGCATCAGGCGTGCACCGCTGTGACCCAAGGATTGGTGCTGGTGTAGCTAACTGGAATCTGTCTTTCTCTGTGTTGTATCAAGGACAGTCAAGTCAGAGGCACGTAGGGGCGATGCAGAAGTTTTTATTTTTCTTTCCAGAAACAAAAGGGAAAAAAAGAACAGGGCGTCACACCAACGGCTTCTCCCCTATGCCTCCAACAGCATCCACCGTGCTTCTTTCTTTAATAACACCATAAACACACTACATATAGATAGATAGATAGATAGATAGATAGATAGATAGATAGATAGATAGATAGATAGATAGATAGATAGATAGATAGATACTTTATTAATCCCAAGGGGAGATTCATATACTCCAGCAGCAGCATACTGATAAAGACAATATTAAATTAAAGAGTGATAACAATGCAGGTATACACAGAAATTTGTAAATATGAAACTATTTACAAAATATTGTTCAGATTTCCTAGAGAAAACTATTTACAACATACATAGCTTCACACAATAACTTTATAATGATATATTCTTAACAAAAAAAGTAGCGTAGCGTACCTTTCCAGAACCTAAAGGGAATAAAAGAACAGGGCGTCACACAAACGACTTCTCCCCTATGCCTATTAAATAATAAATCAAATCAATTACAAATAATTGTAAATAAAACTATCAATACAAAATAAATAAAATAAGATGTAAAATAAAAAGTTAAACCCAAAATATACATATGGTCAACTGTACACAGTGCCAGATTACATTAACACGCTGTTCACCACACTAAAAAACATAACCATTAACTTTTTCTTAATTTTCAAACTGAACATACAAAAACTACATGTAAGAGCTCGGGAAAGATACACATAACTGAATATACACTTAAACATTTCCAAATAATCCATCCATCCATCCATTATCCAACCCGCTATATCCTAACTACAGGGTCACAGGGGTCTGCTGGAGCCAAATCCAACCAACACAGGGCACAAGGCAGGAAACAAACCCCAGGCAGAGCACAGCCCACCACAGTTTCCAAATAATAAACACGACAAATAAAATAAAATAAAAATCAGAAAAAGCTTGGGGAGACCCAAAAACACCACCTACCCCCAAAAGCATCCACCGTGCTTCTGGTGGCAGAGCCAAGAAAACGTGGTGCATGCAGGTTGTGAAGTGTAAAACTAATTAACACCCATACTATAACATATACAATTGGTATACTACTAACTATTTACAAGAGTAATTGATTTTGGGGAAGTTCATAAATAAAACAAAATAAAATTACAAGTGACCAATTACACTTTGCTATACTGGGTCCTCCTTTCTTCCCAAATCAGTGCTATGCTGACAATAAACAGCTGTCCTCAGGACAACATGGCAGTAGCTACAGTCTCTGAATTTCCTACTGATATTTCAACCTGGAAGAAGGACCACCATCTACAGCTCAACCTGTTATCCCAGCCAGTCAGTCTGTTCAACTTCCTGTCTCTGTACATTTTGGCTCATTGTCACTAACACGTGCCAAATCAGTACACAACCTTGGGGAGACGACTGATGAGTTGCTATCTTTCTCTGACCAAATTTCAACTTTCCTTCATTCACACAAATTCACTTTGCATAACATCTGAAAAATCAGACCATATGTGACTGAGTACACACAGGACGTCTAGTCCTTGCTTCTGTCTTTCATCTCACTACTGGTAGAAGGACCCCATCAAGCCACTGCAGATGGTTCAAAATACAGCGTCCCATTTTGTATTCAACCAGCCAAGAAAAGCACATTTAACTCATCTCTTCAGGTTGCGACATATTCTCCCTGTTGCAGCACACATTAAGTTCATGTCCTTGACGATTGCCTCCTGAGTAGTCAGTGGGTCAGCATCTATATATAGAGACACCAGTGAGGTGCTACACCGCTTCTTGCCCACTCAGATCTGCCAGTGAAGAACATCTGGTGATGTCGCCTCTGCGTTGTATCAAATCTCAATCCACATCCTTTTCATGTGTAGCTTCTTTTTGGTGGAACAAGCTGCCCATCTCTATCTGAACATTTGACTTCCTCAATGAGTTTAAGCAGCAGGGAGCCAACCCTGCATGGAGAGGCAGTCTATCATCAGACCTGCTCACACCTACACATACAAGGTGCCACGTCAGGATGTCCAATTAACCCAACCTGCTTGACTTTGGGAAAATGGGAAGGAAACCCACACAGACAGGAGGTGTGATTTGCAAACACTACAAAAACAATGACTGAGGTGAGATTTGGACCTAGGAGCTATGAGGCTGCCACATTAAGCACTGCGATACAATCTGCCATAGTAGTTAAGGCTTTGGACTTCAAACCCTAAGGTTGAGGGTTCAGATCTCTCTGCTAGCGACACGGTGTGACCTTGAGCAAATCACTGCATCTACATGTGCTCCAAACAGTTGCATCTCAAATGTTGTAAGTCACCTTGGATAAAAATGCCAGCCAAACATATGAATGCAATTTTGAAGTGTGGTATAGCAGGTCCACAGCTCCCATCAAAGGCCCGTTTTAAAAGAAATAATCACCGCGCTCACGGCTTACCGAGGGGGCGTGGTGGTTGTGTGGCTGAAGCGGTTCTCAGGGCGATTCGCGATGTGGGCGTTTCTCACCTAAGTGCACAGGTGAGAAACCGCCCACATCTGTGATTGTTCCTCGGGCGGCTGATTTGTCACAGCTGCCATGCCCTCTTGATATATAGAAGCGCGAGTCGGCTCTAAGGGCTCCCGGACAGAAAATGGGAGTATGCAGCAAACCCGCATCGTCACATGAAGATATACTAAAATACAGAATTCAAAGGAAAGAAACTTTAAGGAAGGCTACACAAGTTTGCAACAAGCTTCAATTTCCTAAATATGTCTTCAGGTTCCAGATATCACCAACAGAATAAAGGTAGTCTGTTCCATCTAAGTTAAAGCAATCTTAGGCAGTCAGACAAGGTTCCAACTGGACCCCAACTGGCTGCCTCCCCAGATCAACCTCCCTGTGAATGAGGGTCACCATGGCCAAAGCACAGCTTCCTGCTTTCTATGGCAAAGAAAACAGAAAAGCTCTTGAAATTATGGATCATGTGATAAATGGGAACAAAATACGATAAACATCTCTCCGCTTCAGGCAGCCCTGCTCATTGGATGCTGTAAATAAATCCACAATTCTGTTCTGCCCTCTGCAGTTGCAAATCTTGGAGATGAACATCTCTCTCCAAAGGTTTCTATTCCCTGCACAGTAAATTAAGGCAAAAATAAATAAATAAATAAATATTTAAAATTCATACTAAACAACTAAACTTTTGTGACAGGGTACAGTAGCAACATTAAGAGAGAGACAGCGAGAGTGGCAGAGAACAGGAAAAGCAAATATTGATTCTCACCCCCGCCTCCCTTGAGATCTAAACAGAAGCTGTGCCTGTGAAGTGTTTTCAAAGTTCTGCTTCAGTGAGCAAAGATGAAGTGCGCCTCCCCTTATTCCTCTCTTCGAGGCCTCATTTGAATTCGCACCAAAATGAATTCTGTCCATGCTATAACTGCCACCGTCACAAGTTCATGAAGGGGGCTACACCCGGCAGAGAGAAAATTCTGTTCAAGAGAAGTTCACCGAGGCTGGCACGTTTTTTAGACAGCTAGCTAGGTGCATTTTACTCAACTTTTATATACCTTACAAAAGAGGTGAGACAAGAGTAATCAGATATGGTATCTTTACTGGGGCTGTCCTAGTTTTGAATTCCATGTCCTGATGCCTTGATGACTTCAAAAAGAAGAGTAGACTGTCCAGGTCTAAAGTTTAAAAGCACAAGCAAGCCACGCCCACCATGCAGTTTCTACGGAGTGACTCCACCCACCCAGGTGGGTCCTTTAAAATGCACATGTCTTTACACATGTAATCCCATACACATCAACAGCCTACTGTATCCCTAGTTCTGCTTTTTAAATAGCTAGTTGTCAATTTCTCCATGACCCTACACCGTGAAATGAGAGAATGAACACACAAACGATGATCTCCCTACAGGAGAAGCTCATGTTGAGCTGATGGATTTATGTCATATGGCAATGCTGAGCAGGTCATTAGAAAACATTGTATGATTTTCTTTATTTTGTGTGAGGTGAGACCCGATTTTAAAATCAGCCTTATCCTTTAATCACTGTTTCATATTTATACAACGGCTTTCATGCGACACATTATTTTGGATTGCTTTACATATAAGGAACAGCTTCTCCCTGTCACCTGACATCTCTGGTGTATTTGCATTCACCTTTCTCATCAGTGAATGTCTCTAACAAAAATTCACAAGTTCACTAGAGTGCCTTTACATACAGAAGATCCACCAAGTATTCAGTCTCCTTTGCTTTCGGAAGACTTTACTGTGCTGTAGTTTTAATTTTAAAATGATACATTTGTCAGTTTGCCCATTAATCTACTCTCGATAACCCATAATGACACATATTCACAAAAGTTTGCAAAATAATTAAAAATCACAAACTGTATAAGTATTCAGACACTTAATTCAGTATTTGTAGAAGCCCAATTGACATCAGTTGTAGCTTCAAGTCTTCTTGAGTAAGTCTCTACAAGCATTGCACACCTGGATTTGGGCAGTTTATCTCATTCAATCTGGCAGATCCTCTCAAGTGCTGTTAAACTGGATGGGAAGTATCTGTAAACTGCCATCTTTAGGTCTCTCCACTGATGTACAACATAGAAATTTGGGCTTTGACTGGGCAATCAAGAACACTCGGAGTCTTGTCCCAAAACCACTTCAGCACTGTCTTGTGTTGTACTGAAAGCTGAACTGTCACCCCAGTCTGAGGTCATATACACCTTGAAGCAGGTTTTCTTCACAGACTTCTCTGGTTTTGGCTGCATTTACCCTTCCTTCAATTTTGATCAGTCTCATTGTGCCTGCCGCTGAGAAGCACCTCCATAATATGATGCTGCCACCACCATGCTTCATTACAGGGATGGTATTATCCAGGTGATGATCAGCCAGACACAGTGCTTAAAGTTCTGCCCAAAGAGTTCAATTACTTATTCTCAGACCAGAGTCCTTTAAACGACAGCATCAATCACATATGCTTTTTACTCAAGAGTGGCTTCTGTCTTGCTGCAATACGCATCAGATTGATTGAGTACAGCTGAGATGGTCATCCTCCATACTAGTTTTCCCATCTCATCAGCAGAGGACTTCTGACATCTCTTTTAGAGTGACCAGTGAGTTCTTAGTTGCCTCTCTTCTTGCCTGATTTCTCAGTTTGGCCAAACAGCCAACTCTAAGAAAAGTCCTGGCGATTCCAAACCTCTTCCATTTCACAATTATTGAGGCCAATAAGTTCTCCTGGAGACACTCAGAACTTTAAAGATAGTTTCCTACCATTCCCCTGACATCCTGATTGCTGAAGTCTACAGACATCAAATTCATGGCTTGTTTTTTGTCCTGACTCACAGTGTGAATTGTGGAACCTCATATGCACAAGCGTGTGCCTTTCCAAATGATATCCAATCAGTTTAGTTGTCCACAGGTGGACTACAATCAAGTTCTAGCTACATCTCAAGGAGAATTACAACAAAGAGGATGAACCTGAGCACAATTTGGAATGCCACAGAAAAGGGTCGGAATTCTTCTATGAAGGAGAGATTTTTGAATTTTAGTAAATTTGCAAACCTTTCTGAAAACATGTTTTCACTTTGTCTTTATGGCTTATTGAGTACAGATTGATGGGCAAAAACGACAAATATAAACATTTAAAATTAGACCTACAACTAATAAAGTGTTCAGAAAGTGAAAGGACCTGAATCACTTTTGAATCCACTGTACATGTTATGTTTGTCCCTGATTTTTAACCTTCCCCTGTTGTTGCCTCAAGCTACTGCTGAATAGGCCCTTGCCCCTATACTGTGTGCTGGATTCAAAAGTTCCAGTCTTTCAGCACTAGACACAAGGCAGGACCAAATCTAGAATGGCAGTCATTCACAAGAGATCTTTGTTATAATGAGAAGCACATAACATAGCAGAACGGTGCAAGGCCTCTAAAAGATCCATTAAACAGGCCAGGGCTCTTCCTAGCTTGCCCAGAAAAGGCGTCACCTAAGGCAGACTGACCCAAAGCTCAGTAGGCTTTGTCTAAGCTCTAACAATGATCAAGGGGAAGAAATTACAAAATGAAAAAAATGCCCCAATGCAATGTTATACCTTGCGTATGTTTGTATTTATGGGTGAGACCCAACAACCTGCCTTCGATAAGTGGGTTAAGAGGATGGATGGATGGATGGATGGATGGGTTAGGTCATAAAGAGACACACACTCACTTACACCGGGCCAAATTGGAACCAGCAATTCTGCAGGGAACAGAGAAAAAACTGGTATTCCCAGGAGAAAAACCTACAAGGCAAAGGCTACACAAATAATGACTAGACTGCAATTTAAAGCTAAGACTTACCAGCATGGGTGAGTATGCTGTTTTGCTGCGTTTAATCAAATTTCAGTAATAATATTAATAATAATAATAATAATTTACATTTATATAGTGCTTTCTTCACTACTCAAAGCACTTACATAGAGAGTGGGGAGCCACTTCAACCACCACTAATGTGCAGCATCCACCTGGATGATGTGACGGCAGCCATTTCTGCACCAGTACACTCACCACACATTAGCCGTCAAGTGGTGAAATGGTGAGAGAGATAGCCAATCAGAGAAAGGGGATGATTAGGGGTCCAGAATGACTACGCAATGGAGGGCAATTTAGTGAGGACATCAGGATACACCCTACTCTTTTATGACCACAGAGAGTCAAAACCTCGGTTTTACGTCTTATCTAAAGGATTTTTAGAGCACAGTGTCCCCGTCACAGCACTGGGGCATTGGGATTCTCATTCAGATCACAGGGTAAGCGCCCCCTGCTGGCCTCACCAGCTCCTCTTCCAGCTGTAACCCAAGCTTTTTCCTAGATGGTCTCCTATCAAAGTACTGGCCAGGCCTGAACATACTTAGCTTCAGGTGGATGACCTGAATATAGTATATAGTATGTAACAGTTTGAAATTTCACGAAGCATTTAACAGAGCAGGACAGTTCAGAGATGCTGCCATGTGTTTGGAATGTGGGAAGATCTAGCAAAGTCAATTAAGACACAAGAAAAAATGTGCAAAGTTCACAAAGACACTGACAAACAAAAGAATCAAAGTCAGGTTGGGAGGCCTCCAGTACACTACAGCCTAAATGGAGTTTTTCATTCTCCATACATTGTGTGGGACAAAATATTGCAATGGGATAGACATGTTTCAGGCATCCCAATGCACAGTTTTTGGTGTAACATCGGTTTGTGTGCATTTGGTGTCTGAAAGTCCTGAACCGACAGACTAATTGCAGTCAAATACGTTAGTCTTGCTACAATACTAAAATACCACAGCCCTCATGATTATGAATAAAATTAGTTCAGAAAATAACTCACAAACAGATCAACCGTTCATAAATTTGCCAATTTAATCGCAATCTTAAAACTCTCTTGAGCATGAAAGAAATCTATTCACGTATACTTTTGGTTTTTCTTATTGCAATTTTGGTTGTTTATGGCAAGTGACTCAATGTCTCCTACAAAGAAAAAATGCATTAAACAAATGTAGAAAATCAAAATGTACACTCTATATATCTCTTTTGAATCTGATTTTTTCTTTATCTTTTCAACCATCTCCAGTCGGCTGTCATTTTATATTTTCCATGGAGTAAGTTTTTGCTGCCTCTTGTCACTGCAACTTCATTTTTTTGTAAGATTTTTTCAAAGGAAAGTGGTTGAAAGAAGAAAATGTCCACAGTGTTTGTCTGAATGTTTCTGAACAATCAAATCGCTGACAAGAAGGCCTGACACGGTACCTTTCTCTGTTCAGTCTCCGCTTATATGGGGTTTATTTCTGCCAATCAAGTACTGATGCTAGTTCTCAAATTTATGAATGTATGCCCTGGCGTAGAGATGTGCCGCAAACGAGAGTGATCAGGGTCTGTGGAAAGCTGTGTGACGCCAAGAGCCGGATTTTTTTTTGTATTTGACAGGCTTCTGAGATTTTGCTGTACAAATGATACAAATATCACATGATACAGGAATTTGATCAAAGATAAAATTTCAGCAAACTGTCATGTAACATTTTTGAAATAGGAAATTCAATAATATGGTCAATGGAAAATATGTACTCTTCTTTGTATGATATCCTCAATGGCCAGGATATGGCTACACTCCACAGGGCCTCACTGCCAGCCACTCAGGTGTTCAGTCAGCTGATCTCTGCACAAACTTCCTTTTTTGGAGTCACCAAGAGTCCCCTGCCCACCCCCACCCTCTTCTCAAAGTAATTAATAAATTATATACCTCCTCTGGGAACAACATCCAGGCTTTCACAAGATCATAAACAGCCAAGATCAATTACACCAAGCTTCTGTGTTTCTCTGGGTCTGCTTCTTCAAGGAAGCTCATTAAATATTGAGAGAGATGTCAGTCTAGGGAATTAAAACAAGAACGTGAGTCGGGGAAGGAGGCTTGTGTACATGGTCTGAAGAAAAGCAAGTGTTGGCCAAGTTAAAATAAAAGCTGGGGTGGGGTTGGGGGGGGGGGGGTACATTTCTTTCAAAGGGATGCAGGTTTGATTCTTGTGGCCTACTGCAATTTATGATGCTGTGATTCTGCATGCATTATGTCTCAGTATTGTTGTTTTTAATACCAGCTAAAACAGTCCTGCCTTTGGGGCCCTGCAAACACTGAAAGAAAACAGGAAGCTCAGACACGGCCCTTAGTTGACATTCCTTTAAATAGCTTGGCTATAGATACCGGATGAATTACACCTCAGCGCCTCAAGGTGGCACTGTCTTCAGTGTGACACTAGATGGAGTGTAGACGTCCCTTAGACCGTCTCTGTGAAGTCTTGAGCTGGGAAAAAACAGAGAATGGCATCTGGCAATGCCAGATTTTAGACAGTAGAGGGGAAAAGAAGGCATCACACCATGGCTGACCTTCAGTTCTCTTCATCAATCTGTCTTCAAAGTGGCCTGTCCTTCCTAGGGTCATGAGGCTGAAGAGTATAGATAGATAGATAGATAGATAGATAGATAGATAGATAGATAGATAGATAGATAGATAGATAGATAGATAGATAGATAGATAGATAGATAGATAGATAGATAGAAAATGCACTATATAATAAAAGATGATAGATAGATAGATAGATAGATAGATAGATAGATAGATAGATAGATAGATAGATAGATAGATAGATAGATAGATAGATAGATAGATAGATAGATAGAAAATGCACTATATAATAAAAGATGATAGATAGATAGATAGATAGATAGATAGATAGATAGATAGATAGATAGATAGATAGATAGATAGATAGATAGATAGAAAATGCACTATATAATAAAAGATGATAGATAGATAGATAGATAGATAGATAGATAGATAGATAGATAGATAGATAGATAGATAGATAGATAGATAGATAGATAGATAGATAGATAGATAGATAGATAGATACTGTCTCTCTCAATCTCTTGCAGACAATCAATGGGAAATCCCACAGGGTTTTGGCGCCACTGAGGACGTCACTTCCGGTTTTGGTGCCACTTATGACATCACTTCCAGTTCCTTTTGGGGGTAGGGGGGTATGGGGGTGCTGGGGTGCGCACAGATGATGCCACTTCCGGTTCCTGTCACCATTGATGATGTCACTTCCTTTGCTCGGCGTATAAAGCCGCCATCTTAACTCAATCATTCAGTTCTGTTTTGGACTCGGATCTGTGAACTTCTCTGTTCAATTTAACTCAATGTTGCAGCCTTGGAACAATATATGGGTGGCCACCCCAAACCTTCATTATGTCTTTGACTCATTCTTGTGACAACAGATAGATAGATAGACAGACCTTTACATTAAATGACGCTGACATTATACTAAGAAGAGAGTGCATGTGCCTAGTGCTCAGCCCTTAATAATGAATTAATGAAAACTAAATTCCAGCCCCCGAGGCAAATGCATAGTTGTTTTAATTTGTCCGTCAGTCCACTTACTGATCCGTTCAATGTTCCTTGTGATTAAAACAGCACATTTGCTTTTGAACACATCCTCTATTGTGCTTCCCTCTAAACGGCACAGCGCTTTGACCTTTGCTGCACCCTCTCTGATCAGAGTGCCACGTTCGGACCGTGGTTGTGTTTTCTAAATAGCGCGGCCCAATGCATTTAATCTCAACCTCCTGAAATAGAGTGAGGGTCTTTTTAAAGAGCTTTTGGAGTCATTGTTTCTTTTTAAATTGGCTGTTGCACCTCAGGGCTGCAGTAATAGATGTGATAGGAATAAACATAATATAAGGTAACATTAACAAACCTGCTTAATCCAGTTTAAGGTCATGAGAGCTAAAGCCTATTAAAAAGATAATTAGACTCTTGTTCAATAAACGTTAATACGGTAATAAAGATTTTTCCCCACCCTATTAGGGTAACTTAAAGAAGCAGTTTGATAAATGGAACAAACTGTGTAATTAAGGGTAAAGCTTGGCCTTCAGTTAAAAAATTGTTCAAATGAAAGCCTGTGGGAGAGGTCACCATCGATCTGACATCTTCCCACAAACAAGACCCCTCAGCAATTGTAAAGGCTGGCTTGCACGCACAGTATTGCCAAAGTATTTTTTTTTTCCTCTCATATTTCCTTGCCTTATTTCCTTTTTTTTATTGAGCATTTTCATCTTTTCTGCTTTTGCTGTTATATGTACGAGTGAGCAGCATATAGTAGTTCTGCTTACAGGTTTACTCTTCATCACTGTCTCACTTTCCTTAAATCACATAGTGTCTGTCCTGCAAATGCATGATTAAGTACTGTGAAAGGCGCTACATGCTTGAAGCGAGCCAATTGGATGTTTCCAAGAAGACTTGAGTTCAACGAGAGCTCCCTGCAGGCTCTTTTGGTAAGTGCTTAATGACTCCCACAGTAGACAGAATATGCAGCTTTACGCTCTCACTTATGGTTTCAGTTTCTTCCGCACTTTGAATGGCTTCATTAAGCCACAATCATTGCTTCCATCATTCTATCAGTGGGGAGGTGAATAGAACCAATCAGTGATGAGACAAGGCAGAGTAAAGGAGACAAAAAAAAACACTTAATAAATACTTGGCAGCTTAAGAAAAGAGTGACAGGCAAATCAATACAGCAGCAGTGAAGGAGAGGATTTCTATGTGTTTTTCTAGGCAGTCCTTATGCTTTACTTGTCTGTCATTTCTTAATGCTGGGTGGTTGGAGTTCAGTTTTCCTTCCGCTGTCTCTAAAAAGTATAAAGAAATGACCACAGGGAACACCAGCATGCACAACATACAGACTCATATAGAGGGACAATGGTGGGGATGGAACTAGCAGCCTGATGTCTTCACATTGTCTTAGAGATTGAGTGAATGGCATTGAACCGACTTTGAAAGTAAAGACTTTCCATTTAATAATGTCACACGTCACAAAGCAGCTGAAGCAGCTACAAGAGAAAGAAAACAAATAATAGCAAACAGTGGAGTAAGCAGTCTTAGGCAAGCCAGTAGTGGCTGACACTTCACTTCTCCACCCCAACATTCAGGAAACTCGGCCTGCAGAGTCACAAATCCTAATGACTCAAATAAGATTATAATGCAGCGTACCCAAGATCAGACACTCAGTCTGAGTGTCTGGGCTTGCGAGTGTCCTGGATAAAAACCAAGATCCAGGCCTTTAATGACCTCTTGGGCACAGCCATTAGCAGTGTGTCTGTCTGCAGAGAGAGTGCCGACCTTGTCAAGCGGTTTACTAACCTTGGCATTGACCTTCATGTCTCTAGTGACTCTTCTATGAAGTCAGTAGATGGATTGGGAGAGCATGGTTGGTCATGAGGTTGCTGGAAAGGGGTGTGTGGCGCTCCTGATAGCTATGCAAAAGGACGAAGGTCCAAGTCTTTAGAGTCCTGGTGCTACCTGTCTTGCTATATGGTTGCAAGACATGGACACTATCCAGTGACCTGAGATGAAGACTTGACTCCTTTGGTACTGTGTCTCTCCGGAAAATCCTTGGGTAGCGTTGGTTTGACTTTGTGTCGAATGAGCGGTTGCTCATGGAGTCCCGAATGAGGACATTACCTGCATTGTGAGGGATCGTCAGTTGCGGCACTACATGTGGCGTGTTTCCCTGAGGATGATCCAGCTTGTAAGATCCTCATTGTTGGAGACCTGAGTGGCTGGACCAGACAAAGGGGTCGCCAACATAAAACATGGCTGCGGGACATAGGGGGTCATTTCCGGAGTGTTGGTCTGCCTGGGGGGTTGCCAACCAGGATCCTGAGTTGTTTCATTGTGTAGTGGCTGCGGCAACACACTGTACCAGTGCATGCTCCCCAACTTGACTTGACTTGTACCCAAGATCTGGCCCTGGCAGCCGGTTTTCATTTAAAACTTTTTTTTTTTATTAAAGGTAATTTTCTGTGATTCGGTAAATTGTTTACTTAATTT
This sequence comes from Erpetoichthys calabaricus, assembly GCF_900747795.2. NCBI lineage: Eukaryota > Metazoa > Chordata > Cladistia > Polypteriformes > Polypteridae > Erpetoichthys > Erpetoichthys calabaricus. Next base: position 78,692,413 of record NC_041407.2, read on the forward strand.
TTCACTGCATATTTATTTCTAAATTCAATATGCAAGTTCATTGCTCCCTTTTTCTGAACCCACCTTCTCTGGTCTTTGAGAATCAGAGACCATCCTGGCAGCATCAGATGTCACTATAAGGGTTCACATATAAGTTCTGGATATACTGGATGTACAGTTGAGCATCAATGAGGTAGATTTAAACAATATTTTATAGCAAAATGGATGTGCATGTGAATGCAAATGAGGTTATTGAAGGTTATTGAAGTATAAATTATAATATTGAAAAGGGTCATGAAAAGTGGATGAGAATGGACAACATCTTGTCCTAGGGTCGAAAGAAAAAATTAATAATTATATTTAGACATGTATTTCTCAGCACAAACCAGGAAAAAATCTTAAAAATGGGAAGCTAGGAAGCACTATCCCTTTAAAAAAGTGTCAAGACCAACAGTCAGTCAGTCATTTTCTGACTCGATGAGTCCTGAATAGGGTTGTGTAGGGCCACTAACAGCCACAGGTCCTGTCTTGCTATATGTTTGAGAGACATGGACGCTATTCAGTGATCTGCGATGAAGACTGGACTCCTTTGGTACTATGTCTCTTTGGAGAATCCTCGGGTACCGCTGGTTTGACTTTGTGTCGAAAGAGCGGTTGCTGACGGAATCTCGAATGAGGCACATTACCTGCATTGTGAGGGAGTGTCAGTTACGGCACAACGGCTATGTGGCACGATTCCCAGAGGGTGATCTGGCTCATTGTTGAGGACCCGTGTGGCTGGGCCTGACCAAGGAGACGCCCATGTAATAATTGGCTGCTGCAGGACACAGATGGTCATTTCCAGAGGGTGTGACTGGACCACATGTCTTCCTTTTTGCCAACTGGAACTCCGAGTTATTTCGTCATCTGGTGGGTGCGGCAACATGCTGTACCAGTGCATGAGCCACAACCTGACCTGACCTTAATATTCAAAACATTTGATACGGTAACTCTTGAGTGGCTAACCATCAAGCTATAAGCAGAAGAAATTAAAGATTAAGAAAGCAGTTTAAAGATGGGAGCAGAATTTGATTAAACACCAAAGGTGCTGGGTTTTTGTGTGAGGAGTTTGGTTTTATACAAACAAATAAGTATATTAACACATTTTTAGAAGGTGCAATATGTAGTGTATTGCGTATTGCCAGTTCCCTTGCCCAGTCGGGGCATGTTTATGGTGGAAGGACTGGGGGAGAGAGTGTGGTCTGGACAGTCCCTCCTCTGGGGCGCTAGAGGGCAGCCCCCCAGTGTTCGTGGCACCACTGATTCCTGCAGGGCACACTGGGAGTTGGAGTTTACTGCAGCCCTGTTGGTCTGTGGATGCTGCTAGGGGGAGCTGTGACAAGAATGCCGCTATATCGGGAAGTGCTGCCTGAAGGAGACCACGGGACATCTGTAGCACTTCTGGGTCTCTATAAAAGGAGCCAGCTGCCACTACTCTGGGAGCCAGAGTCGGAAGGAGGACGAGGACAAAGATTGCTGGAGGAAGAGTGGAGGTGAAGAGGAACGAGAGAGAGAAAGAAAAGAGAAAGAAGACAAAGCACTGTTATTTGTGCTTCATTGATGCTTGTGTACTGTGCTGCCGTGGGGAGTGAGGGAGAAGAGTTTCCCTATAATAAAGATGCAAAACTTGTGCCTGGTGTCTGTCTGTGTTGGGTTTGGGTAACCAGTGCACCCCCTGCAGGCCAGAAGTGTTAACACTTATAGCAGTGTGGACTCAGTAACAAAGATGGCACATAATGAAAAAATTTAACTGACCCTCCCTGGCACCAGCTTAAGAAAAGGGCTGATAATGATGACTTGTATTTATGCAACCTTTATGATCAGATGTCTTCCCACCTGCACTGTCCAGCTCCTAAACAGCACAAAAATGACCCTCACAATGCTGAAAAACGCAAAGATGAACCAAAGAGCATGAGTACAAAAAATGAGACATGCTCAGAAAATAAATGTATAAGCAGGAACAAATGCTACAACAGAAAAAAAGAAAAGTTGAAGAAAACTTCGCAATCAAGGTGTCTGGATCTCTAAACAAGATTTCCATTCCTTTTATTGGGAAAATGACATCTGTGCACAGTGCCTCTGCCCTGTACAAGTGCTCTCATGTCCTACAACTTTGTGAGTATTGCAATGGCACAGCCAACTCGGAAACCAGAACACCATTAGAAGCACTTTAGTATTAATACAGAGGGGGGTTTACCACAGCTCAGAATCTGCACAGAGAGCAGAATGTGACCACCTTAGCCAGCAGAACTAAAGCAGAACTGTGTCGGCTTATGGAAGAACCCTGACCTTGGTACTTTCTCTGTCTGGATGTCTTCGTCTTACAACCTTGTTCTGTTAGAACTGTCAGCTGCACAAATCAATGGTGTATAGGCTCAAGCAGGCGTAAGGGCACTATCTGAATGATTACGTCAAGGATGACAGCGAGCCCATCATCCAACTTCATTTGTAAACTTTATTTTCCTCTTGCTCAGCTGGACATGTGGGCCTCTGGGTGTTTTCAGTGACCTTTGTGTTTTATTAATTTAAATTGTACTCTGTTCTCTTTGTATAGCTCCAGGCTATGGTGGATTGGTGTGGGTGCCAGTAGAAGGAGGGGGTTCAAATTTATATATGAAAATTGTTTACTTTTTCATCCTTTTCCTCTTTTTGGAAATAAAATAAACATTTATCTAAAAAAAAAATAAAAAAATAACAAAATAAAAATGTATCTCAAAAAAATAAAAAAAGAACTGTGTCAGCTCAAGTGAATAATTGGGCATTTGATAGAAATGGTTTCTTATTTTCTAAAGCAGCTTCACTAAACTCATAGCTTTTGTTGACATCACAACACAACTTTGTCTGACACAATGGCAGTCATCTAATTTTTTTTCAGTAAGATTTAATATTCATCCTTCATAAGATTTCATTTTCATTCTGTTGCTTCTTAAAGTAAGACATTCATGTGACAGCAACACGATGGGTCAGTTGGACTTATCTTGGTGAGTTTGGTTTTATTGCATTGCAATGCAGTTCATAAATTTGTGCATTTGGGGTTGCGGTGGCTGAGACCGCCATTTATGTTTCCCATAATGAGTGGCTGCTGTTTGCCATCACTTAATGGAGCTCCATGTTTACCTTTGCTCTATATTTGAAAGAAGCTGTTACATTTTCTGAAAAATATCAATGTAGCTATTTGTGGTCCTTGTGAGATTAAGAGAATATTTTATTTTATAAAGGTAAATCAGTTCTTAGTTTATGACTGGTTATGAATGCTTTAATTTTGCTCAGGCATTTCAAAAAATTCATACAAAGCAGGGATTTGTTCATTGCTACTAGCTGCTTTATGAAGAATTTTGGGATTTAAATAAAACTGTTGGAGCCTCTTTTTTAAAGCACACCAAAAGAACAGAATACAGTTGTTCCTGGTAAAATTAATGGCCAGGAAATGCATCTTATATAAGTGAGACAGCATAACCTCATTTTAAATCTCTAGAGTTTAGAGACAAGTAATCAAAAAGGCAAATTTAAGCAGGGCCTTGTATTAGAAGATGAAATTATCTTCTAATTAAAAGACGATCTACTGAAGAAACTTTACCTGATATAAAGTAGGCAGTGGTCACATTTGAGATGGTCAACTTTGAGAAGATCACTAGTTCAAAACTTTAGTCACCATTATAAGTTTATTTTGAGATAATAATTAATAGTAGGACTTCATTTGACACAGAGAGCAGTAGCTATTTAAAGAAATTCACCTAACAATTCAGTTGCATGTATGACCTTGGAGGCCTTCCAGTTGAGATAAAGCATTTATTTATTTATATATTTATTTATTGAGCACTTTTTTCATACATAATTACTTTAAAGTCCTTTACAAGTTGTAACAGAAAAAGTTAAAACAGAGGTAAAACACAAAAATCCCTAAGTCTCAAATAGATAGATAGATAGATAGATAGATAGATAGATAGATAGATAGATAGATAGATAGATAGATAGATAGATAGATAGATAGATAGATAGATAGATAGATAGATAGATAGATAGATAGATAGATAGATAGATAGATAGATAGATAGATAGATAGATAAGGAAACTTAAGACAAGGCAAGACAAGAGAAGATATGAATGAACTTTATTCCCCCCCACCAATAAAAGGCGCAATTTTGCTTGACTTCTCACTACGTTCATAATGGCTAACACGGTACAACACCCTAGTACTTCCCCCAATGTGAAATTAAGACTTTACAACAGCTTCTGGAAAACATAAATATAACAACAGTAACGACCGCTCCCCAGACAAACACAGGTGCTTCTGGCTTGGCTAATGCTAAGAGAGTTGTTGCCATCTAATAACAGGCTTGTTGGTGAGACCACAATGGATCAGATTATTGTTAAATTATTGTACCATAGGTTTATATATGAAGGCAGTTAACATTTAAAAAAAGAACGTCCAGCTTGTTGTGTCCATGAACGGAACATGAAACATGCCGATGGGAGTCTGTCAATGTTCCTTCCAGTGTTTCCTTGGGTGAATTGACGCCATTCCAAGGGTCAGAATGATTCATCATTAGAGTGTTGGTAACAGAATGAATCATTTCTGTTACTGAGTCCCTGTTTGCAGTGGTGGTATGATAAACATTAATCAGGCTGACTTATCTCCCTAGGCAGTATGTCGAAGAATTTCAAAAGTCGGTATTTTAATATCTGTATTATTTGTAATGTGCTTGCTTTTACACCATTGCTCATTCACATAGATGTCCAGTCCCCTCCTACCTTTTTTCCACTCTGTCTGAATATATCCATTCAGCATTAAAATAACATCTGGAATAAGAAAAATTCCACAGTACCTGAATGCACTGTGACTCACAATAAGATGTGACAGTTCATCCATCTTATTCAAGAGTGATCACGCAATTCTCATTTTATGGAGGCATTGCAGTTCTGAAGCGTCTCCAACTTACTTTTATAATCTTTACGCTTTCCATCTTTGGACAACCTCCTCCTCTGATAAAATGGTTAATGTCTGATTTGACTACAAATGCTACTGACAAATGGCCAGAGATGAGAGAAAACAAAAACTTCAGCTAGTAATGATGCTGGAGAAAATAAACCTCTAGCACTACCAAGGCTGAAAGACTGCTGAGCCCCATCTGGACTTTCTACATTATTTTGAAAAAGTTATCTGAAGTGAACTGAAACTATTGAGTTATCTTGGGCTAAATGGACTTATCAAATTACTAACTTGGAACAAGTGACCTGAATTTGTTGTCTATGATACATTACTAGATCATTTACAAAATAAGAAGCTGGATCTGGTGAGTCAATTTCCAGTTTCTGGGGAATCATTTCATTGTACAAAAAATGAAGTAATTGGGGAAAAATAAAGAACATAAACACTGCATGATTTGTGGAAGGGAAGAAGTGGGGAACTGCTTTTTTTTTGTCTATGCATAAGGTGTAAAGATAATATAAGATATTGTCTGATGAGCAAAGTCACACCTCAGTTTAGTAAAGTCAAAGTCCTGCTAGGGCAAAATGATGAATGAGAGGAGACAGAATTGGACCATAATGGGCAGCAAGGCTGCTACCTGAAAAATCAAGTTCAGAAGATTCATGGCCTCTTTGCCTATTCTGATCTTTCTGGTAGCATGTGCCATAATTCAAACTTCTAAATAACATCCATCCATCCATTTTCCAACCCACTGAATCCGAACACAGGGTCACGGGGTTCTAAATAACAAAATTCGGTAATTGTTTGATAGAAATAAGAAACAATTGAAACATTGGTGAAGTGCAAGTGACTAAGGTAGGAGTTTTGCAGAGTTCAAATGTCAGGTTATCTTGTCAGTGATCTGATTATTCCTTCCTTTGTTGCAGGATCTCATTGTTGACCATTTGCTTCATTTAATGATTTGAATTATTGACAGAGTTTTATTAGAGAATGTTCTAGCTTGTTTTATTTAATTTCTGCAATTACTGCTTCTGTTATTTTTCAAAATTATTGTCAGAATTCCAATTTCTTTAGGGAAGGTTTTTGTTATTACTGCAGTTTATTTCATACTTATAAACTGACACTTTTACTTTTAGTAGACATTGCCATGTTGATGACAGCAAAGACAACCATGTGACATCCATTAATAGCATGAAATATGTGTTATGATATGTGAACGTTTGGCATTTCTGAATGCTTATTTTCTAGTTGTTATTGTCCATTATGTTCTTTTTTTTTAAGGTTACAGAGGGTACCCCCCCACACCCCCACCCCACTACAGTGACACTCTAAAAATTGGCAAGTCAGATTTGTCAACACCCAAGTTTGTGGATATTCCAAGAAAAACTCGTATGCATGTGTGCGTAATATCCAGTGCTCTTTAGAATTCCGTATGTCATAACTTTTGGTTTTGCATTTAAAACTACAATTTATTTGACTGTGGTTTTGTTTAAACAAATGATAAGACCAACCTAAGGTTTCGATTTTCTGGTTTGCTTCATGTTTCTTTTCCTGATGACCCCCATTAATATTTGGTTGCCTTTTTTACCATACAATGCATAACAAAGTGACTTTAATGAACCATTGCTATAAAAGATTGCAGTATGCATAAATACCAATGTCTGAAATTTTGCTTAAATCCCCCCCCAAAAAAAAACTCCATGACAGCTTGGTGCAAGACAATCCAAAGAAAATATATAAAAAAAAAGAAAAATGTAAAGTTTGATAACAATTGTGAAAGAATTCTTGGCAACAGCTTAGTAGAAAATGTTGGTTTTGGTAGGAGGAACAATAGCAAAAATAAAACAATTAAAGAAAGGTTTAGTTTCCTGCCAACTGCTAAGGTTTTGACTGTGATTTTTGGATAACAATTTGGTTGTATCAAAAAAGAAAAATCCAATTTGCTGCGGACCTCTGTCTCTTAAAAGACTCTTCTTTGGGAAAATATATAAAAAAAAAAAACTCCAACACTCTGAAAAAAAACACAAGAGCTATTCACATAACATGACTATATTTCAGATAATTAGTGTTATTTGTATTTCAGTTTCAACTAGAACATCTTCTGAAAAAATGTTAAAATCTGTATTTGTAATAAAAATTTGGGGAATGGTGGCAGCATCAAAAAAAAATACACTGAAATATTTTTATAGACTTGGTACTTTTCTAAAACCTACAGTATCTCTGTTTCTTGAATTGAAAGTCTCTGTCTGTCTATTCCCTATAAAATCATTTACCCTTTGATTGATCCAGACCAGATTTTGAACTATTCTTCCCTAGGACCACACAGACAAGACATACTACTTTGAAACCCAAAATGTGGAAAACCTGGCGGTCCCAGTGGGATTTTTAATCTCCTGCCTGTGTGCTACAGTCCGCACACCTGAGCAAGTGAAACATCCAAACAGGCAGACGAGAGCTTAACATTACTAACCTGGGTGATGCTGTAGGCTGCTCTGTAATATAACAAGGAGAGTTACAGGGAAGGGGGTGTTGGGTGAGGCTTGATCGAGCATGGAAATACAGCATAACACAAAGGAGAATCAAAGAGTTGTTGTTTAACTCCTGCTTTGTTGGATTTTCTTCATAATTTAAGCACCACAAACTGTCCACCTTGAACTAAGAGGATGAGTCAGAAATGACAGCATTCGTGGTTACAACCCAGTAAGGAGTTACCATAAATGTGGAATTTACTTGGACCCAAAAAGAACGAATTCTCAACTCATGAGACCAGAGAGATTGATGCACAGGCAGTGTGGATGATGGATGGGACAGCTAACAATAACAATACGGTCACCATTGAAAAAACACTGAGACCTTTGCTGTTTTTTTGTAACTCATTCTACAAACATATCCGGGTAACACCTGGTACTTTGGCTAGTATTTTATAAGGGAGCTGTCAACTTTTAAGGGAACCATATCAAAAAGGTTCTCTTGTTACAGCATTTTAAAGACAAAGTGATAATCATAAAATCGAAAAGAGCACACAGAGCATTCTTAAGCTTTCAGTGTAAGTGTTGGACTGAAACTATGAAATCATCCAGGGTTTGTATGCGAGCTTCTTCCACTGTCTTGAGTTCATGGCTGCTATGGTTTCTGTAAATCACCAAATGTCTCTATTTTCTAAGCTTCTTTATCCACACAAACAGGAAGAAGCTTTAAAAGCTTCACGTGGCTTCATCTACCCACCACCGTAAAAGACAACTGTCCAGTTTTTATCTCTCCTAAAGTCTGCCTGGCTGCTCTCTGTTTACGGAATGTTATTGCAGCAAAACCACAGGTACCCTAACACATTGTATGATTAAATTGCCATAAATCTTACAAAAGAAGATGCTAAAAAATAATCAGCCAATTTACCAATTTCCGATCGAGTAATTTGTTGTGAAAATAGGGCAATTTTGAAAGGCAGCCAATCGATTGGAAAATCGCTAACTTTACTGTAAAACTTTATGGGATGTGTTCAGTTTATAAAGCAGTATATACAGAAAAATACAAACTCATACGTGTATTAGGAGAAGAAGAATTGTTTTGGAGTTCAAAATGGATTCTTTGAGAAATCTTTCATTTTATCATGTATGTTTTATTATGTTAATGGGCAATAATTTGGAGGACGAGAAAACCTGCAGAAGCAAAGTATTATCTGCCCACTCGATGCTGATTCTTCCGCACTCGGCCATTCTTTATGTTTATATTTGTAAGATACACCTATAGAAGGAGAACAGTAGTTCCTAGCTCCAGAGTTCTGGAATTCAATTCAGTCAAATTGGAATTTTCTCTAGGTATCCTTTTTTCCATAATTTCCAAAAACATTCCGTTTAGATTGACCCATTGTACTCTGAACTATCCTTGTTTAAGTAAGTCTGGAAACCGGAGTGTCCATTTCAGGGTTTGTATGTGTCCTGTGCCCACTGCCTGCCACAATATATTTTATTCTTTTTGGAATTAATCATTTCACAAAATGGACAGATGGATTGGTTTGAAAATATGATCAAACAACTAAATGCTGTATATCTTGTAAAGAGTTTTTTACCCCTTTACTGAACTCTTTTTGTGAATAACCAATGGACATCAAATTTAAGTTGGATTATTTAATAAGCTTGGCCGCCAGAGCACTTTTTTATGCCTGTTCCATCAGCATTCATCGTTGTGATCCTAAAGTATAAGATTTCTGGATTCTCTTGAGCTTTCCTTCTGCCTAACCCTCCTGAGGATTAAAGTACTGCAGAGGGATATAAACACTTGGCTGTATTTGTGAGCAGTTAATGAAAGTTTTTTTTTCCTTTCCAAAGTCAGACAGGTTTTATTAATGAACTAGTAGCAACGTTGTGCACTCTACACACTCCTTGTCATAGAACTAATTTCTTTCATGAAAAGAAATCAAATAGATTAATGGGAGGCTCTGAAGAGTGCTGCCGAGTAGTTAATAATACAGAGTGGGGCCCTACACAACCCTATGGCAGGCCGTCATGAATAATCCATACACTTCCAAGACTCTTCATCTTTTCCAACACAGATTCCAAAGATTGAGCATGATGAGCCAGCGAATTTGCAAGAGAAATGTGTCGCAGGGCGTTTGCACAGCAGACAGCTAACGTCAGCTGCGGAGATGGAACATTTTCCTCAAATTGCACTCAGGCCCCTGCATAGATTATGAAGTGGCATTTGGCAGGTGGCCAGAGTTTTCATTTCTTCTTCCATAAGAGTTGCTCATTGGATGGAGAGGGTGCAACTTTAAGCATCAGGAATTCAACTTCAGATATTTTAGAATTTAAGATCTTTCGGTAGTTTTACACAGCGCATCTTATTAATCGAATAGGCACTGGCAATCTTCTCCAAAATGGCAGCTACTATCTATCTATCTATCTATCTATCTATCTATCTATCTATCTATCTATCTATCTATCTATCTATCTATCTATCTATCTATCTATCAGACCCAGTAGTCACTATCACTACGATGTTTGGTGCATGGATTGTATGTTTGTATCTAATCTATACTGCAGTTTGTTTTCTTTCTTTATTGAAACTCGTGCATTATTATTGAATGTCTATATAATTCCTATGTGTTATGACTGTACTAGAATTGCTCCCTTCATGATACTTCCTCTGGCTTCTGGGAACATTAGCAGGATAAATAAACAATACATTTTCATCTTCTAATGGACAAATGTGGAAAGGTACAAGTCAGACATTATTAGTTAGATAAGTTAATATTTATGTTAGAGAAGTTGGCATACATACGATATAAGAAAACTGAGGAATGGCCCCATCAGAATTTCCATGCCACAAAACACCACTGACATTAGCAAAACAATCACTCAAGTGCAAGATCCCTTCATATACAGGAGCTCCTCGGAGGACAGAGGTAAAAAAAAATAGTAAAAATTACGGGTTTTAATATGTCCTGACTCATAGTAATAAAAAGAGAAGTAAATGAACACTTAATGTGACTTATAACAGTTCAAGTGACATGGCTAATACACTAATCAACTAGTAGGTCCTCCTCCCTCAGTTAATGCCTTATCTACTGTAAGCATTATCCCACCATCTCATTTTCTGGAGAGGGTTGCAGGGGCAACATGCCAAGCTGGTCAGCCCAGACTTCTCTGTCCCCATCTACAGATTCCAGTTTCTCCTGGGGAATTCCTAGGCATTAAAAAGCCAGGAAGTAGAAATAATCCCTCCAGTGTGTCCTGGATCTACCACAGGGTCTTCACCCTGTGGGACATGCTTGGCATAGCTCTATGGAGAGCTGTACAAGGGCATCCATATGAAACGTTCAAATCACCACAACTGACTTCTCTTTATCAAAGGAGTAGCAAACTCGACTCTGTGGCTTTCCTGAATCACCAAGCTTGTCATCCTACCATGGAGTGTCAGTTCAGCCACCCTGTGAAGAAACCTCATTTCTGTCTCTTATAATCACAATCTTTCAGTCATTACTCACAGCTCTTGACCATAGATAAGGACAGGAATGAAGAATGACCAGGAAACTGAGAGCACTGCCTTTAGATTCAGTTCATGTTTCACAAATATGGACCAGTACAGCATCTGCAGAAAAGCTGCTGCCGCTTCAATTTACTTGCTGATGTTATGTTCCCTTCTCCCATCACTTGTGAGCAAGATCCCAATATACTTGAATTCAACTAAATTGTTCCCTCCTCACTTGGAAAGAGCAAAGAGTACAACATCATCTATATAAAGCAACAATGCTACCCCTAACACCTTCACATCGTGGGCTGTGCCTTGATATCCTGTTCATGAAAACCAAAAACATGAGTGGTGACAAGAAAGAGCCTTGATGGACTCCAACGCCTGTGGTGAATGAATTCGACATAACGGCAATTATTCAGACACAACTCTCACTGCATTCATAAAGGGAACAAAGAGCAAGCAAGGGTGGCCCCGTTAACGCATATTGCTGCAGCACCTCCCACAACACTACAAAACACATGTAGATTGGGTTATCATACTCCTATGCCTCATCCAGAAGGTATACCAGAGAGAAGAGCTAGTCTATTGCTTCACGACCTGGATGGAATACACAGTGCTCGTGTATCTTTGGTTCAAGCATTGGATGGAGTCCGTTCAGGTTCAGGTTAGGAAGCATGCACTGGTACAGCGCATTGCCACACCCACCACACAACAAAAGAGCTCAGGATCCTGGCTGGAAACTCCCCAGGCAGACACGCAGTCCAGTCCCGCCCTCCAGAAATGACCCTCTATCTGCCGCAGCCAGGTTTGGGCGTCCCTTTGGTCTGGTCCAGTCATTCAGGTCCTCAACAATAAGGACCCTGCATACCAGATCACCCTTGGGGAGTCGCGCCATATGGCCATAGTGCCGTAAATGATGCTCCCTAACAATGCAGGTAATGTGCTTCATTCGGGACTCCATGAGCAACCACTCATTTGACACAAAGACAAACCATCGGTACCAAGGATTCTCCAAAGAGACACAGTACCAAAGGAGTCCAGTGTTCATCTCAGGTCACTGGATAGTGTCCATGTCTTGCAATCATAGCAAGACAGGAAGAACCAGGACTCTAAAGACTTGGACCTTCATTCTTTTGCATAGATATCAGGAGCACCACATGACCCCCCAATGCTCTCCAAATCCGTCTACTGACTTCATAGGAAGAGTCACCAGGGAAGTGAATGTCGCTGCTGAGGTAATTAAACCTCTTGATGAGGTCAACATTCTCTCCACAGACTGACACACTGCTGATGGCTGTGCCTAAGAGGTCATTAAAGGCCTGGATCTTGGTTTTTATCCAGGACAATCGCAAGCCCTGACACTCAGACTCCTTTCTCAGTCTCTCGAAAGCCCTGATCAGAGTCTCCATTGACTCTGTGAAGATCACAGCATCTTCAGCAAAGTCAAGATCAGTGAATCTTTCTTCATCAACAGATGCCCTACAGCCTCTGGACCCCACGACCTTGCCCAACATCCAGTCCATGCAAGCACTGAACAGAGTAGGGGCAGAACAGACCCCTGATGAACCCCAGAATCAACTGGGAAAAATGCAGAGGTTCTGCCTCCACTCTGCACGGCACTCACAGTACCAGTATACTGGCCATGATATCCAACAACTTTGATGGGATCCCGCAGTCTCAGGATGTCCCAATGAGGCAGCTTGATCAACATTGTCAAACACCTTAAGAAAATCGACAAAACCTGCAAAGAAACTTTGCCGATATTAGTGTTTACACTCCATGAGAGCCCTCAGTGCCAGAATACGGTCGATAGTAGGCATAAAACCAGACTGTTCCGGATGTTGGTAGGTGAAGAAGTGATCACGGATACTATTGAAGATGACCCTAGCAAGGACATTACCCGGAACCAAGAGCAGTGTTATCCCCCAGTAGTTACCGCAATCCAGGCTATCCCCTTCCCTTTCCGAACAGGGACGACAAGTACCGTTTTCCAGTCAGTTGGGATGATGCCTGTCTCCTAAATGGGAGAAAAGATTGCTTGCAATGCATGCGGACAGCCTTGACACCAGCCTGGAGATGTTCACCCTGGATACCACAGATCTCTGCAGCCTTCCCTACCCTCAGCTGATTCACCACCTGTGCAATTTTAGTGAAACTGGGTGGTTCACAACTAATTGGAAGATCAGCCTCAAGAACTGAGGACCCAGAGATATCCAAGGTCCTAGCCAGAGGATCAGCTTTAAACAGCTGCTCCCCTTCCCTTCAGCACCACTAATATATCTTGATTTCCGTTATTTTTTCGCACTTATAGTAATATGTTATATAATGGTTTTACTATGAAGTGTGATATATTATTATTATCATTATTGCTTATTTAAAGTTGACTTAAGTTTATAAGGATCTGCAGCACTGGCAAGTTACGTGATCTGCTCATAACCACACAATAAGTCTGACACAAAAGCTGAACCTACAGCCTTTTGGTTTAAAAGTCCACATGCCCCTAGACAATAGGCCACAATAAAAACATCAGCCTGTGGTTTCCTCATTCCTGAATCCAACCCAGAAGTGAATTTCCTTTCCTCACTCAGCAGCTCTTGTGCATTTACTTTGAGCTCTGTGATGGAAGCCATGTAGTCTACTTGGAAGAGGGTGCTTCACCACCCACTGGGAATAACTCCCAAAAGTCTCATCTCACAGCGGCCAGAAATAGCCCCTAACAAAAGAGATAAAAAAAACTGAGGGTTTTTGTTTTCCTTAAAAAAATGCTGCTTCTTTAGATGTCGTGCTGCTTGGAAACAAATAATTACATTTCTTCTGTGACAGGTTTCCATTACACATGTGGCAGCAAAGCTCTGTAGGGGTTAGCTGACTGGAGCACTTTTTGCAATGTTTGGTCATTTCTAAAAATGGCAAAAAAAAGGAAAAAGTAAAAAGCTGGTCTATGGAAGGCAGAAAATAATTTAAAGATACTCAGTTATCTCACTTTGCTTTATACTCTATGCAAGAATTCCTAAATGAAAAAAAGAAACAGTAATATACATAACATAACGCTGTCGAAACTGCTTATTCTAATCCAGAGGTGCACAGGACTGAAGCCTATCCTGGCAGTGGTGGGCTCCAAATCTGTACCAAAGTAGGGCAGGATGCCAGTCCAATGCAGAGCCCACTTGTGTACAAACAAACTTCACTAGTTAACCTAACATGCATGACCTTTGTGATGTCAGAAGACTGCCAGAGTACCTATAAAAAGAACTGCAAACACCATAAAACTAGTCCAGGATTTGAACCCTGAATGCTGGATCTATGAAATAGTATGAAAACTCTATTGAAATATAATATACCAAAAACATATTGAAATGTTCCTAAGTAGCCCTGCGATAGACTGGTGCCCTGTCCAGGTGTTGCTCTTGCCATGTGCCCTATGATTGCTGCTCGGCACCCCTGCCCTGAATGAGCAGCTTAGGAAGATGGATGGATGGATTTTTTTAGGTAAGTGTCAGAATGCCAACAAAAACCAATGAAGATGATCTCACACCCTTTTATTTTTAAATAATTAATTTATTTCTTTATTCTGTAATTTAGCTCTGAGGTGTTATCCTTTGTGTTCACTATAGGAGGGTTAAAATATCCATTCATTCATTTTCTCAAGGTGGTTATGCCATTACATGGAAGTCAACCAGTGAGTATTCTGGCAACATCAGGTACCAGATGGGGACCAGGCCTGAACTGAGTGATTTATGCCCAGGCAAAAATATAAAAGCTAAGAGTAAAGCCTCAGTGTCAAAAACAATGTTTATAAAAGAAAGACAGGTTGCTCTAATGAACTCTGGTGTCCCTCCAACCCTGAGAACATTTAATTAGTGAAGGACATGGCAGTACCCCAGATGTCCACTTCCTTAAGAAGTGCCTCATTTTACTTCTTCTGATTTGTAGACATCAATAAGTTTACATTTCAGATCCTCATTTAATTGTTTAGAAGAGGCTATGGTTGTTGAGTGCTGCAAAATGTTGGAAGAGTCAAAGAATTAATTAGGCTCTGGAATTGTCATCACCTAACACCTAATGAGGGAATGGCCTAACGTTACAAATGAAAAGGTTCCTAAACTTTTGCAAATGCCACACTTACCCTTTTGTTTTTTTTATTTTTTTACATTTTACATTTTTTTCAACTCATCAAATAAATTGTATCACCCTTGGCACGTTTGTCATGTGTTGGGTGCAACAATGCGTTGTATCAGTGCAGGCTCCTAACTTCTCTCTCTCTCTCAATAACATTTTCATAAAATGCCATTGTTTATGTTTATTTACTATGTATTTTTTTTACTTCAAATGTCAACCAAATATTTAATTTGGCCAGGGGTGTCCTAAATTTTGCAGATAACTGTATATTTACATTTTTATTTACTTAGATGAATAGATGACATTACTATTATTACAGGTAGGAAAAGCAGAATAAATGCTAACTGGTTGAGTTTGCTCCTAGCGTTTCTTCACACGACCTTCTCCTTTATGAAGTATCTGGTGC
Organism: Erpetoichthys calabaricus; assembly: GCF_900747795.2. Lineage (NCBI taxonomy): Eukaryota > Metazoa > Chordata > Cladistia > Polypteriformes > Polypteridae > Erpetoichthys > Erpetoichthys calabaricus. Next base: position 78,707,856 of record NC_041407.2, read on the forward strand.
CGTTTTGTACAGGCTGCAACTCGGAAGCCATTGGCTACCTGAACACAAAGCGTAAATGCGGCCTTTTGAAAACGCTATCAGATTAGCCACACGGAAAGCGGGCTCTGCCTTTTCCATAAGCAAGGCACATCAGATAAAATAATCTGGGTTGCCCAGTCCAGTCTGTTCCTAATAAACTGCTCCTGCAGCAGTAATATGATCAGGGCGCTAATCCCCTCTAGTTCTTCATATCATACCGTAATCTCAGATCCTGCTTTTGTTTGACAATTCTTTGAGCTCGCTGTGTGTTTTAATCTGATTGTGCTCAGGTTTCGTAGCCTCTGCGCTGAGGAAGATTAAACTAATCCCTCTTCGAACCCCCGCCACATTAATCAGTGCCCTTCTGAGCCCATCAGACCCTCACACATCTCACTTTCTGCTCACAGACAGCCTCGCTCAGACAACATAATAAAATTCAAAACACCTGAGGCTTGACCCCACAGCCTGAGTGCACATCTTTGCTCTCATAGAAAGAAAGCAAAATGAAATACATAGTGAGTTTAGGAGCCATCAACACAATTATATTTTTTGATCAAAAGAACCCTGCCCTCCAAACCATATGTTTGCTTTTCAGACGCCACATTAAGGTCAACTACTGGACATGATTTATCTTACACAAAAGAAAACACAGAACCTCCTGCACATTTAGAAGGGAATGCCCCAGTGGGTCAGTTTGACTTGCAAGTCTTCTCTTTCAGGATTTCATTCCATCTGAACATTGGTCAGTTCTCAGTGACTTCACATTGTGCTTTTAGGTGTTCTTTTGTAAGAAATCAAGGGAAGTGATTCGTTTTTGTTGTTCTGTGCTTATTCCAGTTGCATTCATTTTTTTTGGTGCATTCACATGTAAAGTAAAAAGCACCTACTGCAATAGCCACGTCTGTCTGTCTGTCTGTCTGTCTGTCAGTCCACATGAGTCAAATTGGCTTCCAATGGACTTATTTTGTTGAAATTTGGCACACTTAACCATTCAAGTAAATCTGGGCTGTAAGTCTGGGTTAAGTACGTCTGGGCTGTTCAATTTTCACTGTGCTATCTTGTCTATAGCACACTATACACACTTTTGAAATTTCAAAATCTCCCATTGAGAAGTATTGGAAAATTTGCAAACTTATCTTATCTTAACTTATCTTAACTTATCTTGCAAACTTCAACTATGAATTAGTTTGCTGTTTCAATTTTGCCTTGAGAGCCGTTACTTCAACTCATAGACTTTTTAATTTTTTTCGTCTACTTGTTCAACAGTTGCTCCGACAGCAAAGTGCTGAAGAAGGACACAAGATGGGGCAGATCAAATGTAGGTGAGGATGGCTGAATATCGCCATATAAGAAAGGTAAAATGTTAGATTAGTACTGTATTTATGTATTTATTTACTTTACTAAAAATTATATTCTTTATTTATTCAGTAATGATATTGTTTTTTTATTCATCATTGTACAAGGTAAGTCCCATCCCTTACAAAATCAGTATACAATGGCAGTGTCTGCTTCTGGCTCCGCCACATCCCATACTCGCCTCTTCAGCAATTCAGGATTTTGCACGAAACTCAGTGACAGCAGCTCACTTCTCCAGCTCCTTGAAATAATAGCAGCTTAACGTATGTAGAAACATATGAAAGTTGGCTTGGTGACTATATTTCTGTTCCAGTGACTAAACACATACTCCATATTCACATTACACTAAAAACAACCTCATGGCTGCAGTATCTAAAGACTGTAATGATTCAATGTTTATCTGACATTGTAATTTATCAGCAAAGCCCCACAATGATCCGCTATCTGTCATGTTTGGATTCAACCAACAATGTTAGCTTGAGACTTAATCACAGATTTTAAATCATCACTGGGTACTCCTTTGAAAAATATTATGTTTAAAAATTTGAGCTACAATTAGCCACAGAGCCTGCATATCCAACTACTGGCAACAGCGAATGAGACTTTTTATCACTTGACTTGGAATCTTCTGCCTATGAACGCAATTTCAGCCACATGATATTCTAAAATGAAATTTAAAAACATTTTAGGTACACTACTATAAAATGAAATTACATTCTGTTATCACTGTTATTTGTGTGTATGACTCACTATCACAAAAATATGTAATCAACAAAACTGTGATCACAAACTCTTTAGTGAAGTGACTTAAAATTTTAGAAATGTTCCAAATATCAAACCAGCTAACCAAGACTTTGAATACACGTGAATGTTATGGCATCAGTACATTTTCTTACTTGTTACACATTGGCTGGGACTGAGCCTAGGGCAGAAACAAATCAGCTAGAGCTAGTTACAGATCATTTGGGTTGTGTTTGATGTGGTCAGCTTCATGAAGTATTTTCTGACTTGTAGGAGGATAGAGTCTCTGGATGGAAGGAACATTTGTGAATAGAAGAAAAATGAAAAGAATGGAAACAAGACAATGCAGTGACTTTATCTAATCTAGTGATCTCAGATCAGATTCTGATGCATAGGGTTTTTGTCTAACATGAGCACTGGCAGGTGACCATTGTGATTTACAGGTCAACATCTACACCATTAGGTGGCCTTGCACCCCACTTTACAAGTATGCTACCTTTATGTCTTTTATTTGCACTGTTGTAACGTGCTCAAGACCCCACTCTGTGTCTGTAACATGAACTGATATGACAACATTGGGATTAGACATTCAACGTCTTTAACCACTAGGTGGCCACAAATGCCAAGTTCAGAAGTACAACGCGCTTATTTATTTGTACAGTGTGAGCTCCGGGTGAAGTGACTTACTGGGTCACTGGTGGAAACTAAGCTGACAAGAAAAGGAATGTCAGTTCAATGCTTTGACCACTAGGTGGCCACACATTCCGCTTTACATATCCACAGCAATTATTTAATTATTTTTACATTACAAGTACCACTGTGGGAAATGGCTTGGTCAAGGTCACACACTGATCACTGGTGGGGACTAAGCTGACAACTTTGGAAATGGCACTTCAACGCCTTAACTACTGGATAGCCACTCGTGCCGCTTTACAAGTATGACACGTTTATTTTCTTATTTCTACATCAGAAGCACTGCTGCGTGAATTGACTTACTCATGTTCACACTCTGAGTCAGTAATAACTGTTTTGACAAGGCAGGGATTGGCAGTTCAGTGCCATAACTACAGGGTTAGGTGGCCACACATTCTACCACATAGTGCATTTATTTCTCTGCTTCTTCAGTGTCTGCAGTGAAGGGTGCAGTGACTTACTCAAGGTCAACCTCTAAGTCATTGATATGCCAGCTTTGGAACTGACAGTTGAATGACATAATCATTAGGTGGCTTTACAGTATGCTGTATATATACAGCATAAGAAAATCATATTAGTATATTCTGTATTTGTTTAATATTATGAGCACTTCCTGGTAAACTGACTAAATTATGCAAATCTGGGTTAAGACCCCCATGGGCTGCAGGGTGTCGAGACTCAAAAGTTACCCCCTCAAATCGGTAACCCCACTGAAGACAACCCCATTAGACACACGCACATAGTTAGAAAATATCAACATCACATATGTCAGTAATAAACCAGGATCGGGGAATGTGATGTGGAATACACATCCAGAACGTTATATCATGTCAACTTCATCTTCTTTGTTCATTCAATGAATGTAAGAACTAATAGATGAGTACAACAGAGAAATCAACGCACTTTGGATAGCACCATCAATTAACTTCAATTACACATTTGCCAATAGAATTTTATAATCATGCCAAGCAAGGACGATCAGTTTAAATATGGTATGCAGCTTTGAGGCACAATGTAACTGGGGGTCCTGGTGTCACATATTTGCATTAACTAAAACAAAAGACCAGAATGGGGAATCACTCATTTAGGCTTGTTGTTGTCTGGTACATCTTATCTCCTGGAGTGGCCTTGTTGTCCACCACGTTGTTGCCCACATCTATGTAGGTAACTCTGTTGAACTGGGCTGTAGATGGCTGCCTGAAGCTGCTGGAGATATTTTTGTCTCTTTTGATGTTTGTAGGCTCACTATCACTAGTATGGAATGCAAGGTTTACAGCTTGTTTTAATCGTTATTTTTATTTTTTTGGGAAAAATTTTAGGTATAGTTTTCAAAAAAATCATGTCGTTTGCTTCTCTTTTAAATTTTTTCTTTTCACTGGGCTCTCATTTTGAATGACCATCAATGTGGACTTTTTCTTTTTTACAGAACTCAAATGTCAAATCTCATACAAGCGACCAATCAGATACTTACTCTGATCATGCCCCACCCATATCAACACACCAGGATTTGTGTTTTCTGTGAACTGCTTGTAATTTAGGTCTGATTGGATAAGTTTAAAACTTTGTGGATCAAAGTGTGGTAGGGATGGGTGCTGGATGGTGGATTTTTGTGACTGCCTGCATTGACAAAGAAAACTTTGACTTTTCCTGTTATTAGACATTTATTTTTCTCTCTCAGGCATATGCAAAGGGCCCTTTGCAAGGAGTGACCCAGGGCACCCGAATGGTAGATCTGGCCGCAAATTCACGTAAGCAAAGTGAATAAGAATTGAGATTCAATCAAGAACACTGATTAACAATTCAATGTGTTAGCCCATAGGGGATCAGATCTCCTGTCTTATAAGCACAGTACAGCCATGTTCCTGTTCTTACAAAGTTGGCACAGGTAGGTGGTGTGACTTACTCAGGGTCACACATTGACTTGGGACTAAAGGTGCCAGCGACAACAATAAGGTTTACAGTTTACTGCCTTAGTCACTATTTTTCACTTTAGAAGTAAATCAACACTTTTTTTCTATATTCCTGCTATGTAAGTAAACTGTGGAGTGCTAAGAACTGTTGCCTCTCAGTTAGCAGCTTCTGGTTTGATTGCAGGCCTGGTTGCTGGTTTTTTTTGGCATTGCAGTGAATTTTTTTCCAGCTATTCCAGTTTTCCAGTCCACATCACTAAAGATGTGCTGGGTTAATTGGCAATTTTAAACTGGCAGATGTTTAGGTAATTTTATACAAATGTGCCCTGTGCTTTGGTTGTATATTTGGTGGCATATCTACACTTGACAGCTCTATGAGTAAAGAAAGAAAAACCCTGGGACATGAATGTAGTGTGCCATAGGGTATATTCTTCTCAAACACCCACACAGGACCTGTTTAGAGCTTCCAATTAAATTATAACAAGTGTCTTTGAGATATGGGAGCAAACAGGAGTACACTGGGAAAAGGCACATGAGGAGAACACGTACTATTAACTCTGATCTCTACTACACGGTATGATCTTGTTAAACTTCTCACTACAACACTGTGGCATTTAATGTGGAGTTGTCCACCCTTCCTTTTTGCTATAACAGTCTTCACTCTTCTGAGAAAGCTTTCAATAAGACTGTTGAGTGTGTCTGTGGGAATTTGTACCCATTCAGCCAAAAGTGCATTTGTGAGGTCAGGTAGTGATGTTACATGATAAGATCTGCCTTACGATTTGCATTCATCTCAAAGGTGTACAGTAGGGTTGAGGTCAGGACTCTGTGCAGTTCACTCAAGTTCCTCCATGTTCTTATGGACCTGCATGTGTCTACAGGGGTACAGTCATGCCGGAACAAAAAAGGACCATCACCAAACCATTTCCACCAAGATGGAAGCGCACAATTGTCTAAAATGTCTTTGTATGCTATGACATTAACAGTACCCTTCACTTGAAGCGAGGGGCCTAGCACAAACACTGACAAACAGCCTCAGACCATTATCTCTACTCATCAAACTTTACAGCAGCCACTATACAACCCTAAAGGTGATGTTCACCTGGCATCTGCCAAACTCAGATTTATCCGTCAGACTGCCAGAACTAGAAGTATGATTCATTACTCCAGAGAACACACATTTACTGTTGCAAAGGTGGCGTGCCTTACATCACTCCAGCCAATGTTTGACATTGTGCATAATGATCATAGGGTTGTGTGTAGCTGCTCAGCTGTGGAAACCCATTTCACGAAGCTCCCAACACATGGTTCTTTTGCTGATGTTGCTTACAGAGGCAGTTTATAACTCAGTTGTGAGGATCTTACACACTATGAGCGTCAGCACTCTGTGGTTTGACTCTGTGAGTATGCGTGGTTTACCACTTTGTGGCTGATCTGTAGTTGCTCCTAGGTGCTTCCACTTCACAAGAACGGTTGACCGAGGCTGATCTAGCAGAGCAGTATTTTCACATGCTGACTTGTACCAAAAGTGGCATCTTATGTCTGTGCCATGTTTAACATCACTGAGCTCTTCAGTATGACCTCTACTGCCAGTGCCTGTCAATGGAGTTTGATGGCTGTGTGCTTGACTGTACACACCTGTTAACAATGGGTGAGCTGAAACACCTGAATTTAATAAATTAGAGGGACATGCTTTTGTCTTATAGTGTACTTCCTTAGTGCATTACAGGAAGTTTTCTGTGGCAAAATACGAGTTAGGGCAGTCGATGAGCCACCCAACCATATTTAAACTGATCGTCCTTGCTTGGCATGATTATAACCTTCTACTGGCACAGGGGGCATATGGATAAAGGTGTCTGCTGAATAGATCAACAGCATAAGAATGCAGGACTCTTGGGCATCACTCATTACACTGGTTAGCACCTGTTGGACACCGACCTCCAAGGACTGTCATCTTTTCTTGATCTGCCTTTATTCCAATTGGATTGTGCCCCCTGGTGGCAAACTTAAATTCAGGAATGTTCCGGGGAATCCTTCGTTTTTGGGAGGGTTCCTTGCTTTTCCTTACTCCATCCCCGAGCTATTGACATTTGACAACAAATGAGTTTTTTCATATTGAACATCTAATGAGAAATCTTTGTGAAAGTCTCTGTTGGTAATAAAGCTGCTTTAACCTTAACACACTGACGGGTTCTTGGAGTCTGCGAAGTAGGCAGGTACAGTCAAAAGCCTGAAATTTCAATCGCACCTTTTAGCCAGAAGTGTTACCGTTGTAATTTATTGCCTTGTGAATGTATCTGTAAACCATCTGACGCACTCTATAATCTTACAAGTTGCTTTTATTTCTTTCCATAACTTTGCGGCCTTCAGCAGGAATTGAATGCTCAGCTTCTGTAAACATTTCTTGCGGCAGGATTTGTGTAGCACAGCCACAGGCTGGTGATGTAATGAGAAATCGCTTAAGCGCAGGCGGCAGATTTGTAAATTGAAGGCCTTTTCGGTAATTGCTTACAGACCTGGATGCACCCGAGCTTTTCAACAGCAATTGCTTGATGTAAACTCCCCTGAAATTGAAACCTGAATGTATGAGAAAAAGAGTCCCTTCAGCTGCCATCCACTCATTCATGTCTGAAGACATTTTTCATATTACAGGGTCATGGAGAGGTGGAGCTGATTTTGGAAGCATCCGGTAAGCAGGAACTAGCCCTGCCAATCCACCATTGAGTGCACTCATACACTCACAAAGAGCTTCTCATTCATTAATGGATCATTCTACCAATTTTATACAACTATTGTTCTCGTCAGTACTCTTAGGTTACACAGTTCACCCCCAGGAGCACAAGAAGCAAGTCAGGGTCTGACCTTGGGTGGTATGCCAACTCATTGCAGAGCACAGCCTTAAACACACACACACACACACACACACAGAATTATTGACCATGCCACCCTGTTGCTATAGCCTGCTCTAACATTTCAAGGTCAGGAGGATAGCATCAGCTACAAAACCAAATCCAGCCCTGGGTGGCCTGGTAATTCAACATAAAGCGCCTTCTGTTCCAGATGCAGAGACACTCAGTTATTCCAAACCATTATGGAGTCTGTTTTTTCCATTATGTTGTTGTTAGAAAGTGGAGCCTATCCCAGCAGTACTGGGAGTAGTGATAAGCGAATGTCGCTGAATCTGCTGGACTGAGTACAGCAAAAATGCTGAAATGTTTGGGAATTTGACAAACTGTAAAACGCATTGTAGTCAATAGGAAAGAAGTAACTTAGCTAGTTTTGAGTGGATTATAACAGTGCAATGGTCTTTTAGATGTCCTTAAGAGCTAGTGAAGTGTCTGCCAACCATACTGGATGGATTATTGAGGCCAAAAATATTCATCCGTACAGGTAAAATTTTACTCAGAGTCCACAATACTCCAAGTCCTTTATCTCTCACAGCATCTCTCAAGCTCTGATCACTACAACTAGCTAATACCCATAGAACCTGTGATGTAAGCGTTATATACTCAGTGGTGGCTATTTCTGTTACCTGCCGAACTGTGCGACATAGCGAGGAACAGAAAATGCTTAATCCAGAAGTGAAGATGCAAAGTACATGGAGTCAATGCAGAATATCAAAGTGTTCTCATTATGGTCAGCTAAGGTACCATTCAAATAAAAATACTGTGAGATATTTACCGTGATTGGACTACCAATAGGGTAGTGGTATTGCGTATCCATATATATGGCGTAAATAAATCATGTGTGAAGCACATAAAGCACCATAAAGTGTAAATACACAAGTATGAAAGTTCTGTCACACAAATTGAGCTGGTAGCACAGATTGGGTGGTGACAACCTCATCCATAGTAGGTGCTACAGCTCTGTGATGTTATGCTGGTCTTGCAAAGCATCATGGGGCACTGGGAAAAATAAAAATGAGCCACAAGGTCAATTTCAGTGAAACATTTGGTGAACAAGGTCACCGTCAAACCCAGCAAATTTGCTGTGAAAAAAAACTTTGATGAATTTCGCCGATCAGCATTAAATGGGAGTAGGTCAGAAACCGACATTGCAGACCACACGCACATTCAACAGGCCAATTACAGGTAAAAATTAACTTAATAGGTCTTAGGAGTTTCTATGAAGAAAGGCTACCAGATCAAAAAGAAAATATAAAACCAGACTGAGAACTGAACACATGATCCCTGAGGGCTGACCATGCGCCACAGCATCAATTTTTGGAATCAACAAGGAAAAAACATAGTTAGCATTTACATATAGTGATTGAAAATAATCAAATTGATTAAATGCAGAATTTCAGAAGAAATTTTTTTCCTTTACTTGGCATCAGCTTACAAAGTGATAATTAAAATGGATTTACTGGACACACAAAAATCAATGCTAACTTCTGGTTGGGGTTTTCATTAGCACTCCGTACGAGGGCGGGAAAACCCAATCCAAGAGGGGTCCTCCTGCATTTAAAAAATTCAGATTGAATGCCAGCCTGGTCACTGCCTACATGTTATCCTTGTGTGGACTGTTAATGTACTCCATTTTCACCTCCCAGTATGTGTGGCCAGGTATGATTGTGTGTGTTGGGGTGACAGACTAGCATCCCATCCAAAGCTTTTCCTATTCTGCACCCAATGTTGCTGAAACAGGTGACCCTGCAATTAGATTAGGTGGGCTTAGGCAATGAGTAGATGAAAGGACATGATCAAAAGAACCAGGTAGGATGAATATTAGCTTTCCCCAATAGACACCAAGAAGTTGAAAAAGGAGAAAATACGTTAGGGACCAAAGAACCAGCCTTTACATGGAAACTCAAATAGATATTAAATGGAAATGCTGGATGCAAAACAGCCACACTGCCTACACACGTCTTGGGCAGGTCAGTATATACTTAAGCTGCTATTTCAATAAGCATTTTTTTTTCTCAATTACATATGGTCTAGTATAGCTCCAGTCCTCGGGTAATCAAATGCAGACACGGAGGTCAGAACATTAATAGACATCCATTTCAAACATCTAAAAATAAACAAACAAACCTTTATTACACTTCTGTTCCTGTAGCTCAGGCACCACATATTCAGCCATCTGCCTCTTACGGAATTTGAAGTCATCTCGCTGCGCTAAGAAATGTGTTCCCATCTGTCAGCCTGCTTGGCTACAAACCCAACTTTATTTGACTCTTTTATTTATAATGTTCAGTAGTATCTTGTGCGGGCACCAGACAGTCGTATGTTTATGTTTTGCTGGTGGACACCAACAAAATAGTTAAAAGGCAGCACAGGTGTTAAAATGTGGTACTGGATCACTGCCCTTTAGTGTATTAATACTGGTGGCCATAAGGGGGAGCTCCCATTCATTTTGGATAATTTTCAACCCATGTCAGGTGGTTTACCATTGGGAAAGCATATGGGCTAGTGAATTACAGCTGGGAGGACAGAAAGAGCATCAGCTCACTGGCGCAGGGGTAATGGGGGACCAACAATCATTTGGGAATGGCTGATGTCTAGCTGAGGAGGAGGAGGAGAAAGGTAAAACCAATGTATGTATATTGCAAGAGAGTTTTATAGTCTTAGAAACAGCAGTCACTCTTCTTTAATTGTCCCACTGCTTCTTTAAAAATGTATATACAGTATCTCCTTTCATGGCGGTCTAAAAGCTATTATTATACCAATTGTTTTTACATGTATTTAACCATTTATTCATTTCATGAAAACATTTATTTTTAACTAGTCATTTAGCCCGTTACAATAATGGGCGCTAGAACAGTAGTGCATAATCATTAGTAGAAACAGTCTATATTAAATGGCAAGGGACTTTGACCTCATTCTTTTTGTTGGTCGTATTTTTCTTTCTTTCAGCCTTTCTTTTGTTGATGTTTACTTGCTGAGCTGACCGTTCTTCGTGGGCTGCCGCCGTGTATTGTGTGTCTTTAATTTTCTGTGACAGTAATACTGTCTTGTACAGCTCTATTCAATAAGGGCGCGTAGATAATTTAGTTCAAATGGCTCTGGAATATGTGAAGAGCAACAGGTGCAGATCTTTATTTATGCACGCCTTTATTCGCTGCGCCCAACTGAGGTCGCCCTTTTGAGGCTCGCCTTTTTGTGCGCGCCCTTATTGAAGGATGCCTGTGCGCGCCCTTATTGAAGGATACCGTCTTGTACGTCCGCTGGCTTGTACGTCCGTACGTCCGGAATATACCTTTAATTTTCTCTGGCGGTAATACAGGCGTGCGCGTCGGTAATATGCCTTTAATCTCCTCTGACAGTAATACTGGCTTGTATGTGGCTGTAATATGCGTCACTGTATTGTGTACCTTTAATTTCCTCTCACAGTAATACTGGTTTGTATTTCCGTAAAACACCTCTAACTTTCTCTGACAGTAATATCGCGCATAGCACCGTGCCCCGCACATTCGCACTTCACCAGATAACACCCACACATGGACACCTGGACGCACATAGGGATTTTATATATATAGATTATTAATTTCAGAGGTTAAATTTTAAAAATAGGGTTGCAAGTTTGGATTAATTCTGATCATATCTATCTATCTATCTATGTATAGTATTATTCATAGAGAGCAGTCTCACAAGGCTCAAACCACTCATCTATTTGTTCATTTTCTTAAGTTAGATTAGTGGAGTGGAACAAAAGTCTTGATGGAATGCTAGTTCACCTCAGGATACACTTAGTTTAATACAAATTATGAATTAACACTAATAATACTAATTAATTGTTATTACCAATTGAATATCTATTTTCATGGACTGACTGGCATCCCAGTTGAGATAGATCTTGTTTTCTTGCCTGGCTGGAAGGCCAATATAATGGATAGACCAAATAAATGGTGGAGTGTCCTGACCAAGATGGCTGGTGTCCCCTGAGGGGCAGTGGGAGACTGCCTCCATTGTGCAGGTTGTTTCCCAGTACACTGGGTGTCAGCATCACTCTTGGCGAGCTTCTTTTGGATAGCCACAGGTCAGGCAGGTTAGTTGTGGTTCCATAAGGCTGCCCTGTTGGATCTATGGGTGCTGCCAGGGAGAACTGTCAGAAGGAGGGTCCCCTGTGCTTGGGTGGTTCCATCTGACCTAGAATTGCTTCCTGGAGATGATGGTTAGTCACTGGAAGTATACCCAGGTCAGGTTTAAAAGGGAGCCCACCATCAAAAGGAGGAGGACAAAGATTGCCTGGAAAGAAAGGGCGGGAGAGGAATTTTTCAGAGGAATTTTTCTTAAAATTCTAAAACAACAACACAGACATGCACACAAGGCTGAATGTATTTGGCTGTGTGCATGTTTGTCTGGTACGTAAATCTTCACTGTTGAATCTCTGCCAAATTTTAGACAGATTCTCCATTTGTACAGTTTCCCAGTTCTAGTTGGTGCCACCATCCTGGGCAGTGCTGGGTACCTCTGCTTGTGTTTGTCTGGTACAATATAACCTATCTCCCCCTAATCTCGTACAGGTTCCCATAAGCTATGTTTTTTTCAGATATGTAGTTAGTGCCCCCAGGGTAGAACCAGTTAGTGCTCAGACCCCAGGCAGGGCAACGTACCTCTACTAGTGTGTGTGTATGCATATATAAATTGTCACATTTGCACCAGAGGGCTCCCTGACCAGCTCAGCCGAGGTAAGAAGTTCCACTCCCGGGTGAGAGGAGATGCAGTTGCTAATGATCTCCTCTCCTTATTCCACAGCCCAGAAAACACACCCAGTCCGGGCAACCAAATACGGCAATAAGGTCCAACAGAAGTCCCACTCCTTCTGTTCCTGGGGACATAAAAAAGCAGAATCCAGGAAGGTGGCATCATTCTTGAGATGACTGCGTAAGAGAGAGCAGCTCAGACGAGTAATTTCTTAATTCTGTGTGAATCTAATTTGGTAGCATGAGTTGTGTTACTGTCTGGACTATTTCTGCTATTGTTTTCCCCTTATTTTGAGATCTGAAGTAAATAGGGAAAGGTACCCCAAATTTTCACACTGTTTTGCCTGCTTCCTGACCACCAGTCACAATATATAAATATATGATACATATACTAGCTGGACAAATGGCCTAGCACTTAAATCTAAGTGCAGAAACGTTATCTAATTGAAACGAGTTCAACAGAGTGTAACTGCAATCCACCATACTCATGACACCCCTATCAACACGTTCACTTAAGGGTGTCCTTCTCAATATGCTCATTCCAAGGCATTTGTCACATTTACTAATAAAATGCATTACATTTTTTATTTCAACAGATGCTGCATACAACCAACACTATAACACTATACAAGAACATTTAAATAGAAAACATTATAAGAAATAAAAATGACTGATGCAGAAAGTACTAATTCCATTGGAGCCCATCGACTGTCACACAATGGGAGGTAGGTGATGGTCTGAAAGCAGAGACCTCCAACTCGGGTCCTTGAAGGCCAGCATGTACCCTTGATAGCTGTTAATTAAATTTGTTATTTATTTATTTCTGCTCTCATTTTGCTACATTAATTAATTAATCGGTTCTCCATCTATCATTCCTTTTAATTTCCTATACCATTTTCTATTTAAATTTGACTTTATTAAGTTATAGGGTCAGTTTGTTTGTTGCTTCAGTTATACAGCATTTGGTAAAGGATTCTAAACAGTGGGGCTGATGTTTGCAATGCGCCATCCGTTGAAGTGAAAAAATGCAATACTGGTTATTACTACAAGAATTACAAAATTCAAGGTCATAGGTGGGCCATCACAAATTTAATGCCGAATGTGAGAGAGTAACTGCCAGACAGTGCCATATTAATGCCTGAATTCATGCAATAAGGTACAAACTTTGTTATGTATATTTTTCACCATGGTCCTAAGGAATATATTTCACAGATAGTACGGATGGTATGACAACAAAACCACTTGGCTGACTGACTTTTTTGACAGGGGTTCTTAAACTAAGGTCCGTGGACCCCAAGGGGGTCCATTGATTGGTTTCTGGGGGTCCGTGAGGGTCAGATAAAAATTAACATTTATATTCCCTATACAGCCCGGTACTGTTGATCTTTCTCGTGTGAACTTTCAGATATAATTTTTCTCATGTTATCTTTCTAAATAGAAATAGATTCTGAAATAGATTGGTTGTCAAAGATGATATGCGTGTCACCTTGTCAAAGGCCACTCCACAATTTCATATTCTTATTCAAGGCCAACAAGAACAACCTTCTCATTGAAACAAAGTAGATAACGAGAGGGTAGATGCAGTAGTAGTAGTAGTAATGGTAGTAGTAGTAGCAGCAGATCTGCACAAGAGGATTGTATTTCATAATTATAATGAGTGGCCATTACTTTTTGCTTAAAATAGAAGTGTTTTTTTAAATTGTTTACTTTAAAGTTTAACAATACTTTGTATATGTCATATATGTATGAGACAATCAAATCTTGATAAATAAAGTACATTATATTCATTACATGCAAAGTTATGTTTATGTGCATATTTCTGGGGAAGGGGGTCAATAGTTTTCACCAGATTCATAAAGTGGTCTATGACTCAAAAAAGGTTAAGAATCACTGCTGTAGTAGATGTTAGCTAGGATATTCTATGGAGATCTGGGGCAGTATGGCTCACCACTACACCACCATGTCCCATAAAGACACTGTTCTAATAATATGAAAGCTAGTATATTTTATATTCCTGCTTTGAAATGGATGTATTAAAAAACAGGAGTGATAACACTCATATTGAATTATTAAAAAAGTGTTTCGGACTTCAGTTGAGTCGAGGTCATGTTGCACTCACACTGGACTGCTTGCCCCAGCTGCTCACTGGTTATTTGGAGGAGCTTCTCAGTTGGCAGTTCAGATAAGTTGGGTACTCAATAATAGCCAGATGTGAGCAGAGACGGGGGCACAGGGTCCTGGTGGTACCATACTGGTTATGCACATGACGACAAGTGAGCTGAAATGCATTCCCTTCATATGCACTCCAAGACCGTTAAGAGATGTTTATTAAGTTTTTTTTTTAAATCTGCTTAGGGATTTCTGTGACAAATGGCACTATAAAATGCTAGCAATACT